>NC_090939.1:562813399-563118868 GCF_040938575.1 Ambystoma mexicanum
AGATATCGTCAAATGGCACCATACATAATTCTGCCCTCTGCTCATGATCTTGTTTAATAGCATGATGATCTCATGCCTGTCTAGGGTCAGTTCCCATCTTTTATCTGTCGATTTGGGTACCACTGGAGTGACAATTATTGATTGTCCAAATAGTGTTCCGAAGAATTATACCCAATCGTCTTCTTCCACTGCACAATGTTGGAGTGCTGTTTTGTTCCCGTCTAAATCATTTAACACCGACCACAGGGATCTAGAATTGCAATGATTTTTAGCATGTGTTCTGCATCATTTTGGACAATGCTCCATTTGTGATTCCGCAGCCATTTATTTATTTCTGTTTGTGCTGTCTAATGTGGTTTTTGGGCTCCTTGCTGTAGTTTTAGGTGTCATAAGTCTTTATTCAATCCTCTTTTATTTCCTGTGATGTCTGCATTAAATTTGTGATTTGATTTAAAATGTAAATTTAAGTTTGGAGGAGTTGTGGTTTTGAAATCACCTAGCAATGGCAGATAATTACAATCTATTGTCCAATCACCTGCTGCATTTTGGTACAACGTGGCCACCAATCGGACATTGTCTGCTTCCATTCGCAGCCTGGCGCTACCTGGTTCTACTTTAGTTGGGTTTTTCCATATTGTATCTGTATTTGTTGTGAGCCAGTGCAAGCTTAATTCGACCACATTGTGATCGCTAGCTGTGGTTCTATCGACTTTTAATGATTTTGTCAGCTGGTGCACGTTACTGGAAACAAAAAAGTAGTCCAGAGTTGATACTTGGGATTCTCTTTACGCCATGTTGGGGCAGCTGGAATATCTCCAATAGTTTGTCAGTTTAGAAGATGTAAGTCTCGTTCTTTGATTTCTTTCATCCATTTGTCCATTCTTGAAAGATTCCTATTTTTATTACGTGTTGACTTGAGATCTGCTCGATGATCGTGACAGATCATATTTAAGTCACCACATAGGATCAACATGGCATTAGTGTGTTTGATTCTACCGTTGTCTACAAGAAGCATCACTTTGTTAACAAAGCATTCTGTTTCCAATGCTGCGGGATTCCAATAAAGGTTTAGAATTATGACTGTTGCGATAGCGATCTTTCTGAGTTTCTGCCTCTAATACCACTAATTGCATAGAATCGAATGATATGGGTTTTGGTTTTTGATGATTTGAACCCTAGCCCAGCTTTAATCATAGTTATTAGTTATTAGGCTGGAAGACGGTCTTCCTTGTTTGTTTTTATTTGCTGGATGTATCAAGAGAGAGTATCCATCTACAAGTGAAGACGAAGTCAGCATGTTTCTTGGAAACAGAGAATATCTATTAGCTTTTGATTTGCTCATTCACTTTTGAAGAAGTGTTTATAACCGTGTGTGTTCCAGCTTCCTATTAGCAAATATTCTCTAGACGTTGAGACCAAGCGTTATTGGTTAGGGTTGGAATTTTGGCATTTAGGGAAGCAGTCCCAGTTGTTCTCAACCAGTCTTTGCATATGCTTCTCAGGTGGTATACACATTTCTCTCTTTCTAGTAGTCACATTGTTTTAAGGTTATCTTCATAGGTTGTAGGGTGGCCTCATGAAGAGTTCCAAACCATGGTGGGCCACGCAAGGTAGTTCTATATGTCCTTTCAGGAGTAAAGCAAACCATCTTCTCCATTGCTTTAGGATGGAGTTTTAATGTTTCCTCAGATGTTTGAGTTATTTGCTCTTTGCTCTTTTCAAATTTTGTAAATCAGGATCTTGTTCTTTTATGTCGAAGCCCAATGGCCAGAGGGTTTCGGCTTCTTCAAGAAGTAACGCTCTTATGCTTTTTGATTCAATACGCAGGCAAACACAGTTCAAGATGTTGGTACTATTTAGCAACAGGCCATCATTTAGCGAGAGTAACAGTTCCAATTATTCACATAATTTCTTACTTGTGTACAAGATTTTGAAGTCACTTTTGCCTTTGTCACTATTTTCTTAGTTTCTAAATTCTAATACAGATTTATAGTCCACCTTCTCAGGAGTATATGAGTTTTTAAACGCTTGTTTATCAACATATGTTTGGAAATTGATTGAGAGTCTGCCTTGAATTTCGGTGAAGAAGGGTCCCTAAAGGAGTCAGTGAGACGTATGTTCTGATTAGTTTGATCGTCTGTAATTTGAGTTTTATCTCTTTCTTGGTTACACATTATTTTCTTCTGGCATTCTTCTAACGTCAGAAAGCCATTGGTTTCCAACAATTCGATAGATGTATCAATTTTTTGTTTGTTTTCAGCCTGTTGTTGGCTATTTTGGCTAACCATGAGAGTTGGAATAATTTATGTGGCTACCGGGAGCAAGAAGGCAATCATTTCTCTGTTTTCTGATCCTTCTTCATAGAACAAGATTTTGTCATTATCATTAATTGGGTGGATGGCTCCTTCAAGATGTTCTCTTTCAATGTTCCCTGCCTTAGGGCAGGAGATCTCTGAAGTAATATTATGATTATTCTCAGTGTTTTTGATTTTTTTTTGCAGCTTAAATGTCGGTGTAGTGGTTTCATGCTCTATAAAAGCAGTTTTTAGGTTGTGAATGCAACCTCTGACTCCACTTGATTTGCTTGCTTGGATTGCTGTCATGTTTTAGATTTATTTTATTTGAGTACGAGCACTATTTTTTGCCATGTATTTTCTTTTTTTTTTTTTTACGTGAGTAAAAAGAATTCATAGTTAGCCTCGCTATTGTCCCAGTCATTTATAGACTTTTCCGAGCTTGCTTCAATGTTTGATGTTTTGGGGCTTGTGGTACCGGGCTATGTCAGGTGCACCATCTGGTACTCTTTGTGGAATGTTTTCTGACACAGTGCGCGCTAGATCCACAACAATGGTTGGGGAGACTTGATCTTGGTTCGGGTCTTTGAAACCTACGTGGGTTTGCATTTAGTGTCGCGTGAGTATAAAAGCGGTCATGTGCTATACCGCAGTTCATGGTAGTGGATATTCCTTGAATCTCACCTGGATAGATATTTGGATTCGTTTTAAGCGCGCATATGTTTTTATTGATATTTGTTTGTATTATTATTATTTCAGGATCAAGATGGGCTCTTTTGTTGTTTCTTTGCCCCATTTTAGAATTTCTTTCACCACACCAAGCTGTATCTTTTTATTGTCCCTGACGTTTCTCATATGATCAGTTAAAAGTTTTTGTAGCAAATTTTCTGATTCAGATTCCCTATCAAGTCTTTGTTGTAGGGAGTTTATGAATGCTTCTATGTTGATCGTCTTTGTATGGGTCATGGCGAGTAGCATGGCCTGGTCTTTGGAGCTATCATGAATTAATTCATATAATTTCAGGAACGTGGCAAACGCAATTGTTAGAGCAGACACTAGGTTGCATTGTGTTTGCAAGAGCTCAGATTTTTCTGGAGCTCTGTCTCTCGATCTTTGGCACCAACTCCTGGTGATTGCGTACAGACAGCAAAAGTTATGTGGTTTGTTGAGTTATGCGTCCTGATGATTGTGGTTTCCCATCTATTCCTGGATTATGCCTTTGGATTCTCTCGGGATTTTATGCTTCAAGGCCCATTCATGATCCAGGAAGATGCTCGTGGCACCATAATCCACCGGAGCCAGGACAGAATGGTTTTACTTGTCGGCTGTTGACAGGAATACCTCGAGTATCACCAGGGAGTTCTTCGTAAGTAAATGAAAGAAAAAGAAAAGAGTCAGAGCAAGGACCAGTCTCCCGAAGCTGGGCTCCATTCAGGATCAGGAGCTGGCGTTTCCCAAATGCCTTGGAGGGGCTATTGGGCAGTTTCTTACCAAGTGTTTGTCAGAGGCACAATACAGTCCACTGTTGATCCGACAACTGCTTTCCTGAGAAGTGATAGGTCCCCGTAAGGCGTTCCGAGGAGTTAGATGTAGCTCGCTCTTTGGGACAAGGATATTCTGAAGAGGGTTTCTGTGGAGGAATCCCTGTCTTTCTTTTCTCTGCTTTTCTTTCTTTTATCATAAAATCGAGTTGAAAGTACAAGTCTAAAATGGCCTGGAAGGATCCTGGATGGGCCACTCTTGCCAATTCATCTTTGATCTCCTCATTTAACCCACGACGAATCAGGGTAAAGCATGCTTCAGGGGTCCAATCAGCTTCCTTAACCAGTTGTTTAAAACAAGTTACATAGGACAGCATATCTTGATTTCCTTGCTGGAATTCCAATAGTTTCTCTTGGTCACCATACACCTGTTCAGGAAGGTCAAACATGGCCTTAAAGGCATCTATGAAACCGTCATAGTTATCAAGTAAATACCAAGGGTGTTGCCCAGGCTAATGCATTCCCAGAGAGGTGGGAGATTACAAAGCCCACCTTAGCCCTGGGTATGGAAAAATAGTAGGGTCTAAATGTGAAGTGTACCAGACATGAATCAAGGAAAGAGAGCAATGCCTTAGAGGTTCCATCATATTTATCCACAATGCCTCCTACTGAAGCGCTCTCCTGATATGCCGAGTCCCTGGACAGAACGAGTTGTTTTAATGTGGCATTCCCAGTCTTGAGGTTCTGGACCTGTGTTGATAACTCCTGCATTCCACTCATGAGGTCCTGTATAGCAGTCTCCATGTTGGATTCAATGTTAGGTTGTTGGCGTCTCAAACTATCACACTCTGAGTCCTCGGACTCTTGGCTCACCCGTTTGTTTCTTGATGTCTTCTTTCTTGTGTTCGCAGATTTCTCCTTCCTTCTAGAAGTTTGGGATTTGTACAGGAAGGGGCGTGTCTCCTCCGTCGCCAGTATACAGGCAGGTAATGTGTAGATGTGAGTTTGGGCTCCTGCCGAGGAAGGATACGATGGCCTGGAGCGTTCAGTGCTCAAGGAAGGATTTGAGGAAAGACCGGGTAACAATCCAGGAGGGAAGGCAATGAATCCAGGAAGTTATGAAAGAACTTGCACGGCTGCGCAGAAGCAGAAATAGTGAGGAGCGGCACAGAACAAAGCACCAAGAAGGAAGGGAAGGCTAACCGCAAGGATTAGGGAAAGCGGACAATGGATGGAATCAGAGTTGCAACTTGCCGGTACGAACAGCACGGACAAGCTTAGTATTGAGACGCGCTGAGCCACGGGGGTGTGTCTGTTTTCAAGGAAGCAACAGGTAGCCGGAACCTTATACATCAGCATGCTCTTAGGAGGCTTCTCAATGACCTTCTGACTTTGTGTTGATGTCCTTGTCTGCAGAATGCCCGGACACATGTTGCTTATGCGGTTGCGGGAAGGGCTGCCGACCACGTGGATCGGCGGGTGCCATCGAAGAGCTTGACGTACCCCTTCGCACCTTAGATGACCCCGACGAATCCGTCGAGACTGTAATATGGGTTGTGTGCTTACTCTTATGTGTAGCTGGTGCATCCCTGTTGCCTGGATGTGCATTCCCCATAGCAGAACCATCCCGCCTGCCGGGGATGGACGATTCGGTGCATAACCACTCCGATGAAAGATCTATGGCACCAATATCAGAGCCACGGCTGTTGCTTAACTCCTCGTCACTCATGGTGCCTGTGGCGGCGGGTGAACTACCCTTGGCCTGTGTTAGGGAGAATTCTCTGAAATATGCTGATTCCTCTCTACCTTAGTGACCCCCAGTACTACTGCTGGACTCTAGTACTTTCGATTTGGAACCTGATTTGGAACCTGGAGAGAGTGAGACCCTTCTTCCCACTCATGTAATTTTCTGTGATTTGGACAATAGGGTGCTGGAGGGGTTAGTTAGTATCCCCTTTGTCTGGTTTCTCATGTAACAACTTTATGTTACCCTTTCTACAATTAGTGGCTGGTGGCAGTGGTTTACTTTTTACTACCATTGAGTGTTTTTACCACATGCTGCAATTGCAGCCTTGGTAAAGAACCCACAGGTGCCTATTCTGTCATAATGGCCCCAGTCTTCTTTTTTCGTGATTTCTTGTCGTAAAGGTCCTTCTTGAGATTTACTCTGCACGCCAAACCAGGTTTGGTCCCTTTGTTTGTTTTGTCTTTGGCGAGATTCATGAGTGATGCCCGCCTTTGGCTCCAGTATGTCTGGCTGGGGCAGGAAGTGAGGTAGGTGCTTGAACCTCCCTGTGCTTAATCCCCTTGGTTACAGGAATGCACCCAAAAGGTGATTGGCTGGCTGGCTGTCCAGCAAGGACAGCCACCCATGTGATTGACAGCTAGGCTGGAATGAATGGGAGAAACCTGCATAAAATGAGAGGCTTTTTGGCTTGGAAGGCAGGGTCGACCATTGGATGAAGGAATCCGAAGAAGAGCTTGGAAGGAACGCCTGCTAAAACTCCTAGACCGTTGGTTTGCCCGGTGAAGCCCAGCTGCTGTGCTGAAGCTCTGAATTAATTTTGACTAGAGAAGCCCTGCAAGGACGACCTCTTCCCTTGAGTTGGTGGGACCAATCACCCCAAAGTGAACTCGTCGTGTCGGTCTAGAAAAATGGACACCTCTCACGATTGACGGCAAACGTATTTTGGTGGCCAAAGGCCAACCGTCTCATCTACATAACGATAGAAATACAGGTTTCCGAGTTTGACCAATGAGCGGCCATTTTGATGTAACAAGGATCGCCATTTTGTTTTCTAACGATTGCTCATTGCTTTCTGTTCAAACTGCTTCGCAGCACATTTCTGCTTACTCTGCTCGACTGTTAACATTGTTGTCTGAACGTGAAAGGACAAGGCCGCGAGGCTAATAAGAGTTCGTTGAAACACAACGTAGCCTTGAAGGAGAGCCGCAGGGCATTTAATCATTTCACAGCTGCCAGCCAGTCTCGTTATATGGTAGAGAATGTTAGAATAAAGCAGCTAAAGGCTTGAAGTATGCTCTTCTTACGGCCCCCCTTTTCCGAGCCCTGTAGAGCGTGTCGGCTCCCAGGACACGAATAGCACCTCATAGATAGCAAGGTCTGGAATGTGACTCTTCCCTCGTATGTAGCTCGCTTACATGAACAGAAGCACTGTGTTCTGTTCAACAAAGAAAAGATGTCTCCACACTTGTAAGGTTGCATATTGTTGCTAGAATAGATATTTGAAGGTGTCATATTCGTCGAAATTGTCCATCATCAAACCGAGTTCAAAGAAACCCAATAAAGTGGGGTGTTAAACATGTCACAGCTGATTGTATGATATGCATTTTGTATATATGTAACTGATGTACGTAATTCGCTCTCTTGCGTCCCTCGAGGTCTAGAGATACACGTCGCGGGCGTGAGACCGAGTTGGCCAACTGAGACTATTTGCTTTGCAATAAACCCTAGCTTTGGGAATACAACCTCATGTCTGGCGTATCTATCGTGTCTGGGTGTGTGGTGACTTGCCTTGTTTCCATAACGTGAGGGACCCCTACGGGCCCCTTTCAGTCTGGACATCCTCTTGGAGCTGGCTGTACTTCCACTGCTGTTGGAACCGAAGTGCCAGGAAGAGGAACACCAGATCAAGTGCATCGCTTTTAAGTACGGACCCGAGCCTCAGGAAGATCCTCCGGACTACCTTGAAGCAGGACTAAGCAAGCCTGAGCCACCTCAACAGAGTGCGGGACCCCAGATGCGAGGAAAATCTGAAGTGGTATTCGAGAACCGCAGTGTTGCTTTTTCCTGTAGATGCAAGGAGCTGAAACTGCAAAGTTGCCGCTGAATTGAAGTTTGCCCATTTCTGCCGCCGACCTTCCCATTGTGTTGCAGGAGTCCCCAGAAGTCCTCCCTCTTTTCCCCATGACTGAGGCACAAGAACAACATGATCTGCAGAGCCATACAGGAACAGAAGCCAGCTAGAACCATTTCTTCTAACCAAAAGGTACTGTAAACCTAAGAGGTCTTACCTCTTGTTGTGTAGCCTTACTTGCTCTCAGTTGAGACTTGTCTTGGTTGCCATTGCAGAGTTGCTTGCAGCTTTGCCCCTCACAAGTCTCCCAGCTTGTGGCCCTTCAAGTGATTCTTATTTCTACAAACATTTCTAAAAACATTGTGCAAGACTTTCTTACCTACAAAGAAGATCTTCAGCTCCCCTACACTTTGTTCAATAACATTCACTGTCCTGACTCCCTGAGAGACTCTTCTATCTCTGACTTTGTGCTTTTGCCTTTCCACCAGGAAAGGGTTAATTTACTTTGCATTGTCAGTTTTAAAAAAGTACTTACCAGTTTGTGAATGATTTGTTAAGCTGTGTTGTATTCCTCTATCTAACCCTTTGCACCCAAACTCAGTATTGCTCTGAATGTACCAGTGATAAATCAATGTCCAAAGTGTCCTAGCTATTTAAGTCAACTGAGGGTGTAGGAAGTGTCTGTGTGCCATCCCCAATGAGTATCATCTGATTTAGAGAAACATAGTGTGTTTTGAAGTGTATTATAATTGTTACATGTTTGGCTCCCTTCTGAAGAAGGCTTATATAACCAACTAATCGAAAGGGGACATTGACATGGGAATGCCTGTAACACTGTCCCTAACGTGACATGAAGTGCGCCTAAAATCCCTCATGTGTTGAGGTGCCTCCGATTGTATTTTTTTCTGCCGTCAGGGAGCCTTATGACTATCGTGAGTGAGTAAAGAAGAGAGAAGTAGTGAGAAGTCTATGTTCCTTCCATCCGAGCAGGGAGGAAGGGTGGGCGCATGTGAATCTAAGCAGATACAATCATCAGACATGCTATATGGTAAGTAACGCATGTCTTCTGATGCTTGTGAATCTGCTTAGAATCACATGCTGTGCATAGACTAGGGAGCAGCACCCGGAGTTGGTGGTGGGATGTGAGAAGGAACAGTAGTGAAACGATGACTTAGTACTGATTGTCGCACCTGAGAATCAGACCTAAAGTGAGTGTGTAGGCAATAGTGTTTTGTAAAGGTGTGCACAGAACTCCAGGTTGCCGCTTTGCAAATGGACTTGAGAGGAACATTTGCAATGAATGCTATTGATGCCCCAATGCCTCGAGTAGAGTGTGCTCTAGGCTTGAAGGACAGATCTCCATTGGCAAGAGTGTAGCAGAGTGTAATGCAATTGACAATCCACCTTGAGATGGCTGATTTAGAAACAGGATTCCCTTCTCTACCAGCTGCCACTGAAACGAAAAACTGGTTTGTTTTCCTTAGTGGTTTAGTTCTTTCCATATAGTACATGACTGCCCTGCGCATATCCAGTGTGTGTAGGCTTCTTTCTGTCACGTTAGTGGGGTTCTGGAAGAATGTGGGTAGCTCTTTTTTTTAAAACTCTTTTTATTGTTCAACGGTGGTCTCAACAGTTCCAGCAACTTAATCCATCAAGAAACGCAAGTCGACAAGCAAAGATAGCATTTACATTCAACATTATATGGACATTTCATCATCTGAGAGCAACTCACACAGATAGGTACGGAAGGGGCCCCAGATGTCTCTTGGTCGGCTTGCCCCTGGCAAAGTCAAAACAAATTGTTCCTCACATTCATTGATGTATGTAAGTTTGCGGAGGAAAGTGGTCACATTTGGTGCCACAGGCATCTTCCAGGCTTGTAGGATACATTTCTTCGCCACAGCACATGCAACATTAAATAGCCTCCTGGTTTTCTCAGAGCACTTGCCAATGTCTCCGAATAAGTATTTTTGGGGGGTTAGCTGTGGGGTATCTGTGTGATTTCGGTCAATATTTTCGCCACCTCTCCCCAGAATCTCAGGAGAGCAGGACACTTCCAGTACATGTTGAAGGAGTCCGCATGTTGGGCCCCACACTTGGGGCACTCCCCCCATTTTCCGCAACAAATTTTGCCACCTTAGCTGGCGTGTAGTGTAACCTATTTAGGAGTTTAAATTGTATCAAACGTAATCCTGCATTCAATGAAACCTTTTTTGTGAGTGAACAATATCTGCTCCATTTGTCCTCTGGGATAGGTATTTGCAAGTCTGTCTCCCATTTGTCCTTGACCCGGTTCACCGAGGGGGGGTGGGCCTGTACTGCCCCATATAGTTTAGAAATGCGTGTGCAGGGGTGTTGTGGAGGTTCATCTGGGAACATTGGCCATCTTTTCTGAAATGCGGCCCTAACTCTGTAGTATTGTAGAATTTTGAGTGGTCCACTACCCCATCGCTCTAGTAAAGTCATCTCTGGTTTCAAATTTACTATCTATAAACATATCGCCCACCTTCATTTCCATGCATGGATCCCAGCCTTCCTGGATACTCACATCCGACATAGGGGGGATGCCCAGAAAATTCCACAAGGGGACCTCTGGATTATATGGTGTTTCCAGCTTCAGTCGTTTAAATAATGCGCCCCAGGCCCTGACCGTGCAGCTGACTGGATCGTAATCACAGGTGTCTTTGTGACGTGAGTTAAATAGGACCGACTTAATGTCTGCTGGGAATATATTTTGTGCTTCCATCCAGGTGTGTGGCGTTTCCCCAGGTTCCTCGTATCAATACTTTGCAAACTGTGCCTGGGCGACCACGTAATAGAGCTCAAAGCCTGGAGCCGCTATACCTCCGGTGTCGTAGGGCTCTGTCATTTTCTCCCACCCAATTCTGGCCGCCTTCCTGTTCCATATAAAGGTTACTACCAGCGACCGTAGTTTCAAGAAAAAATCTCTACCCGGCCATATGGGTATATTTACAAAAAAGTATAATAGTTTGGGGAGGGCTATCATCTTGAGTAGGGCTATCCTGCCATACAGGTATATAGGGAGGTGTCCCCAGATATGTAACTTGGTGCTCAATGTTTGCAGCGCCTTCTCATGGTTGTCCGCATAGAGGGTTTGCCTGGTCCTAGACACTAACACCCCGAGATATCTAATATATTGGTCCGACCATTTAAGGACGCAGGTGTTCGCAGGACATTTAGTGTGGGGTGTGAGCGGGAATATTTCCGATTTGGTTATACTAATGACATATCCTGAGTAGTCCGCAAACTCATGTATATCAGTTATAATGGGTGTTATGTTTTTTTCTGGTTCGCGGACGTAGAGTAACGTATCGTCCGCGTAAAGTGAGATTAGCTGGATATAGCCTTTCATGTTAAATCCCTTGTCCCCGTGTCTCAGCCGAACCGCAGCCACCATAGGCTCAATGGTTAGGGCAAACAAGATGGGTGAGAAGGGACATCCCTGCCGAGTTCCTCTACCCAATTGGAACATCTCAGAAATGGTTCTATTAGTGCAAACTCTGGCACCCGGAGCAGTATAGAGCAGCCTTATGAATCTGATAAATGCGGGTCCCACCCCAAACGCTTCCAAAACCGTGAAAAGTTAGACCCATGATACAGAATCGAAAGCCTTTTCGGCGTCTAGGGCTACAGCTGCTGCGCTTCTGCCTGGGTCAATCTGTGCCATTATACTAAATAATCTGCGGATGTTCAGTGCGGTCGATCTCAGGGGAATGAAACCATTCTGATTGGGATGGACTAGTGTGGAGACCAGGGGCAACATTCGATTCGCCAGTACCTTAGCAAAAATCTTGGCATCACAATTGATGAGCGAAAGGGGCCTGTATGATGACATGTGACTAGGTGGGCGTCGGGATGACATGTCACTAGGTGGGCGTCGGGGTTAGGGCAACAAAGTAATAATGGCTTCCCTCATCATCGGGGATAGTATGCCTCCCTCTAGGGCTTCCTCCTAGGTCTCCAACATTATGGGAATCAGTTCTGTGCAGAACTCCTTATAGAATTCAGCGCCCAACCCGTCACAGCCCGGTGCTTTGCCCGACGCTAACCCCATAATTGCCTCATTCATTTCTTCTGCAGTGACCGGTTGATCTAGTGCCATTTTACTCTCGAGTGGGAGTTGTGGGAGCCCCAGCGATGCCAAATATGTTTTAATCTCAGTAGTCATTTTCCTATCTTTATTTGAGTACAGCGTCTGATAAAATTTGGCAAATTCTCCATTTATACCCTCTTCGCTCGTCTGTACCTCACCAGCAGCGTTTTGTATGCTAGTGATTGGGTGCGGCTGCCTCTCATGTTTAATCAGGTTAGCCAATGTTCTGCCTGCCTTATTACTCTCACCATATCTACGTGCTCTGGCAGGGCTGCTATATATTGTATTTCTCTAGCGGCCAGATCATTACAGGTTTGAATATGTTTATTAATCTCAGCCAGAATGGCCTTATCGTGTGTACGGCTATACGTCCCTTCAAGGCTGTTCAAGGTATTTTCTACCCCTTCAAGCTCCCTCCTCACTCCCTTCAGGAGCCAGTGGATTTCGAGATAATTGCCCCCTTAGCCCAGACCTTAAAGGTTTCCCATACCGTAGAGACTTGTGCCACAGACCCAACGTTATTACTGAAAAACTCTGTTATTTCATCCCGTATGGCCTCCACTACACCCGTGTCACCAAGTATTCCACCCGGCATTCGCCAACTTCTGGCAGGTCTAGGAGCATCTTTCAGCCTGAATTCCAGTGTAAAAGGGGAATGGTCGGACAGTGTGCGGGGCGGGATTTCACAGCTGTGCAGCGTCTCAAAGAGATTCTGTGATATAAAGAAATAATCTATTTGTGATTCACTGTCGTGAATGGATGAGTAGTGGGTATAATGTCTAACGTCTGGGTGTAATGTGCGCTATGCATCTATTAATGCCATTTGTGGAAGGAGTTGCCCCAAAGTCAGTGCCATTTTGGTTGGTGTCCTCTTTTCGTACTGGATCTATCCATCACCGGGTTCAGGGCCATGTTGAAGTCTCCCCCCCATATTATGGAGGAAACATCTAGTTTGTTGAGGGTCTCATATATGTTTAAATAAAAATCTGGATCATCTATGTTGGGGCCATAAGTATTAACCAAAGTAATTTGCTTTCCCGCTATTTTCCCCCACACAAGAATGAATCTAACCATTGCATCCACCTTGTGCCCCTCTGTCCGGAACCCCAGCGAGGGATGGATGAGAGTGATGACCCCCCCCGGGACTGGGGCGAATAGCTTGTGTAATATCGTGTCTTTCCCCATTTGGGCATTATATTCATATTTACTGTGTCCATAGCATGAGTCTCCTGTAACATCACGATCTGAGGGCAATGTTTAGAAACATAGTTATTGACCGTCCTGGCCTTCATTGGGTTATTTAAACCTCTTACATTCCAGGACAGCAGCAGTATTCGCAGCCCCCCTGTGGAAACATTCCCAGGTGCAATGACACTTGCCATATCATCAACCGATTCCAGTATTCACATGGCGAGAGCAGCAACCGCAACAGCGAGACCACTTAACCTTCAAACCAGGCTCAATAACAAAGCAATTTACCCCCCTGCCCCCTTTCACCCGCAGCTCAACGCAGCTAACTGTTGCCTCGCAACCTGACCCCCCACCCGCATCATCTCCCCCAACTCGACGATGCAGCCCATTAACACTCTTAACTCGCCCGGTGGGCTTTCCTATTGAGTTAGTGGACATTTCCAAAGGGGCAGCCAATGTCGCCGCTTGGCTGCCCACGCCGGAGACCCCAGGCTCAGTAGTTACGGAGATCGGTCCAGTCTAGTTTTATCGACTTATATGAAGGAAAGTGAACAAAATACCATTGCGGGGATGGTGTAGCTTCATCCATTTGCCAGATCTCTTCAGTCTTCACCAGGATTGAGTCTCACATTTTGATCCACATTTCGGTCTCTAAGAGACAACGAGATGGAGGCCTCCGCGAATGCCATAGCTTCAGCAGGGTTCTCAAAGAAATGGGCCCTCCCTCCATGCAGGATTCTCATTTTTGCGGGGAACATTAAAGCGTAGGGGACACCACGGAGCCGTAGCTGTCTTTTAACCATCTCATAGGACCTGCGCTGTGATTGTATGTTCGCAGAGAAATCCGGATAGATGTGGATTCTATTTTCCTCATATTGTAGCGTACCTTTTTCTCTGGACAGCCGGAGTATTGTATCCCTGTCCCTGTAGCTGAGGAGCCATGCTATGATGGTGCGGGGTGGAGCACCCGGCTTCGGAGGCAGTGCAAGGGCACAGAGAGCTCTTTCAACAAGGAAGTGGTCCGAGAGGGATCCTGTCCCAAGCACAGACTTTAGCAGTTCCTCCACTTGCCTTTCCATGGAGCCTTTGCCGAACATCTCTGAAACCCTGACTATCTGAATGTTGTTTCTGCGGGAACTAGATTTGAGATTCTCACACTTATTCTGGGTTTTGCGCAGTTCGGTTTGAAGTAGAGCTATGTCACGGCCATGTTATGTGAGTACATCTTCGTTGGAGCTTATTCTGTTCTCTGCCTGCGTAATGTGCACACTTTCCTTTTCCACTCTCGCCTTCAGGGAACCAATTGTAGCCACTATGTCGTCCAACTTGACATTAACAGCCAGGAACCCATTCTGCACGATTGTTGCCAGGCGATCCAAGGGGGTCCGTGTCTCAGCTTTCGGATGTTTGTGCCGTCCCCCCCGTTGTCGCCTGCGGTTGGGAGCTGACAAAGGAATCCATTGGGCCGTTTTTTTTTCCCCCTGCAACCTTCTTCTCAGTGCGGCCCATTAGTTACCACCACTGGTATGGGGTGGATTGTGTGCTCCCACGTATACGTGATGGGTGCCCCGGAGACCAGAGTCTGATGTCAGCAGTTGTATGGGAGTGGTGTAGCAGCCTTAGCCCTGTCTGCCAACAAGGAGCTTGTCGCAACACAAATGAGGGATTGAGGCTTGGCGCGACCCAGGTGTATACTCCCTACCCTGGGTAGTTATTATTGAGCTCTCATGACCCTTTCCCTTGTGGATCACTCACCGCGCCAGCGGCACTCGAGCCGGGCCTCAGCCTTCGACCGGGTCCCTCCTTCCTGGTCCGACGCGGGGAGGTCCAGGATCATGCCTTTTCCCAGGCGGGGGGCAGCGATGTAGTGCGTTGCAGTCCCTCAGCCGCGCACGGGTGTTGACGCGTCGTCCCTCCCCCACTCGGCCAGCCCATGGCCGCAAGCACTGGGCTCACATAGATGCCGTGTGAAGCCCTCAGGCAGCCGCGTTGCAGCCCAGCAGTCGCCGCAGCCTCACACGCAGATATCTCCATTGTTTCGGGGCTGCTGCAGTCAGCGTTTTCAGGATTCCTTCCTTAGACCTTCCGCCGCAGTATTTTATGGTCAACCGTCAACCAACTTGGAGCTGGCAGGATGAATTTGTTGCAATGATTTTGAATGAGCCGGAGCTCTCCACCTGGGCGGCCATCTTGAACGTGCGCAACAGTGCCCCCCGATCAGAATGTGGGGCGTTCTATTGATTGGTTCACATGGAACTTAGAAATAAATGTGTGCGCAAACCGAGGGTGAGTATCTCTGAATTGTGACAAAAGGGTCTAGAATTGAAATGGCCTGTAGTTCACTGACTCTCCTTATTAAAGTGACTGCCACTGCGAAGGCGGTTTTGTAAGTGAGTGCTTTGAGGCTTGCCTTGTACATAGGTTCAAAGGTAGACCCCATAACACTGGTTAATACAACATTTAGGTCCGATCCGGGAGCCGGGTTAGAAATAGGGGGATTCATTCTTTTAACCCCTTCCATGAAAGCTTTAATTACTGGGATCTTCCACCACAACACTTTCTGCTGGGCCGTGGTATAGGCTAAAAGTGTAGCTAAGTGAACCTTTAGGGAATTAAAAACTAGACACGAGTCTAGTAGGTGAGTCAGGTATAGTACAATATTAGTAGGAGAGCAGTCAATGGGATGTAATGGCACCAGATGATGAAGCGTTCCCATTTATTGGAGTAGCAATGTCTGGTGGTGCCGGTGCCGGTAAACCCATTCCTCCCTATTACGAGGTTCCCTTGCGGGACCCGCAAAGAACATCTGGTCAGACCTAACGTCCTTAGCGGGTCCCGCAAGGAGACCAAGGAGCTAATAACGGGCCCGTTATTAACAGGCCCGTTATTAGCTCCATCCCAATTCCCATTGAGCCATATGGGGGCTCAAATGGGAATGGGGGTTGGTTTTGTGAATGAGGAAATACCGGGTCCTCCAAGGTTGGAATGACCCGGTAATTCCTCATTCACAGGACCCGGAGCTGGAACCCGGTATGGAGGCAGCCATACCCTTATTAAGGGCATGGCTACCCCCATACTCGTAATGAGGCCCCTAGTGTCTATAATCTTCAATGTATTAAGTATACACTCTGCATCATGCTGATTATTCATTGCCCACCAAACTCGAAGCCCGTTTTTTAGGGCTATTTTATTTTTTTAATATGTGAATCAAGTTATCATAGGAGGTACCCCATTGAGCTTAAGTGCCTTGATCTGCAAACGCATAAGCTTTTTCCTATTGGAAATTTCCAAATCCAAACAATGCAGGTGCTTCCTGAGAGGTTTCTTGATGCAAACATGAAATGGCAAACTGCATTCAATAGGTTCCTCCAGAAAACTCTCATATTTCTCAACACGAAACATAATGTACTGCCAATATCTTGAGGTGGCATTTAGGCATGCTGACGTGCTATCATTCACCATTCAAACCTAGCCCAAATTCCAACAGACTCTGTTTCCAGAAGGATTGATAGTTAAAACTGATGTATTCCATACCGAATGACCATTGTTGCTCATCGTTAAAGACTGCAATGAGGTGGCAATGGTCACTAATTTCAGAGGAGACAATCTAGAGGTGATTGCAGATATTTAACAAGCCATCGCTCACACAAATAAAATCCAATGTTGAATTAGAAGCCCCATTAGACCAGGTGAATTTAGGGGGATTATCTCCCTCCATTGACCGATTTAGCAGAGAAAGACCTATTCCCTAAATGTTTTTCTTCCAAACAAGACCATGATGCTTCCCACAGAGATCAGCCTAAGAGGTTATAGTCATACATTTGCTAGATATGAAGGAAGCGTTCAAATCACCTACCATGACAATTTGACCCTTAGCATTCCTGTCGAGCCATTCATGAATGCAGGGTAATATTTATTCAATAAAGACAGCAAGAGCACGCACTCCAACATGCCAGTAAATATTAAGTATAAGTATGTCACACACATAGTCAAACTTCAACTTAATATGATGTCCCAAGGCACCAAAAGATAATTGGATGGTTTCAATAATTGAACATTGTGTAGATGTTTATACCAGGGTCATCAGGCCACCAAATGGACAACCAAAGGTTCTTTATTTCGCAGGATGGAAACTAATAGTGTACCCATCAAATGCTGGCAAGTAAACAGCTATGTTTCCTGAAGTGCAACAATGCAATGATGTTTTAACATCAGACCTACAAACCGATTAGTCAACAGATTGATGTGTCCCCTCATAATCCAGGAAAACAATGCTACAGGCAAATTCGGAGACTAAGTATTTGGGAGAATAGAAGGTTGACTCTCTCTTAGTGGAAGTCAAAGTCCCAGAGAGCCAAGACAAATCATTGTGTTGCACATTGGACTGTGGAGCACTCTTAAACAACTGGATGTCTCTTGGTTGATCAAAACCACAATTTAAAAACACAACAATCTCTTTAGGCAGAGGCTGACAATGCTTCCTATCCTCCAAATATTCCCCCATAACCCTGTTCACCTTATACATTGAAAGATCAAAACCCAACGATCGAATTGAGTGCAATTAATTCATGATGAGATCCAGCACAATCTTTGATCAAAGAAATATAACTCTGAAGTGATCTATGAAATCCTCACGGTCAATGTACCCTGTGCCCACAGCGGCTAGAGCAGGAATTGAGAAAAATAGGAATAACATGTTAGTGCAAGTTTTCCAATCAAACACTTTGTAAAAGTCGTTTTTACGTTTGGTTATTATCATCATAGCTAGAAAGAGGCTTGCTACCAAAAGTGCATATTTTGTGTAAAAGGAGGGGGAATAGTAAAATTAATTGGAGCCGGGGAGTCTCTAAAGGACTCTCCATCCCTTAAACCTTTAAGGACACTATAAACAATATTATTATGAATGCTGCCTGTAGTGCCACCTTCCGGTTAATTTCTTTTGCTGATTAAGGGAGCAGCTTCCACACCCAAAAAAGGATTTGAAGAAGAAATTGTTACCAGGAATCCTCCTTCCCGCAGATTTCCAGTAATTACGGTACCAGTGGAGCCCCTAACATACCACAATTAATTGCTAGCAAAGTTACAGCTAGCAAAAACAGAACCGCCAATCCTTGGTACCTGCCTGGGAACTTTCCTTGGGGACATGGACCACTGGACTGCACCAAGGACTGGTTCAGGGTTCAATAACATCCAGATCCAACATTTTAGCGACCTCAGCCTGGATGTGGTTCTTCGCAGTGTCTGACATCCTGTAGCATCTGCTTTTGACAATTACGAGCCTGCACCACTGGGTGAGGCATGGTGTTAGCGAGAACAGAGAGGCATACTGCCGCGGCAGAGCCCTGCAGGACCTCTGCTGTTCTGGTGTAAGATCTGCCGAGAGATGCACTCCCTCCACTGAGCCATCCTGAGGGTTGCTATGCAGCAAATCAGGAAGGAGCTCACTCTAATCCTCTTCCTGCCCTGCAGCTAGCAAGAGGCTTGAGACTTCTGGTCGCCTATGGAAAGGCTTGAGGCTATTTACGTGGAATACCTGAGGGGCTTCCCCAGGCACTACCATGCCAACCACATAATTGACTTAGCTTATCTTGGAGATGATCCTGAAGGGTCCAGTCCACTTATCTGCCAAAGCTCTAGGCTTGGTAGGCTCCATTACAAGGATCTCCTGTCCTGGAGCCAAATCCACTTGTGATGCTTTATGGTCATGCCAGTACTTGTTTAATTCCTGGCTGGCCTTAAGGTTCGCTGTCACCTGGCCCATCATCTGTGTCATCCTCCGCCTGTGGCCTAACACATAGTCCCCCACTTGCTTGGCAGGACCTGGAGGGGCGGCTTCCAAACTTTCTCTGATCAAGGCAAGGGGCTCCCTCACGGGATGTCCAAAGAGTAACTCAAAGGGGCTGAAACCAACACCCTCCTGAGGTACCTCTCTGTAAGCGAACAACGGGCATGGTGGGAGGAGATCCCATTTCCTCCTTAGGGCCTCTTCCAAAGCACCCAGCATGCCCTTGAGAGTTTTGTTAAATCTCTAAGCCAGACCATTGGTCTGGGAATGGTGGGACGTGGAGAACTTGTAGGTTACTCCATGCTCTTTCCACATCAGTTTCATGTAACTCGCCACAAAGTTGGATCCTCTGTCAGAGACCACCTCCTTCGGAAATCCAACCCTGGTAAAAATGCCCAGGAAATCCCTGGCAACCACAAGTCTGACGGGGTATAGCCTCAAGGTATCTGGTGGCATGATCTACCAAGACCAGGATGAACCGATGTCCACTTGAAGTGGGGGGGGTGAAGGGGACCGACAATGTTGATGCCCACCCCCTCAAATGGCATGCTTACCACTGGCAAAAGCTGCAGTGGGGCAATAAGACTGCTTCCAGTTTTGCCAGACAACTGACAAGTGTGGCAGGTCCTGCAGTGGGACTCCACTTCTACTCCCATCCGGGGCCAGTAGAAATGGGCAGAGAGCTTTTGCTTTGTCTTTTTGGTCCCAAGATGACCAGCTAAGGGCACCTCATGTTCCCACTGCAGTAGGAAGGGTCTGTAAACTTGGGGTACCACCAACCACTTGAGGGCACCAGGTTCAAGCTTAGTGGGCTCACTGCAAAGGAGCTCATCCTCCCAATGAATCCTGAAAGACCTATGCACTTTACTTTGTACCTGGGCCATGGTCTGTTTCCTCAGACCCTCAGGAGAGAGCAGCACTCTCACTGACCCTTACAAAAGTCTCCCCTAGATGGCCCCCCTTCAGCCAGCAGACATTGAAGGTCAGGGTGATCCTCTTGGTTGAGCACCTCTCCCACATGAGGGTCTTCTGGCTCTACTCCCTCAGGAGATGAGTCTGGGTTTGCCACTGGACCCAGCCCATCCAGAGCATGAATCCCAGTAAGTGCTGCTGAAGCAGCAGGGAGAGAAGGAGCCCCCTTCACACAGGTGGCCTTCTTACTTGTCTGTCTTGCCTTGGGTTTCCGCTTTGGCTTGGGTACCTGACTCACAGACAGACCCAGTGTTACCTGTGACCTAGTGACTGCAGCAGCAGTCATGGGAGACCATCAGAGATCAACCCCATCTCTACTGGATCATTGCCTGACAGAATATTAGCAGGTACATTGTCCTGAACCAGGACATGAAGCTTTGCTGTCTTGTCTCCAATCATGATTGTGACTAGGGCTACAGGAGATAATTTGGGAGGTCCACTAGCTAACCTGCTGGTTCTCAGAAGAGCACCTACATAGTCCTCTGGCATGAGCAGGGTCCTGTCCACCACTGTCATGCTTTCTCCAGTGTCTCTCAAATCATCAGAAGGCTGGACATTCAGGAGGACACTTCTCAAAAACCTACAGGTGTTCTGTGGGATTGTAGACAGTACGTCTGCATACTTTTCCCAGGCCCCAAGGGACACTATGGACATCTCTACAGGAGCACCAAATGTGATTCCTTTAGAGGAGGGGAGGACAGCGGCCTCCACCTCATGCATGGGGTAAGGGTAGGCCAGGCTGACAGCCTGACTCCAAGTGCCTTACCTTTACACTTGGGGTCAACCTTCTTGTTGTCCAAAGCCCCACAGTCGCAACAAGTGCCAGGAATGCGGGGTACGGTACTGGAGCCACTGGGAGCCTGCTTTGCAGCAGGAGGACCACTACTGTTACTCCCACCGACAAAGGACGTATCCGCCACTAGATATTTGGGTTTTAGGAGAGGAAGGTTTTGGTGTACCCGACTGTGACTGCTTTTGGGACTCCTCAGACTTCTGTGAGGCCCCCATTTCTTTGTCCTTGTTCTTCCCACTGGGTTCCTTAGGGGACACCTGGTGGGAGACCCTCTTTTCAGTCAGCCAGTCCAGCTTAAAGGGATAAAAAATGTTCTGGTCAGCAGCATACTGATGCAGCTCTGGTGAAAAGGCTTCAGAAAAATGCTCAAAAAACAAAAGGTGGGACAATTCAACAAACGTTTTCACTTTGCAACCATCAATCCACGCCATCATTTTCATATGTGCAGCACTTACCCAGTCAAACCAAGACAACTTTCCTCTTTTCTTATAATCCCTGAACATTTTAAGGTAGTGGGTAGGTGTCTTGCCAAACTTGGCAATCAAAGCAGATTTAATGCACTCATACTGACCCCTTTCTTCCACACTCAGTTTCAGAATACGGTCATAACCAGTCTGAGGCACTCGACTTAACAAACGCTTAGCCCTATCTCTTTTATCAACATCATGGATTCCACAAGCCATTTCAAACACTTCATCCACTGGAGGACATCAGAACCCTCTACATACACACCAACCAAATCTTTCATAAACTTGGTGGCAAGGGAACCTGACACTCTCAACTGGTTTTGATGAAGTCTCCACTCTAGCTTTCTCTAGCTGGATCCTCTGACATTCAGTGTTCTTGTTTTCAAGTTCAACATCCCTATCTTTGAGTGTCACTTGCTGTGCCTACTCCTTCTTAAGTTCAGCTTCAGTTTCCAACTTTTTATATTCAAAGGCCAATTGTAGCCTCAATAATTCAAGTTCCAAGGCATTCCCTGAGGAAACATTGCAGGGTTTTGGAATAGAGGGAGCAGGAGTGGTGGCACTCTCACAAACTGATGCAGTCATAACCCCTTTGACAGGGGCCTCAATGGTTGCATCCCCCTTCATCAAGAGTATCACCTTCAGCCTGGCGGTCAATCAGCTCAGCCCTAGACTTATCCTCAAAGCCTAACTACCTGGCTTCACAAGCACTCTGGAGAGCCTATAAGTTCATCCTAGTCAATTTACCATTTGCAAAAGATTCCATTGCTTATAATTTAGTTATCCAGTACACAACTAAACCTCAGTTTAACAAAGTGTGGATATTTTGTGAGTGGCAAGGTTACACACTGATTCTTAAAACGATTAGCATCCCACTGCTACCACCAGTGTAAAGACTGGAGGGTGGTTATCTGTACTCCTGCCTTCTATATGGCAGAGTAGAAGCGCAGAGCACTCCAGCCAAGATTCTCTATTCAGTAGCTATGGGCGAGCAATCAAGGCTTAAGCTCTCAGGAGGTGATGCAGGCTGGTTCTTAAGTACAGTGTAGTCTCCAAGCCCCACAAAGGAATGTCCACACACCATGTTAGTGATAGCACAGTTCTTTATATAAATAAGGTTTAGAATATATACACACACAATAATACACTTTGTGCTCAGGCAATACTATACTGATGAATTAATACAGTCTATATGTGGCACCACAATTACTCTTTGACTCCATTAAAATGCACCAACTGCTTACAGTTTCAAATTGCATACAAATCAATAGTACAAGTTATCAACCATAGACTTGGGAGAGAAAACAAGTTGGTTGAACAATTAGCAGAATACGGGCCCCTACCAGTAGGCACAGTTCTGTGTGAGGATCCCCCCACCTGGTCAACCTGTAAATAAAGTGTATTGACAAGCCCAGTCCATATATTGTTTGGTAGAGTCTTATTTCCTTCTACAAATGTTCTACTACCCCAATGTACCTGGTTTAGCAGAGTTCAACGACGGGTCGTCGACTGATCCTTCTTGAGTGAACTCCGTTTAAGGCAGGAGCCACGAATCGTCGAGATCCCTCAAAGAAAAGGGTGAACAATGTTGTTGGGGCAGCTGCTTCAATCCTTCGGTGCTCGTCGATGATCGGTCGTGGACGTCGTGCACCTCGACGACAATAGTTTGTTGCCGCAAAGAATCAATGAAGAACGTAGTCTTAGTAAGGGCGACGGGTCGTCAGCGTTTGGTGTCAGAGATCAGGACTCAACCACAGCTGGCTTTCGTATTTCATCAGCATCTTTGAGGACTTCGGGTGGCAGGAAACCCACTGGCAGATTCTCCTCATTTGGTCAGCGACCTTGACTTTCTCCGGCGGGACAAATCGGTCGACGGTGATAAGCAAGGGAGTCCTTGATTCAAATGGCTTAGGCAATGGATCTACCCCCCAATCTCTGCTTAGAGAAGTGACTCACCCGCAGAGAATTAAAAATAGACCAGCAGAGGGCTCTAGAAGGAAGGTACTTAGGAAGAGAGAGTTTGAGATAGCGAGGTCCCCAGCCACAGAAAGCCTTGCAGACAATGCAAAGGGCCTTCAACTTGATCCTTGCAGCCACCGGGAGTCCATGGAGGGATTTCAGGCCCAGAGAGATGCAGTCCCTGGGCTTGAGGCCAAGAATAAGTCTTGCGGTCCTGTTCTGGATGAGTTGTAGAGGGTAAAGAGTAGAGCTAGGCAGACAGAGAAAGAAGCTGTTGCAGTAGTCCAGCCTAGAGAGAACCAGGGCTCTGGAGACAGTGAGCTTCTGGTGGTAGGTGAGAGAAGGGAGAATACCTCTAAGGAGGTGGATCTGGAAATGGGCCTTTCTGCCAAGGTCCATGATGTGTGGAGAGAAGGAGAGAGTTGAGTCGAAGATGACCTCATGGTTTTTTTGCCTCACAAGAGGGTGAGGGCAGAGGGCCCAGAGAGGGCAGCCAGAGTGAGAGGGTAAAAGCAGAAGCAGGGCTCCCATGTAGAAGAATCTCAGTTCTACAGGCATTAAGACTGAGCTGCACCATGCCTGAATAGCAGATAGACAGCCAGGGATGAGCAAGGAGGAGGAGGAGGCCAAGGGTAGAAAGAGAGCTGTATGTCATCTGCATAACATTGAAAGTTAGGAGAAAAGGTAGACATCAGGAGGGTGAAACTGGCCAGGTAGACATTGAAGAACCAGGGGGAGAGGGTAGAGCCCTGGGGAACACCACATGTGGGGAGAGAGGTCATTCAAAGGAAGGACCTAAGATGAACCTGGGAAGGTTGGTCCAAGAGGAAAGAGGACAGCCATGCCAGAGCCTGATCGTGATGCCCAAGGTATCGCGAAGATGAGTGATCAGGATGTTGTGGTTCACTATGTCAAAAGCAGAGGATATGTCAAGGAGAATGAGGACAGAGGTAGAGCTAGAGTCAAGGTTAGAGAGCACATCTTCACGGGTGTTCAGGAGAGCCGTTTCCGTGCCACTTGCTGCTCTAAATGTTAATGTTAAGGTTAATGTTAATGTTAATGCTAATGTTAAAGGATATTTGTACTGTGCACTATCACCACCGGAGTGGTCCCCTGGTGCTCTGGTGCATCTCAAAAGAAAGGGGGTGGGGGTGAGTTAGTGGGAACGAGCGGGATAAGTGCAAGAGAGCAGTGATATGCTGTGATGTGCTGTGTGCCGCTTCAGTTCGGTTAACACAGTTCGCTGAGCTTGGGGGTGCTTTCCGGTTGGTAGCCGTCATGTATTGTTGTGTGAAGGTATGTGTGGTTTGTTTTGTTGTTGCGGTGTAGGAAAGTTTGTGCGGTTTGTTGTGCTTTAGGTTTGTGGTTGTGTTTGGTTAGAGTTTGAAAGGTGTATGCAGAGGGTGAAAATTGTTAGTGGGTTGGAATTGGCCTCGCTATCTAGAAGTGATATGTGCTAAATTTCCACGTTCTTTCTAGATGTAAATCAAAGGGGGTCTGGGAGTCCCTCTACCAGCACAAACACAGCCCATTGACCTCTTCTTGGGTGCATGGTCCCTGGGAGAGTCTCAACCAAGTCTTTAGCTCACTGTCCCTTTCACAGAGGAGAAATATCCATGCATATTAGTCTTTGTCCTGCCTAGGGGCAGTCCTGCCCCGAAATGCTAGGCAATTCTTCTCTGAACAAGAGCACCAACGGCAACCCCATACACGTGTTTCAGCCTTGTTGGTGTCATGACCACAGGACCCAGAACACAAAAACCACACCATCTAGTGATGTTGCAATGGGTAACTTCACTCACGTATGTCCCTTTGGACCTATAAACACAGAGGCCCTGGCTGGACTCAGGAGCTGAAAGCCTTTATTCCAGAGAACATCCTCATGTGCTGTGTCCTCGGGTGTGGCTCCCTAGGCCTGGTCTTCATGTGCTGACTCATCGGGTTTGGCTGGGTGTGGCAGGCGGGCTGAAACTGGTGGGCGTGGCTTTAGAAGCTCAGCTATATAAACTATTCCATCCTTAAGGCCAGTGCTTTGCGTTACTGTGCACTCACGTGCAACGTGACGCTCACCACAGTTTGGACCAGTTTACTTACCTTTGAAACCAGGCGTTCTCCTGCATACTCACCTCCAGGAAACCGGTGCTTCATTGCTTCATCTGCAGACTCATCTCCTGACATCCAGTGGTCTTGATCCCGACGCCGCAGCACTGCACTCCGCATCCACGGAATCGGACCCTGTGAAGAAGAAGAAAGACAAGGTTAGAACATCAGTCCTAGGGCTGTGCCGCATTTGAAACCTCCGCGCCCCCAGTTAACAACTTACCAACTACTGTACCGCTGCAGCTTCATTCCTCATTCCCTCCAGCTGTCGCCTCGAGCTCCGCAGCTTCTGGCGGGCTGGCAACATCACCTGCAAGGGAAGAAAGCCAAAGAGGAAACATCAAAAGTGGAACAGACAGCAATACAAGACAACAAACTTTACAATACAACAAAAACAGATGAGGAAAGACAAAGGCAAACAGGAACACTTACCTGAAGTATAGTGGCTTAGTCGCAGCAGGACTGTACTACCACGTGCAAGGGACCAGTGAAGGAACTCAGTCCAGATCATACAAGCGCCCCTGCCAGAAGCAGCAGGACGGAATATTTGCCAAAACTAATCAACAGGAGCAGTCCCAAGCAGCATCACCTATTACCACCAGTCACCACATAGGCGCAGAGGGCGAAGTCGGACCCGAGCGACCTCACCCCCTGGAGGGCTGCAACCATGCCCCAACACCTCTGCAGAGACCAGTTGAGCGTAACAGTTGGGCATCATCAGTGAGGTGGAGCTGTGCCTCTCTGAGAACAGTGAGCAAAGGGTCAACGTCTGGATTCCCCAGGTAACTTAGGGTGAGACCCAAAGTTACTTAATATGCAAATCAAAGGGGGGTCTGGGAGTCTCTCTACCACCACGAACACAGCCCATGGACATGTTCTTGGGTGCATGGCCCCTGGGAGAGTGTCAAGACTTGGTTGAGACTCTCCCAGGGGCCATCCACCCAAGAACAGGTCAATGGGCTGTGTTCGTGCTGTTAGAGAGACCCCCAGAACCCCCTTTAGTTTTCTTTCTAGATGTGGCACGTGCATATCTCCCTGAAGCCAGACTGATGGTCATGGAGACAACCAAAAGCTTTGGTGTGCAGGGTTAGCTCGCAGATAGTTGACTTCTCCAGCAGCTTGCTCAAGAAAGAAGTGATAGAGATCGGGCAATATTTGCCAGAATGGAGGGGTCGGCAGAAGGCTTTTTTAGTAGGTGTGCCCAACAGAGTTCTTGAGAGGAGAGGGAAAAACTCCAGTGGCGAAAGAACGTCTGGATTCCCCTGGTAACTTAGGGTGAGACCCAAAGTTACTTAATATGCAAATCAAAGGGGGGTCTGGGAGTCTCTCTACCACCACGAACACAGCCCATGGACATGTTCTTGGGTGCATGGCCCCTGGGAGAGTGTCAAGACTTGGTTGAGACTCTCCCAGGGGCCATCCACCCAAGAACAGGTCAATGGGCTGTGTTCGTGCTGTTAGAGAGACCCCCAGAACCCCCTTTAGTTTTCTTTCTAGATGTGGCACGTGCATATCTCCCTGAAGCCAGACTGATGGTCATGGAGACAACCAAAAGCTTTGGTGTGCAGGGTTAGCTCGCAGATAGTTGACTTCTCAAGCAGCTTGCTAAAGAAAGAAGTGATAGAGATCGGGCAATATTTGCCAGAATGGAGGGGTCGGCAAAAGGCTTTTTTAGTAGGTGTGCCCAACAGAGTTCTTGAGAGGAGAGGGAAAAACTCCAGTGGCGAAAGAGTGATTGCAGAAATAGGCCAAGGCTGGAGCAAGAGAACCAGTTTTGTCCTTAATGGTTCTGAAGGAGCAGGGGATAACCTGTTTGGATGAGACTTTAATAGACCAGACTTGTATGGAACCATCATCTGGTATGACAGTAGAGAGGGGGAAGAGAAGGAGAGGAGGGGCCAGCTAAGGAGGGCCTGAGAGAGGTAGAGGGTGAGAGAGGAGAAGAGGCAGAGAGTGCAGACAAGATATATCGGTTTAACTGGTGACAAGAGAGACCCAGGCTGTGCAGAGGGCCTGAGTAGGTGTAGAAGAGAAAAATACTGCAATAGAATTGACCAGGTAATTGAAGATTTTGATTTAGTGAATGAATAGTGGAGGTTAGCCCTGACAGTGGAATCCACGATTCTGTAGAGGGTGATGAAACCTCCAGTGATCCTTCAAACCCAGAAACCCCAATTGTGAGGGAGATCCAACCATGTGTTTTAAGGTTTAGCCATAGCCCAAATAAACAAACCCTTGCTGACTGAAGCATTTTTATAAATAACTTTAGAAATTGAGGGTCAGAAGAAGGGTGAGCCTTTCTTTGTTTTAAAGCATGGGTTTCTATATGAGGATAATGCTTCTCCAAATGGCAGGATAAGGTGCCAGTTGGTGATTCCAGAGAGCTGTAAAAAGTTAGTCCTTTGTAGAGTCCAAATACATTTGTCATATGATGGAAAAGATTTTCTGGCCTGGAATTCATATTGAAATGGATACTTTTATGCATACCTGTGTGACCTGTCGAGAACATTGTGAATATATACCATCTCCTTGTATCACCACCCAAGAAGCAGAGACAGGCCTAATATGTTGCCCTTTGCAAAGAATGAGGTCTTGGGACGATAATAACTTTCCCAACCAAGTATCTCATCATGTAGGAGTAGTCTTTAAAGCACTGACCTCACAGGCCATCCTACCCATCAGGAAGTCCATAGGAGGAAATTATTGCTGAGTATCAGCAAGATAAAAAAAATAATAATTTCTTTAGATCTAGAGCTTCGATTCTCTAATGGCATGGGCATTTATGTATTTCCTCCTAAAGGACTAGGATTGAGAGTACAACCTATATTTTTCTGGCAAGAGGAATTCAAGTTTGTAATTTTGAATTTTTCTGACACCCCTATTGCGATCCAACAGGGCCAATTAATGGGAATTTTAAGGTATGACATCCTATGGCATCCTCCTTGTAGTCCAACTTCAATAAAAAATTGTCAGGTGAAGTTCTTTGGTAAGGAAATAAATCATGAGTTTATGACTGATTCTTTAAATTGGAAGAAATCGGATCTTTAGGGGGAAAATATATTATCCTCATCAGCTATATCACCAGAAAATTAGGGAATTCAGAAAGGCAGGGGAAAGAATTAAAATATTAAGAGTACTTCTGAAGAAACTCTAGAGAACTCCAATAATCATCATTGGATACTTTATCATCCTCACCAAAGTTTCTCGACATTCATCTTCACCAGATAATGGCAACCTTAGGACAAGGGGCAACAGAACTCACAACCCCATGGGAAACATCAGAGAAAGGCGCTTACCATTCGATAATAATAAATCCATCTCTTGATCCCCATCGCAAGTGTTACTCATGTAAGGGGTATGGGCATATTGTGAGATGTTGTCCATTGAACAAAGTCAGCTTTCCCAATCTTTGTTCATCTAAACACCTTGATCAAACTGAGGGAAAAAAGAAAGGCTGCACAAATCACTGAGATTCTTCTGTTTGTTTGTATTTGGGGGTAAACATGTATAAAGTCCTTGTGACCCTAGAGAGAAAAATCATTTGGGCCTAATTGGATACAGGAAGCAAAGGGTAATGCCATTAGACCGAAGCTAATCCCTCAGTGGAGTAAAGGAGGAAGAGAAGAGAAAGTTACTTGGGTACATGGCCATAACAGGAGATATCCATTCACCCAAATCATGATCATCATCTTGGGAAAGAAAATAGATCTGATTGTAGCAGTGATTTGTAATTTACTATATCAATTAGTCCTGCAGAGAGATTTACCCCAATTTAAACAATCACTTTCACGAACAGCCCAAATACATTCTAAACATCCCTTACTTTGGCCTCCTTGCAAAATCAGAATCCCCCCAATTGAAAAGAAATGCTAGTAAGGAGGAAAATGTTAAGTTATCAAAATGGATCCAATATTTCAGCAAAAAGGGTCTAACCTAAGGGATATGCAGAACTTCTTGGACCTTCAAACCAGTTGCTCCACAGTAGAATCCTGAGAGGACTGTGAGTAAGATAAGGTTTCCCTGTGAAGCACCCAGGTCCAACCCACATTGGGGATGAGTATGTGAGAATCCTGAGGGTATTCTCACTCCTACTCCCCTTGGATCATCTATGCAGGTGGCCTTTGCTTTTGGATCCTGACCCTGGGGTCATAGAAGCGAGTGAGGATCACCTAGGTGGAGGGACCTTCATGATAGCGGGTAGGGTGCCCTTAAGTGAGACATAGGCCCTCATTACGATACTGACGCTAAACCATGGCACTATTAGCACTATGGTTGGTGTCGGTATCGTAACAAGTCCGCCAATGTTCAATGGGGAATTACCACCCCATTCCAAGGTTGGCGGGACGGTAATTCCCCATTGAACATTGGCCCTTCCCCATTCCCATTTTTGCCGCATAGGGCTCAATGGGACTGGGGAAGGCGCTAAGTACGGTACCGCAAATTGCGGTACCATACTTAGCACCAAGGTCCCTTTGCGAGTCCCTACTTTAACGGCTGGTCTAGACCAGCCGTTCAGATCGGGTCCCGCAAAGGGACCTCGTAGTAAGGCGCTAATGGGTTAACGGTGCCGCAGCCTTTTACGGCGCCGTTAACCCATTAGCGCCAGGGTCGCTTTAAAGGGATTCCTTTAATAATAATAATAATAATAATAATAATAATAATTTACCATTTATATAGCGCTACAAACCCTCAGGTATCTGAGCGTTGCTTATTACCCTCGGTGTGTGGTGATCATTTATCGATCTCAGAAGGATGAAAGGCTGAGTATGGCCCTGCTGGGATTCAAGCCTGCGTCAGCAGGCTCTGCACAGATGACAGATGTCAAAGTGAGCACTCTACTCGCTTTGCTATCAGACCGGCCCTTGTGACAACCAACCTAACCCTCCCACAACCTTTATGGGCTATTATAGGCCAGCCACCCTCAATCTTCCACATGTAACACTTGACAATTCTGGGGTGAAGGAGAGACCACCAAGAGAAGTGAAGAGTACCTCTTTTCACCACTTTGGTACTGGGACAAGGAAGATTCCTACTAAGAGTTGTGAGTATCAGGCATGTCCCTCTGATTGTGGTCAGGCAAGGCTAATTGGTCAGCCACACCTTTATTCTGTCAAGGGACTGCAGGTGTATAAATGGAGATCAGTCAGACAGAGAAAGGGAGAAGGAGCGCGAGACGGGAGCAGCGTGTGAGGAGGCAGCCATGGTGCAACAGGAGCAGCACAAGCCTGGACACAGGCAAGACACCCAGTGGACTTGGGGGACTTTTCGCAGCAGGGCTGTGTAACTGCCTCAAGCCTGGGAGCTTCCAGACCCCTGAGCATGCAAATGAAGATGTGGGCCCAGAGCAGAGAGGACGCTGCCCGTGACCCGAGCAAGGCACTGAAACTGCTGGTGTGCGGAGAGACTTGCAAGGCAGGCGAGCCAGGCGAGCCAGGCGAGCCAGGCTCACGCCACTAAAGCACAGAAGGCTTGGCAGTTTCAGGAGGGCAGAGTGGCTCTCGGACACTCCCAAGCTGTGAAAACGGAACGCAGACTGCAGCACAAATATTTTCCAGCTCCTCCACGATCTCCACGACAAAACTGCACACAGCTCGCACACCCTCAATATGATTTATTTCATTTTTAGATCAGTGACATTGTATTCAAGAAGAAAAAGAAGTTTAAGGCTTTGAAAATATATTCTCATAATCAGAAAGAAAGATGTATTAATCGTTCTAATCACTGATTAAATGCTATGAAAATGAAAACTCTGTTAAGAGGCCTGTGGGTTTCACGGTGGGTTTCACTGTCTGGGGAAATATTACATTTAATATTATTTTGGTTTTTACGAATATGCTTTGGCAAACTAAAACTCAGCTCCTTCTGTGCGACACAACCAAACGTATTTACAGAATGGTTTCCAAATAGAGAATCTGCACTGAAAATCCAGTTGAATCCCTCCAATACCAATCACAGATTTTAGGCCTTTTCAAATTTATTTGATATAGAAATCAGCAGGTAGATGTTAGCAAAACATTATTCTGCAGCTTTTTGTTACAGGAATGAAAGTGTGTATTGAATCTCAAACAGTACAAAATGTTTGTTTCGAAACTGTGGCTAAAGGCAGCACCATCAGACAATGATGATTATAAGATACAAGATCTGCACCAACTTTCTTCACCCCTTATGTCTCAAGTCCTAAATATCATTCAGACAGGATAAAACATGCCTTTGAATGTTTGATTGGGAATTTGACCAAAGCTAGGTTGTTATAAAACCAAAATATTGGTTTCTTCTCAAATACCTCTACTATTTCCCTGTACCAACACAATTTAAAACATCCTTAACGGATTATTGAATCTACCAGGAAGACCAATATTTTTCAGAAAGGTTGACATTTGGAACCACGTTCAAGTTATATTTAGCACATTTTAAAATAATTGTATATGATAACATATTTTTAAAAGATACTATGGATTTTCTGATGCAAATAATTAGCAAACACCATTATTGATAATATGGTCATGGGTTTCTTCGACATAATGTTCTCTAGAATTGCATAGTCCAAAATAAGCCCCAATATATTCTCACATTTTTCTTTGCTGTTTTTGTTTTCATTTCTGGAATGGCAGTTTTTGAGGTTACATTAGGTTGGGTGTGCTTACACCTAAACATAAGCATCAACATTATGTTTTTCTAGTATTCTTATCCGTTTGTTGATGGTTGAATTTAGGCTTGAATTTTGGTTAAAGGCTTGATGCTCCAAATTGATTCTCTTGGACATAATTGTAGTGCGTAGTTGCAATTCTACATTTTGGGTGGTTGATGTTCTAACCTAATGAAATTGACTCTGATCATGTGCGCTATTGCCAGTGTGTGATAATTGGCCATTTTGAGTCTATATTGTTGGCTAATCATGCGCGGTCGGACATAGGAATTCGTGAATATCTATTGCAGATGGTGAAGTGACAGATTTTGTATGCAACACATGCCCCCACCATTTCATGAAATGCCTAGGGACCTGCCTGACAAAGCGGCCTTATTTAACAGCCTTTCTTTCCACCATGTCTGCCTGCCCTGGATACATTGTGTCCAACCAGAAACCTTCATTACCTTGTGCATGCTGCCAGTCAGATAGTTAGATCATGTACATCATTGTGGCCTTCAGATTTGCCAAAATGTTACATTTAAGTGCTTACCCACCCCTGCCTCTATTTGCAGATTGGATACATTCTGACATTCTGAGAAGTAAGCAGTGTTCTGTAGAGCGTACTATAAAGCTGAAGTAGATTTCAGAATTCTAGTTTGCAGCAAGGACGTCTGAAAGCTGTAGTTTACAGGTTGCAGTGAACCTGCTCTTCCCCAGTCACACAGAGTGGAGTGGAGGGGGCAGTCCACAGGCTGGTTGTTGAAAGCCAGGCATGAGACACCCTGGAGCAGCATACTTCTAAGTATGGAACTCAGCATATTTTGTGACAAAAAGGAAGGTAGCAGAGGAATCTGGATCCCTGTTCAATTTACCTTCCAGCCACGGGTCTTCTCCTCCAACATTTTCTAGGCTAATCTTGTCATTAGGGGGAAGTATGAGCTTGCAACTTGCAGGTGGCGCAGATGTTTGTAATCGGTATTGATTCACAGGAAGTACTTCTGGTAGCTGTAGTTTACCTGTTGCAGGAAACCAGCTCTCCCCAATCACCCAAAATGGTGAAGGGGGAAGCTGCACACAATTTAGTGCTCCAAAGCCAGACATAAATCACCCTGGTGCAGTACTCTTCAGAGTCTGGAACTCCAAATATTAAGCAACTAAAAAGGAGGATTGGGGCAGACTGTTGTTACCTACTCAATTTACTTTCCAGCCACTCATGTTCTCCTCCAAATAATCGGAGTCCCGGGCTCACAAGGCAGTGCAGCAGGGCCATTATGCCTTACATTGGAGAGCCACAACCATGGCTTTCCCCTTCCCCCCATCAAGGGGAAGATTTGTGCTATGGAGGGAGTTGTTTCTAGTCACCTGCCAGCAAAATCCAGTGCGAAAAATCCAAGTACCAGAATCCTCAGAGCTAATTAACTTGTCACACCTGAAACAGAAATGCAGACCCGCCTGAAAAAACAAAGAAACTCAGCCTCCCTGAAGATTGATGAAGTCATGAAAACGTGCGTTAGGAGGAGAAGCTAAAGACTGGTAACAGAGCGCCTGCCTTCACATCTTTAAGCATTGTTCCAGGAGTCCCGGGCTCACAAGGCAGTGCAGCAGGGCCATCATGCCTTACATTGGAGAGCCACAACTGCCATGGTTGTGGCTCTCCAATGTAAGGCATGATGGCCACCTGAAATAGAAATGCAGACCCGCCTGAAAAAACAAAGAAACTCAACCTCCCTGAAGATTGATGAAGTCATGAAAACGTGCGTTAGGAGGAGAAGCTAAAGACTGGTAACAGAGCGCCTGCCTTCACATCTTCAAACATTGTTCCAGGAGTCCTGGGCTCACAAGGCAGTGCAGCAGGGCCATTATGCCTTACATTGGAGAGCCACAACCATGGCTTTCCCCCTCCCCCCATCAAGGGGAAGATTTGTGCTATAGAGGGAGTTTTTTCCAGTCACCTGCCAGCAAAATCCAGTGTGAAAAATACAAGTACCAGAATCCTCAGAGCTAATTAACTTGTCACACCTGAAACAGAAATGCAGACCCGCCTGAAAGAACAAAGAAACTCAGCCTCCCTGAAGATTGATGAAGTCATGAAAACATGCATTAGGAGGAGAAGCTAAAGACTGGTAACAGAGCGCCTGCCTTCACATCTTTAAATTCTCCTCCAAATAATGTCTAGGTTCATCCTATCATCAGGTAGGAAGTATTTTCGTACATGTTAGAGCAGGTGTTTGTGATTATGATTAGTATCATATTACTATCTTCTCATAGCTGTAGTTTACAGGTTGAAGGAACAAGCTCGCCCCCAGTGACCCGCAGGGTGTGTGCTGCTCTAATGCTGGCCATAAGTCTAGCTGGTGCAACACCCTTCAGAGTCTGGAACTCAATATATTATGGAAGAGAAAAGAAGGATAGGGGCTCACTCTGGTTCCCCGCTCAATTTAACTTCCAGCCACTAGTCTTCTTCTCCAAGTGCTTTCTATGCTCATCCTGCATCAGGGAAGCAGTCATTGCTTACAGGTTGCAAGCAGCGTAGGTTGTCGAAACCAATATCAATTTGCTGCAACAACTTCTGGTAGCTGTAATTTACAGGTTGCTGGGAACCAGCTCTCCTCCAGTCACCCAAAGTGGGGCAGGAGAGTAGCCCAGAATGTGGCAATCCAAGCCAAGCATGAGTCTACCTGATGGAACACTTACGAATCGCAAACTCCATATGTCATGTGACAAAAATCAGGGCAGGGTGCACTTTGGTTCTCTGCTGAATTTACCTCCCACCCACTGGTCTTCTTCTTCAAATGTTTTCTATGCACAACCTATCATCAAGGAGGCAGTCTTAACTTGCAGCTGGGAGGCAGTGCAGGTATTTGTGCTCAGTATCAATTTGCAACAAGGCATTCTGATAATTTAGTTTGCATGTTGCAGGAAACCAGCTCCCCCTAGTCATCCACAGTAGGGGGAGTAGCCGAAAGTGTGGCACTATATAGCCGATCATGAGTTATCCTGGTGCAGCAGCCCTTGGAGTCCTGAACTTATAATAGTATACAACCAAAAAGGATGGTATAGGCACACTCTGGTTCCCTGCTCAATTTACTTTCGAGCCAAATGTCTTACCCTACATATGTTCCTCACTCATCCTGGCATCAAGCAGGGAGTCTTAGCTTCCAGCTTGAAGGAAGTGAAGTTTTTTTGTGATCAATACCAATTTAAAGCACGTAATTCTGTTAGATACAGTTTAGAAGTTGCAAAGCACTGGCTCTCACCCCAATCACCCAAAGTGGGGTCAGCAGAGTAGCCCATCGTGTGGCACTCCAAAGCCAGACATGTGGCACTATTGTGTAGCATCCTTTTGAAGTCTGGAACTCCATATGTTATGTGACTTAAAAGGAGGGAAGGAGCACATTCTGGTTCCCTGCTCGATTTACCTTACAGTCACTGGTCATCTTCTCCAAACATTTTCTATGTGCATCCTGACATCAGGGAGGCACTGTTAGCTTGAATCCGGCAGGCAGTGCATGTGTTTGTGATGAGTATCAATTTGTAACTAGCAATTAGTGTACATGTTGCAGGGAACCATCTCTTTCCCAATCAACCACAGTGGGGGGAGTAGCCCACAGTGTGGCACTCCAAAGCCGATAATGAGTCATCCTGGTGCAGCAACCCTTGGAGTCCTGAACTTCATATAATGTTAGGGGTGCACTCTGGTTCCCTGGAGGAATCTACTTTCCTGCCAATGGTCTTCTGAAAATGTTTCTAGGCTCATCCTGTCATCAGGGGGGCCGTCTAAGCTTGCAGCTTGAAGACAGTTAATGTGTTTGTGATCAGTACCAATTTACAGCAATGAATTCTGATAGATGTAGTTCACAGGTTGCAGGGCTCAGATCTTCCCAAATCACTCTCAGTGTGGGTGGAAGGGGGGATCAGTGAGTATCCCACTGTGTGGCACTATAAATATGGGCATGAGTCACCAAGGTGGGACACCCTTTGGAATCTAGAATTCTATATATTATGTGACAAAAAAAGGAGGGAAGGGGTGGACAATAAATATCTGTTATCTGTCAATAGTGCCAGATGCCCCGTGCGGAGTGAACGTGCGCTCTAGAAATATATCTGTTGTGTTTGTTGTTGTGGACACTGGTTCCCTACTCAGTTTACCTTCCAGTCACTGGTATCCTCCAAGTGTCTGTATGCTTATCTTGTCACCAAGGAGACATTCTTAGCTTGCAGCTTGAAGGCGGTGAATGGGTTTGTGAACAGTACCAATCTTCAGCAAGGAATTCTGACAGTGTAGTTCCCACCAATCACCCACAGTGGGAAGAAAGGGGAGTAGCCCACAGTGTGGCACTCTAAAGTGGGGCAAGAGTCACTGTGATGCAGCACCATTTTAAGTCTGGAAATCCATATATTAAGTCACAAAAAAGGAGGGTAGGGGTGCACTCTGGATACCTGCTCAATGTACCTTCTAGCCACTGGTCTTCTAATCCAAATGTTTCCTAGGTTCATAAATGTTGTGAACAATTTGTGGCAATTGGAAGAGAAACTTGATTACTACATTTGCATAGCAAATTACTCCAGTTGTGTTGTTGAATTTAAATAGACCAGTGAGTTGTGTTTCTATATCCTTTGATAGGCCTGCATATGTTTTTTTCTAGAAGAGACATGTGTCTATTTGTCTTCTGATGCATGTGCAGTTGTTTTGGACTATACAGTTTTGTGGTTGTATTATTTGATGGAACAGCAGTAGTTCTTTGTTTCTTTAGCGGTATTGCCAGGACTGTAGGTTCTGTTAGTATTGATGTTCCTTTTAAAGGTTTATTTTTTAACGGTACAGGGTACATATCTAGATTGGGGTGTAGGGTGCACATAGCCTGCTGTATTATAGAATTCAAGGAATGTCAGCATTTACTTTGCTTGCAACAAAGTTATCTAGGAATAGACCATCAAGTATACGCAGACGTGAACGAGCAATGTAGCTCATGCCTTCTTTAAAGACTGTGCTGCCAGTGTCAATAAATGCGTGATCTAGGGATAGACTTTGCGATTTGTGAATAGTGATGGCATATTCAAGAGACAGAGAGAATTCTTCTCTGGGTATGCAAATGTCTTTGAAAAGAAGGAAACATGCAATTGTGCAGCATATTTTCTTATCTTCAGCAAGTTTGTCAAAGTCGATATTGACAAACTGAATGTTGTCATGTGGATATGTTTGGAAGCCAACAACTGTACCAATTGCTCCATTCACTAAACCTCGTTCTTTATCAAAGTTATGTTTTAGAATTAGTCTGCAGTCAATCCAGCTGTGTTGGAGATACATTTTTCTAAGCTATTTTGTTGTGCTGTTGCTTGTTGACACATAGTGAGTGTCATGCCGTGCACTTCTAATTTGTCTGTGGAGCTGATATGCAGTATGGTTTGCATTTCTTTTTTCAACATTGTATCATTGAATTGACTACAGCTTGCAAGGGTTGGCATTAAGGACACACATTTTACATGTAGTTGAGTTAATTGTTCCATTCCATTCCATCAGGAGCAGATGTGTTTTGCCCATGTAGCTCATTTATTAGTCTAGTATTTAAGATGGATTTAGCATCTTTAGTAAGCAGACCAGATATAATGCTTTCTAGAAATGTTAGTAGGTGAAATCTGCAGACTGATGCATGTTTTGAGTTTGTTCTCTGTAGGGGAATATGTAGTGATTAACATTTCCAATGTTGCAGAGAGTGTTACAGCATGGTTTGTGTCCTAATGTTTTGAAAATTGCTTGACCTTTTACTGGTGTTAACTGTAGGAGGTCTCCAAAAACAATAACGTGTTTTCCTCCACAGTTCTTCATAGGACGTTTTTAGGACTTCTTGTATTCTGAGATCAATTAAAGCCAACATGAGGTTGGAAACCATGCTAACTTCATCAATCAAGAGTTCTTTCATTTTTTTCTATATTTCACATACTTCAGTAGCTGCTGATAATTTGTTGTATTCTAATTTGTTTTAGTGATCTACTGGGAAGACCAGTAGTTGGTTTAAAGTTACCCCTCCATGTTGTAGACAGCTAAACCTGTGGGGGTTGTTACAGCAGCTGAAAGGTTGTTGTTTGTTAAGTCTTGTAGACATTTGCTGATTATTCTTTTTAAGAACGTTTTGCCAGAACCAGCTTCATCACTTACATAGAGGAGCTGAGGTTTATAATTTAAACAGCTACACGTTTTAGGTTTATGTTTACAACCATGCTAAATGTCTTCAGTGACCTCTAGATGAATTATGAGTTCTTCATCACTAAGCTGTGATTTGAGCACTGACAAGTCTTATTCAGATTGTTTAGATTGATACACGGTATTTTCTACCCCAGCCATGGTTATTTCTGTTTCATTTAGAATGATTGGTTCTCCAAGTGGTTCGTGGCTTCCTGCAAGGGAAGGTTGACTTCCCTGAGGAGTGTCTTTATCTAGTAGAGTTTCAATGTCTTCCTCTTCTTGGTGTTAATTGTCCAACATGTGTTTGCATTTTTTGAAATTAACATTTGGTATACTGCTTTCATTTGCATTGGATGCAGCTTCAAATGAGTCATGGCCACATAATAATTCTTCTTTTTTTCTTCAAGGTTTAAAAAGTTGCAGTAGCGCATAGTAATACAGTTCTCTATGTTACTGAGATTTAAATGATAACTTTATATGTTTAATTAGGATGGGTTTGGTAAGTTTTACTAGGCTTCCTTCGCAAGTTGAGACTGAATGTTTGCCAGTTTTCTCATCTGCTATAAGAATGTTTTTGTAGGAGTAGTTATTTGCTATTCTGTACGGAAACATGTTTACCAAAGCAGTACTTCTGTTTGGGTAGTATGTGTCAATGAAATTGTTTTCTAAAAAGTCCTGACTGTTTCGATCATTTGTGGCTATTGTTTTTATCTCTTGGTAGGATTCTAGTACTCTGTTTCGGGATGAAGCTAGACCAAGGTTTAGCTAGACAATGTGTTCAGATTTGCCCTATAAGTCTGTACATGTTAAAGGTTATCTGTCATGGGTACTAGGTTAGGTGACATGTTATGTCTTACCTATCCTGGTTCATTAGCTGTTTCCTAAGTATATATGAGCCTGTGCCTGGAATGCTTGTATTATAGTGTTCCATTTAGAATGTTTTGGTGTGAGTGCCAAGGTTCTCCCTGTTCAGTTGGAAAATGAGCTGAACAGAGGGGGGACCGGTGGATGCTTCCCTCCCTTATGTACTTATCCTCCCTGTAACTTATTACTTCTGACTTATGTACCACGAACCCACTAAAGTCTCTTAACCCAACCTGGTCTCCTGGCTCATCATTGCAACCCCTCAACTTGCGTTATAACACTGCGACGAGGATTTTGGTTATTGAGGTGTACCTGGGGCTGAAAAGCAGCAAGGAAGGACAGAAAAGAAGCAAACTTGTGCCAGAAGGAATATGGTGCACAGGAAGTTGTCCACCAAAAAGGAGTGAGGAACCAGAAGCATCCTCCGCCCCCCCACCCCTGGACACAAGGTGAGCGTGCCCCATGTCCTGCATGACTGATTAGTGGGGGACACTTATAGTGATTTTGGGGGGCAGCGCTGCTCACTTTCATTTGTTCTGCATCTGCCACAGCAATGGCTTCTTAATATATGAAGGCATAGGCGCATTTTTAGTTTGGCGCTTCACAAGAAGTCAATGGCGTGTTATTGGCAGAGCAAGGGGTCGGGGGAACAAAAGAGAGACTCTGCTTATCAGCAGTGCAAGTGGCTCCAGCGATAATGCGCATAGAAGTAGCCGGGCATTTGACATCACGCCCACGTTCATTAGACTTTTACAAGCTGCGTTTGAACATGCTGTAAAAAGGAGCGGCTGCAAGTCATATTAACACTGAGTAGGAGTTAAAGGCGCAGCTGGATTGACTGTTCATTACCTTTGGCATTACTGGAACGTTACATGTACTGTAATGACTGGAGGATGCATTTCAAGGCTATCAAAATGAAAGCGGCAGGCATTTATTTTCTATTAGCATTTCCATTTTGTCTGATCGGATCTTCAGGAAAGTGTTTCTGCCTTTCGATTTTCTTGAAAGTGTAATGTGCGAACTCAAAATGTTTTGCCTTATGTACATTGCAATTTATTTTGTGACATTCCATTTCATTGAGCTGATATTTAAGAGTTAAAGAGCAACATGCAATGTACCCATGCTCGTTTCTTTATATTGTAAATACAAAGGTCATCACATGCCTAAATGTTGTTTGGAAAATGAAAATGAAGGCAATGCATCACTTTGGGAATGTGATATATGAAAACATGGGTCACATTTTGCAGGCATTGTGGTGTACTTTTTATGGTTTGTTATATGGCATTCTATAACATGCTTCTGGGAAAGGAGTTTCCTGTTTTTTGTGCCAATAGCGTTGGCAGGAGTGTTGATTTACAGTGGCCATGTGCTGTGGGTCTCTTTATTGGTGTGAATATAGTTATTGGTGTGTGCCAAACTGTAAGCATGAGTGTTACCCAAGGGTGGGCAATTGAATTATTTTTTGGAGCCATATGGTGGCTATGTGCCAATAAGCGGTGTTTTATTATGGTGCCAATGTGTTTTGTTTGGCAAGTGTTTTAGTAATTGCATTGGACCTAAAGTTATGGTGCCAATGTTGGTTATTGGCAAGTTTTAATTGGAAATGGCTATGGCACTAATGTTTTTAGCAGGTTTTAAGTGGTAATGGAATGGAATTAATGCAACCAAAAGAAATGGCAGGTAATAAAATGTATAGTGTAGTTTGCAGTAACTAACCCACAGTTACATATCAACAAAGACTCTGCAGGCATAACATTTTGAACTTTTATTGCGGTGCACCTAATTTTCGGATTATCAAAATTTGTTATGCTGAATTTGTCTTGTTGTTTTTGTGTGGATATTGTGAGTGCAATAGAACTACTGCATTTCTTTGATATGTTCACCTTGACAATGTTTTTATTAACCTAACAATTTTTCCACAGGTATATGTCAAAACTGAACTTTGCAAGCATGATTTTTGGGACTCGCTATGGTGTAACTTAAAACGTTTTATATTCCCAAATTTTTCAAGCTGAATTCGTTCATTAGTTTATTTAACAAACTGTGTAGGTTATTAATAAGTCAGCAGTGTGATTGTGGTTGTGTGAACGTCTGTTTGCCGGTATGAGAGCATGGTTTGCTCATTGTCTAGTAATAGGTTAGTTCCTTGACCTTTAAGCATGCCTATGTTTAATATGCTTAGTTGTGGCGAGCATTCTCTTGTTCGGGTAGTGAACTTACATAGGTTCAAATGTTAATGTGCTCAGTGGTGAGCATTGGTGTTTCAAGGTTAGTAGCTAGGTTACAGACCTGGTTTTATGTTGGCACATTTTTGTGTCAATGTGTTAGTTAGTTAATGATTGATCATTTGGTTGGGTATCAACATTGGTGCTATTTGTCACCGTTAATGTGGTTGGTGCTCAGCAGGATGTTATGTGGAGGCAATTTGTGTCTCTAAATGATATGCATTAGGCAGATAGAGGGTATTAACCCTGTAGTTTCTTTCAAGAAGCTTTTGATGTTGGAGAATGTTGTAACAGGGTTAATGATATGATGTAGGTGGTCAGGTTTGTTTATTAGATTGTGGGCTGGTTCCCTGTAGCTGAGTTCCATAAATGGCCATTATGGTTCTGGCGAGTGTCTTGTAGTGGATTAGCTATTTTTAGCTATATCATGGAATTGGAAGGGAATAGCATATGCCTATTAGTGGTTTGTTGGATGGGATATGGAAGGATAGTTTTTTTTTTAGATATATTGTCCATTTATGACTTTTCCTTCTGTTTCCTTCCTTCATTGCATTGTCATGTAAGGGGCAAGATGTGTTATGTCTTACCTATCCTGGTTCATTAGCTGTTTCCTAAGTATATGTGAGCCTGTGCCTGGAATGCTTGTATTATAGTGTTCCATCTAGAATGTTTTGGTGTGTGTGCCAAGGTTCTCCCTGTTCAGTTGGAAAATGAGCTGAACAGAGGGGGGACCGGTGGATGCTTCCCTCCCTTATGTACTTATCCTCCCTGTAACTTATTACCTGTGACTTATGTACCACAAACCCACTAAAGTCTCTTAACCCAACCTGGTTTCCTGGCTCATCATTGCAACCCCTCAACTTGCGTTGTAACATGACACTATCTAGTCACTTTCATATCCAGTTCATGATAACCAGAAGAGAAAACGGTCAGGAGCATTGTAGGTAAGAGCATGGAGAGCAAGGTCAGGGTTGATATCCATGTCACCCATTGGAACCTCCTACGCCCATAGAATAACATGAGACTTCCTGTTCCATTAACATGGATCCCTTTTGTGCCAATCCGGAACTAATACAACGCTCTAGTCTTTGGGCGAGGTCCTCTATAAAAGCCACGCCCAAAGAACAAGACTTGCTTCGTGTGTTTTTCTGTAGCATTGAGCACGCGCTTACCTGGTTCCAGTCTCCAGAGTTTCTCCCACGGCTTTTCAGCAGTTCCGGTGCCCGGATGGCCAACATCCTTGCTACTACGAGCTCCGCATCTGTAAAGAGAAAACAACAGAAGCATTAGTAAACGTAGGATTTCATGTCACCTGTTTCTCAGCGGTTCCGATCGTGTCTGCAACCTCATCTTCCACCCGCGGACCTTCTAGTCACCACCGCTCGTCGGATTCCCTTCCGAGGAGGTATTTTTTGGCAAACCTGCAAAGAGAAAACACAAGGGAAAGACGGGTTATACTTTAAAGACATTCTGAGAGCAAAATCCGAAAAGGCAACTCAAATCCGCACTTTCTCTAGGTAGCACCCAGTGAAGTAACTGGGCAACCAAGGACACTTGGACATATGAGCTCACCTGATCCACAGCATTAAGGGTCCAGTGAAGTAACTGGGCAACCGAGGACACTTGGACATATTGCACTCACCTGATCCACAGCATTAAGGGTCCAGTGAAGTAACTGACCCTGGGACATATTTTTGGATCTCCAGAACTCTTCCAACTAAGGAAGCGGCTGCGCCTTCTACCCAGCAACATACCCACAACTTGCAGTGAGAACAGCATCACTACAGCACGGCAACCATTCGGCCCTGCACCATTGCACCCCTGCAGAGCCAGGACAGAGAGCCCACCTTTCCAAACTAAGAGGTTAGCCCCCTAGACAGATTGCTCAAACCATTAGGGAGTCGGGAAAGAGGGTGTTAGGGTCTGGGCACTATTCATTAACCCGTCCTTTACCTTATAGGTAGAACCCCAGGAGAGGGAGAAAAAGTACGATTTCGAGGCAAGGGAAGAGCTGAGCAGAGGTCGAAGCAATCCATTGATCCTGCAGAGTTTTTAGGTGAGCATGACAGTATCAGGCTTTGTAGCACCCGCATTCTCTATGGGAAAGCATGTTTATATCGAAGCAGTGCAATTTTTGTGACTGTGTTATGTCAGAAGATATGTCATCCCAGATGTCTTTTAGCTCTGTTGTCTCAGCTTTGGTGGCATAGGCTGTGACATATCTTGCAACTGCAATGGAATTGGCTGCAATGTATGGTATGTCTATGTTTGCATTCCACAAGAGGACAATGATTTCATTGTAATCATTGATGTACTTGGATGCTTTGTCCCTTTTAATGTATGATTTTTAGGAGAATTGCCTTTTACAATGTGTCTAACAGAGTACATCAAGCTATTTACTTGTCCCTTTGCACAAACTGGTCTAGGCAAGCCAAAGCAACATATAGTTTAGTATTTACCTTTGTTTTTATATCTACGTCAGAAGTATTTGCCACACTTATTTCTGAAGGGATGTCAGAGGTAATACATTTTTCAGTAAACTGTAAAACACTGGCATCAGGGTCATGTCCAAATTTGGGAGCATCTTTTATCCACAAAAGCATGTGGATGTGTGGTGCTCCTCTGGATTGATATTTATTTCTCCAAAAGAAGTGTTCCGCTTCTGAGAGTGGAGGGGTAGTTTTATTGCGGATGAAGTGCAGCATGGCATTGAGGCCATGGTGAAAGTACCTTGATACATTGAACAAAGTTTGATTGTTTTCTTGTATCTATTAACTCTTTATTTTGGTTTGCAGTGCATAAGAAGTCGTGCAATTCATCCCATGCATATTCTGCACAACATAAAGTAACAAACCAGGTGGTTGGGCTTAAGTTCCTTAGCATACAACGTACATCATCCTGATGTCAGAACCAGTATTCTTTTGTACCACCCAATTTTCCCAAGAGATTTGTGATACTTGACTGCAAAATGTCATCTTTGCCTTTTATCTTTTGAAGCAGTCGTGTAGGAGATATGTTTGAAAAATTAGAGCCTGTTTTTCCTGTGTGTGCAATTCCATAACATAGGGCCTCATTACAAGTTAGGAGGTAATGAAAAAAGGAAGGCGGAACGCCATTACCGACACTGTTAACCAGTCCGGGCCATTACGAGCCGACAACCCGCCAATACCACCACTGCCCATACCATGCCCCTTCTTACCGGCATGCGCGTGTACACGCGCCCCTTTGTGGTGGTAATACCGGGATGCCGCTAACAGAAGGACATCACAAGTTACGCGAGCATGCACTTACCCGCATCCCGAAGGCAGTAATTAGGGCCTGCACAACGGCGGCAGTAAAGGCATCACGGACCACCCATAAATTACAACCTGCAGTGTAGGCAACTGCCACGGGTGCACACAATCACCACAGGTGGAGTCAATGGAGCCTGTCACAGTACAAAAGGAGTACACTCACACACCACACCCCTTCCTGCACCAAAATGATTCCACTAGCTGTTGCAGTCATGGGGCTGGAGTACATGCCTGTACTGCCACAACAGCAACAACAAGAACAAGAACTACAGGCAGCACAGAGGAGACGCAGGAGGATAAGGGGGGCGAGACAGGCCCAGCAAGTTCCACTAGTGCAGCCAGTGGTACCACATAGGCAGCCACCAATCCCTCGCATCAGACCCAGTCCATTCAATCTAACCCCTGAGTAGATCCACACCCTGTACCGGTTGGACCGGGACACCATCACCACTATAGTGGACATGACACACAACAACATCTCAGCCTGATAGAAATCCGCACTGCCATCCCCCCTCTACTAAAGGTGGTGTCTGTGCTCCACTTCCTGTCCACAGGCACCTACCAGCACACAGTGGGGCAGCTGCATGGCATATCACAACCACTCTTGTCTCGTATGCTGACCTAAGTGCTTGATGCCCTCCTGAAGCATGCAAGCATCCACATTTCCCTACCACGGACTGGCCAGGAACTCGCTGACACCAAAATAAGCTTCCATGCACTGGCAGGCATGCCCAATTGCATCAGTGCCCTCGATTGCACCCATGTAGAATTGGTGGCCCCTCATGCCAATGAGGCGGTGTAACGCAATCACAAGCAATACCACTCCACCAATGTGCAGATGGTATGTGACTCCAGCAAGATCATCACACATTGTTGCACCCGATATCCCGGGTCTACACATGATGCCATGGTACTGCGTAACTCCATGCTACCCCGCTACATGGAGCGACATGCTGGACGACGTGCTTGGCTGCTTGGTAAATTGCCTGACTGGGCCATGGCAGTGCATTGTGGCTGTGAGGTGGGGGGGATGCATACTCCACCTGGGTGGGATTGGTGGGGGGGATGCATACTCAAATTGATGGCCGTAATGGTTCTAGCATTCGCCTCCCATATTTCACGGCATATTTGCTCACCTTCAGCTACATACTGTCACACCAGTTCGATCATTGAGTCCTGGCGGGCCTCTACCCTCAAAAGGCATGCCTCCATGTCAGTGGAGGCTGTGGAGGTGGAGGGTGCTGCGGCTGGGTGGGCCATTGCATGGCTGGGCTCTGAGGTGCTTGACAGATGCAGGCTCCGCAGTTGGTTCCTGAATGGGGCTAGATGGTGTGCCCTGTGTGGCGTGGTGGGGATGGACGGGGGGCTTGGTGTATGGGGACATTCGACATGGATGGTGCCGTCAATGTCCTCGTATTCCTCCGCGTGCACATCCACATCGCTGAGGGTGGCTGTGGCTGCTGTCTCACCCACAGAACTGGTGGCAGCGGACTGCAACCCATCAGCCTCGCCTTCAGCCATTGTTGCCAACTCTGTATTTGCAGTCTCATCGGCTGCTGTTATCTCCTCCTCAGCCGCCCTGGCCTGTACAGGTGCCCTGGGTTGCACTCTGGCCCGCGGTGCTGCCCCGGAGGTGGAAGGCCCAGTGCCATCTGGTCTGGCCCTGGATGACTTGGTGTGTTTTGGAGCCCTTGGGGCAGGGTCCTGCCCTTCACTTTCTGCATCAGTGCCTGTGGGGGAACAAGAGATGCAGGGCATCAGTGACAGTGTTACATGCAAGATGCATGAGTTGGTGCTCTACAGTATTTCATTTCTCATGCATTATATTCTTATACGTGTGACACACAGGGTACTTTCGAGGGCGGGGGACATATTGGCATAAGCCGTGGTCTCTCCATTCGGTACTGATGTGTACCAGGTGGCATACCGTTGTATTGCGGTTTGTGTGATGTGTGACATGTGAATTATCCCTGTGTGTTGGGTGTCTGTTGGTAATGGGATTAGCATGCAACATGCATTTCATTGTGTCAGGGTTTGGCCCTCCTTCTGGACATGGATCTGTTTATGTTTGTATGATGGGCCATGCATTGGCTTGGCTCACTTTCACATCTGTTGTACTACGTCATGTTTTGGCCTACTGGGGTTTGCGGAGTCACTCACCTCCATCTCCCGATGTCCCCGCACCCGTCTCCATTTCGCCGAAGCCCTCAATGGACTCCATATAGATGGTGGTGCTGCAGGTCTCTTCCCAACGCATCAATTTTACGGGTGAGTGGGCACCCCTGCCTGTGGCCATGGCCTTCCTCCGATTGGATGCCAGGATGTTACGCGCCTGGAGACGTAGGTCATCCCATTGCTTCTTACTGTCTTTGACCATGCGGGGGGTGGTGCCAACCACTGTCACCTTACGTGCAACCTCCTCCCATATTTCTTTTTTCCTGAGTTGAGCTTCCCCTTTGAGGTTGTTTGTGAACACCTCATCCTCATGGGCGGCAAGAGTATCAGCGAGCATGTTCAGCTCCTCATCAGAGAAGCGCTTCTTGCGCAGGCGGGGGGTGGTCTTGTGGGTAGCCTTGGACATGCTGGATGGTATGGCCCTGCTCTCGACTCTGTAGCACTGCTGGATTGAGAGGATTCAATGGATTATATTTTTAAGGATGGCCACCGCCACATTTCCCGTTCCGACTCAATGACGTTACTTCCGGGTCCGGTATTACGAGCCGGGTATTTGCATGATGTTATTACCGGGTCGTTATTAAGGGGTTGCTCCTTGGCGGAGGCGGTATCGGCGGGTCCCATGATGGTGCTATCACGGGGTTGGAGGGCCTTTAGTGGCATGGCGGTGCAGCCATTACCAGCATGGGGGTTCGCTCGTGCTCGCGCACTAGTAATCAGCCGCTATTAGCGGCGTCAAGGGTGCACGGATGCGCTATTACCACCATGCCAGTAATGACTGTTTTTACCTCAATACTCGTAATGAGGCCCACAGAGTTGCTAGTTCACTTGTTCACTTTCATTCAGGAGTGGAAAATGTATTCTACATTTTGTCTTAATCTGGGGTCTTCAGAATACATTCGTAAAGAGTGATATTCCAATGTACTCATTTGTGTGGATTTTCCATCATATCTTCCTCATTTTCCTGTAGGAAAGAGTAGAGGAAAAGAAAGTACTACTGCACTTTACTCCCGTATGCTCATTGGGGAGCCTTTGGCTTGAAGCATTTGATATGTTTGTAATCCAACTTCTATGGTGTCTTTGGAGTGTAGTGGGTGAATTGTATTCTGGTCTAAAATATTGGCTGCAGTATCAGGATCTGCAAGTTCGAATTGGCCAGTTTGTGGTGATTCTTGAGATATTTGAGTAGTTTCTTTTACGTTTTCCTCTATGTTTATATCTTTGTAGTAGTTATTGTTTTCTTTAATATATTGTAGGGCTTGCCTTGCTTTGTTTAAGTCGACTAGCTATTGCCAATTCATTTTGACTTTTGCTGGTACACCATTGATTTATTGACAGCACGTGATAGCATTTGGAGTCAGTTATTGAGGAGTCAGTTATTTTGTATTTATTTTCTGTTGTTAGATATAAAGCTAATTTGAAATTTTAGGATTCCTCACTGTGCTCTATTTTGTAGGTCATATCTACTTAATTTGTGCTCTTTTTCTAAAATGTTCTGCAACAATAGACACATACTAGGTCTGGTATTCCAGCAGATGTGTTTTGAAAATGAGCTATTTTTTTTTTGTATGTGTCTTTTAGGAGGTTGGTGATTGAAAAGTATTCACTAGTGTTTTCTGAAGGTACTGAATTTTCTAAGTCAACTTAAGTTCCAAAATAATTACTTTGGATGTACTCTGTTTCTTGAAGGAGTTGTTTGGCTGTTCCATGTAGGGGAATGTTATTTAAATGTTAGAAGTTTTAAAACAGGACTATTTGCATAGTACAGTCTATGCACAAGAATCCGTATAGTGGAATGATGTGTTGCTAACATTTTGATGTGGAGGAAGGTGCTTTTGTAAGCAGTTCCCAAAATCCCGAATAATGAATGGCCTTGCAGTGCAGTGTGGCTGCGCACTGTGCAGGGCTCGATGGTTTGTACAGTTTTCATTCTACTTTTGTCTTTTAGTTTCACATAGTGATTGAAGAATTGTCATAAAGATTTGAAGGATTGTTGGTGTACGTTACACATTGAGCTGCATGTTCATGTGTACACTGAACAGATCATTTGGGCGAAAGGAACAGTTGGTTGAAAGTTTGTTGGTGATGTTTTTTCCATAACGGTCTCTTGGTCCATAATGGTGTCTCCTACCATTTAATATCCTCTGCCATTACTGTCTCTGGCAATTGTTTTTTGTTCTTCTTTATAGGCCCTTGTTTTTAAAATATGGTTCTGTGCTGCTTGTGTGAATCCATACGCCTTCACAGAAGTTTGAAAGGGTGTCTACATTGGTGATGGTGAAGTACTTTTAGTAAAAAAGGTTGTTATTTATGAATGCAGGAGGAGTTGTTGGGAAAAAGAGTTAATAAAGTTGTGTTCTGGATAGTGTACTAAAGTATGTTAACTATGTTGGGAGCACAATTGGAGTATGAATAGTGCTGTTTGGGAGAGTAGATGGGAGAGGGCAAAAATGAATGTAAGAACAAGGTACATTTGTATTTTACTTTAGTCCTGCTGATTGTAATGAAAGAAGTGCTGTGATTGTGGCGCTATGAATTTGTAATGTGTTACACGGTTTTTAAACAATAGGGAAACTGTGGTGTAGTAGTAATGGAATGGTGATTTGTTGTTGCAGCAGTGTTTGTGTCTTATAGTAGAGAGTACTTTATATGTAAAGGGAAGTGTTGAATATAGATACTTTGGTGGTATACATGTATGTGTGAGCAGGTGGAGAAGGGTGGCAGTGTAAGGGATGCAATGAGTGTGGTTGGAAAGTGGGCCATTTATGTGGAATGAAAAATGGAAAATGCAGAGCGTTTAACAAGGTTTCTTTTTAGGAGCATTTTAATGAAAGAAAATGGATATGTCAATGTATAGCAGCACTGTTTGCAACTTTTTTGTAAAAGAACAGAAATGCAGATGGAAAAGATGTGTATAGCATTTGTAATTGGCACTTGTTGTGTGGATGTTTAATATGTTGGCAGTACATGTACACTTGACAATATGATGCATTCCAATATGTCGGTGCTAATTAAGTGTTGTTTTTTTGGCTTTGAATTGTGGGAGTTGTTGTTGCACTTTTTCTATTAGAAATATTTGACCAAAAGTCCCAGAATGCAGAGAAAAAAGTAAGTTCTGGATAAGCACCTACAGATCGGAACGGGTTATGTTAGCAAGTATGCATGTGCTCCCAAGTTATTAAACTTGCACACACCGAGTGGCACTTAAAAACATTGTACATATCATTTGCATTTGATTTTTTAAATTTGTTCCCAAAAATATACACTCAGTGCTTTTGTAAATGTATACATGCATTTGTTAGCTATAATGAAAATGCTGCTAAAAATAAATGTTTTTAAATGCACAGCATTTTTCATTTTTCTTTCAATGTACATGTCATACTTTGAAAGCTTACATGCAGTCCTAGTTTTGACTTTGTATTCTGGAGGTTGTAGTATGGGTTTTGTAATTAGAGTTGTGGTATTAGAAGTGACAGAATAAAAAGAAAAAAGAAGACTTACTAAAGCACTTATAGATTGGAATGGGTCATGTTGGCAAGTATCATATGATATGATATGATATGATTGGTTATTTATAACGCACTCAGTACCCAGAGATTTGTGAGCGCGGACCCGGGGATCAAACCTGTGTTGCTCCCTGTCGTTGTGCTTCCAAGGCGAGCATGTCACCCCTGAGCTATCCTCCTAGAAGTATGCAAGTACTGCCAACATATTGAACTTGCACACACCAATTTCCATTGTGTACTAATCTTTTCAATGTGTTTTTCCTTTTTTTGAAACTAATTACACACAGTGCTGCTGTAAATGCTCATATGCATTTTTTAACTTTCATGAAGCTGCTGAATGTTGAAATGCATGGATTTGAGTTGCAGAAAATACTTTTAAAAATATGATCATACCTGTACTATGTATTGTTAGATGCAGATGTTTAATCTGGAAATAGAAAGGCTGGAGAGTTTCACAGTAGTTTGTGAAGCAGATGGCTGAGATTAAGAGGAGATATATACTCTCAGAGTTCACGTGTACATCTGAAGTGCTGATCTGAGATGACAGGGTTAGGTGTAGAGTTTTTAGATGTGATTGGTGGATGGATGTGTGACTCTTCGAAAGCAGCCAATGAGGGAGTGCTGAGAACTCCCTAACACATGAATGTGGAAAGGGTACAATGGCTGCCCCTGTGTTAGGGGGTTTGTGGACCCTGTGGTAGTCTGCGGACAGCACATGCCACTTCCAGGTCTTTCGAGGATGTCTGGCATGGAAAGGGAACTGTCAGGAATTAGCCAATGAGGTATTCTGGTTGTGGTTTACAGGAAGAGAGGGTAGTAGGTGTTTTGATTGTTGTTTGTAGGGAAGATGGCTATGGCTATGACTTTGAGGAAGCAGAGTGTGTGGTTTTTGGGAGATTCTTCAATTCTGTCATTGAAGGTGTATGTTGAAAACCATGGCATCTGTGGAAGTATTGGATTGGCAGAAGTGGACATTTTTATGCCATGCAGTTTGTGGCTTAAACTAGACTAGCGTGTTTTCATTCTATCATAGTATGGTTCACTTTGTGGAGGGGACACTTTGTGGTATATGACTCCAATGTATTTGCAGGTTGCCCTGAAGGATTTCTCGAAAGGCCTCATGGAACTGTTTCCTGCTGCAAAGATTGTTTTTTTCTAAAGTGAATCAGAGGGAAACATGGAGATGTCCAAACATGTTCAGTCCATTGATGCAGCTTTTCAATAAAGCTGTATCAGATTTTTTTTTTTTTATGCTGCAGGAATTATATCCTTTGGGAATGACAATACAAGGTCCGATGGTGTGAATTTTATTGTAAAGATGGAGTTCATTTTACAGATGTTGCAAATGTTGCAAATGGTGCAACATGGAGTGAATGGAGAGTGCTGTTTGCTGTCAGAAAATACTGCTCCTCTTCTTCGTGTAACTACGTTTCCTTTGTTGCCTGTTTCTATCCACTAGAATTTGAATTGGACTCCTACGACTACATTGGTATGTACAGACTTTGATCAAACTATCTGGAGTATTGTAGCACTCTGTCCTCTATAATTGGCTTTTTTTATTTTTTTACAGCCCGAGCCTTGTCCATGCCCCCTTTTTTAACCCAGCCCATTAACCCTTTGGGTCGCACACAATCGCGCACATGCAATGTGGAGTGCATGGAGAGTGCTGTTTGCTGTCGGAAAATACTGCTCCTCTTCTTCGTGTAGCTACGTTGCCTTTGCTTCCTTTTTCTATCCACTGGAATTTGAATTGGACTCTTACAACTACATTGGTATGTGCAGTCTTTGATAAAACTATCTGTAATATTGTACTACTCAGTCCTCTAAAATTGGCTTTTTCTAATTTTTAACAGCCCACACCTTGGCCATGCCCCCTTTTCGAACCCGGACCATAAATCCAGCGGGTCGCGTGCAATCACACGCGTTCAACATGGAGTGCACGGAGAGTGCTGTTTGCTGTTCACTGTGCAGCTTGCAGCACCCTCTGTGTTACCCGCAATTGAAATATTCCCTTCTAACCACTTTAAGTGCTACATAAAAAAATGGCCAACCATCTGACCTCTGCAATGCCGGAACACGCTAAATCTTTGCTGCAGTCAGACGCGGCCCTCGCACGTGGCCCCACACTCGCTGGATCAGCTTCACCCGCGAGAGTTTGACCTCCAAAATAAAAAAGTGATCCAACTCTATGTATACGGACATTCGAACGCTTTGGGCTGCTGCCCTGCTCTTTGAACAACAACCGGAGCATACGGCAATCAATGCCACGCCCACCTCCCAAGTCACCGCAAAGATCACTGAGTCAAGAACGCCTACGACTGCCTTGAATGAAAAAAGTTGGAGCTCCTCTATTAATTCATCAACAGCCCCCCTCTGTGTGTCTGCTTCCGAAGTTACCAGCATCATGAAAGGACCATTGATACTAAACAAACATGAAGCACAAACGTATGCACAGGTGCTTGCCACGGAAATGGACAGTACTGTAATGCAAAACGTACTGCCATCTGTCTCGCTTGCATCTGACGTGCGCTGCTTACAACCATTATTGAAACCATCTATGGAACTCCCTTCTAACTTGCCTCATGTTCACCACCTTATCTCACTGACAACGTGCATGCCATCCTCATCATTGTCCCAATCCCTGATTTTGCATTCTGACTCCCTGTCAGCCTCATCAAACTCAACACACCATCCAATCATACGCTTTTTAAAAAAAGCAGTTGCCAAACCTTCTTTTGGATTTCACCCTCAATCATCTGCATCCTATGATGTGGCACTGAATGCAATTACAACCTGGCTTCATGCTCTTTTGAAAATATTTGATATCCTGGAAAGAAAAGCTGAATCCCATGCAACTATGATAAACTATGATAAACCTTATAAATGCTAAAATTCACTGGCTTGTTCGACAACTACTGCCACCCTCTCAATTCTCTCAGCAATAATGCAGTGCTCCACTTTTGATCAATGATGCATCCCAGGGTCTAGATAACCCACATTCCACTAACTTCAAAACCAAATCCCCACAGTCCATGAACGACTTAAGCATACTTATTACCTCTGATCCTGCAGAGGTTTCTGTCTTACCATCGTTATCAATGATTCCAAGCTCAGGTAAATCCCACTCATCAGCTGTTGGCATCATAGAGGAGAGCCCTATGTATGAAGTATTCAATGCAGCCACATCAAAGAAAACACATAACAAGTCAGTTGAAACCAACAGAAATGAAGCCTCAAAGAAAGCAAAATGTTTAAAAAACACTAGTCGATGTAGACACAGAAAAAAAAAATATCAAGAAATCTTGCAGAAGACCAAGTCATCTAAATCTAAACTTTTCTTAAGGAAGCTCAGAATACCAGTAACAATAATGCCTCTTCACAACGACTGTAGAAAAAAAAAACAGTACAAAGTTAATTGAAAACTGTTCCCCAAATTCTAATCTAATGTTAAACTTACTTCTTGAAGTGGAACAGGCAAATGGAGTCTAGAATGACTCCTTAATGTCTAACCATGATGAATCGCAAATGGAGATACTCATGGACTTATCGACATTCTCATCATCATCTAACCAAATCACTGCCTCAGATAACCAGGACCACAAAAATCATAACCCATCCTTAATAGTGCAGTCTCTCAATAGAGCCTCTGAAGAAGAAAAAGAAAACGATCACGACCTCTGCGTGCTGGGCCAGAGGAGAGGACAAGCTTACCTCACTGCCAGCGCATCCATTCAAGCTAGAGGAGAACTTGCTAGATCTAGAACTGTATCTCATGATGACTCTAAACAAAAACATTGACCTCCAACTTTGAACATACCAAAACGTTCAGTTAAAAGGTGAGACACCAGTACAGAAGAGCACCGCCCCTATAAAAGCAACTGCCTCAAAATCCAAATGCTAGACAGGTATCGTTGTGATCAGTTCCTAATGAGAACCACTATACTCAAAATATTTAAACTAATTCCCAGTCTTCAATTAATCCAATCTGCAGATATCACATAAATCAAGAATGCCAATAATAAATACATGGTCACAATTGAGGCAAAGATTTCATCACTAATCATTAAAAAAATAATTCTAGATGTCAAAGATCAGCTAGAAGAATTTGGACTTAAAACATCAAATCATTATACTAACTCCTTGCAACCTTCACATGTAACGTCTGGTACAAAAATAAAAACATCAAGCACTTTTTCGAGCCCTGAGCGCCAATCCCTGACAATAAATTGCCTGGGAAACGCATGGCAAATAAAAATATCTGTAGCTCTGAACCTGTGATGCCTGATCAACAGAAATCAAAATGGTCTTGGATCTCCAAAGCCCGTCTTAACTCCTCTACAATGTATAGAAACTATACTCAAGACCAAAACATCTTGTCTCCAATCAGAATAACAATTTGGAACACAAGAGGATATAAACATCTAATGAACAAGGACTCTTCATTTGCACTAGCCAACTACAAACGTATCCTCCTACAAGAAACTTGGATACTAAACCAGACCTCCTGGCCCGGTTACCAACTTTGCTGTAACCCATCCTTACAGCACCAAATGGGCAGACCGTCAATGGGAATGTTTACTGCAGTAAGGCTTTCAACTCAAGCCTCCCTTCAAGGCTGGGCTGCTCCAGCACTGGAAATACAATTAACCAAATTGTCCATTCCTGTGTCCGAGCGGAATTTGAGTTCCATAACAGCTAGTCTGAAAATGTATTGGAACCCTGCTACCATTAAGGATGAGGAAATATTGAACACGCTGGACTTAATCTTGACTGACACCTCGGTCTCAGCAACACTGATGCGCAGGACTTTAACTTAAAATGTTTGAATTTTAAAGGTGATGTTTTGTCCAATCGGGCAAAATGATGGCTTGAGATCATGACCACAAGAAGCTTCATCATGTTAAATGGTACAATAGCGGGAGACATTCCTCCGGCACCAACATGGCAAAGAAATAAGATGTCTTCTATCATAGACTATGCCTTTATAATCAATACTCACATGGATCAAATTGAAAATGTTATGATAATTCCTACTAAACAAAGCGATCACAACATCCTGGAAGTTACATGGCGATATTATACGCCTTTAAAAAACAAATATTATAACCCTTTGATACAAATATCTACCTACGCAATCGCATTAAGGTCACGCCCTTGCTTCGAAATAAACTGTTCTACCATTACCATGATGAAGCTCCAGATGAGTCATGTATGGCCAACTATGATAAAGTGCTGCAATTTTACAATGAGACGAAAATAAGGAATGGACAAGTAACACATACCAGGAAAGTAAAATATAATGCCATCATTCAGACTCTAAAAACAAAAATGAGGGAAGAAATTAGACAGGAAATATCCCAGAGCTCTCGCAATGGTGCAAAACCATCCATAATAAATATAACAACAAAATAAAGCAGCACAGAATCCAAAAACTCCAAACAGAAGCTGAGTATATGCTCACTGCAGTGGAAGAACACTGGCCAATTGTGGACACTTATGAAAGGTGTGTATAATTAAACATTAGGGACATCCATGATCAACGCAGTTAGTGAGGCTGCATGGTGTGATCATTTTATGTCCCTGTTTAGTGCAGAGGAGAGCACTCTCTCTGTCCCCACTCCTGAGCAACATGAAGTAAAGATCAAATGTGACCATGTAGATATTAGAACAATAATTGTCTTAGCACATCTCAAGCCTCAGGTCCCAATGGACTGACGAATCTCTCTCAAGGCCTTTCCAGAACCCTATGCCTCCATTCTGTTGACAATCTTTCAATCCATAATTAAACAGAATCAAATCCCGCCCACGTGGAAACATTCAGTGATCATTTCCATTTTCATAAAAGGCAATAGAAAGGATCCCAAGAATTACAGACCAATAGCCCTACTTAATGCCCCTGGAAAAATCTTTGCACAGCTCATTCTCCAGGATCGCAACCTTGGTTAAAAGCTTCTCAACAAACCCACAAATTTCAATCAGGTTTGTGGCAGGCCTTGGTACAACAATAAATGTAATAACGATAGAGGCCTTGAAAGATCAAGTCATTCAAAATAACGAGCTGACCTACTTTGGGTTTATATACTTCAAGCAGGCCTTTGACTCCATCTCAAGTAAACAACTCTGGATCAAACTCAGGGAGGCAGGCTGTCCAAATCATCTGCTTGATCTTATCCAATATTTCTACACAAATACTTCAATTCATGTTAAGCTAAATAAAGAGGGATTACTCACAAAGAAGATTACAACATCAAGAGGTCTCAAGCAGGGGTCCATACTTGGCTCTACCCTCTTCAATTTTTATATAAAGAACATCGATAAAGCTTTGATTTCAGTCAGGACCTTCCCACCAAAATTGGGAAACACCCTAATTTCCTGGCTTTTTTACGACAATGATTTGGTGCTGATCGATCTCACACCCATAGGCCTACAACATAAATTAGCTGCCCTGCAGACATACACCGATCAACATCTCTTACAATCAATGTTCAAAAATCAAATACATTGATTATTTAAAAAAAAAACACAAATGGTCTCTAGGAGGACTTCTCCTCCTAAACACTAATGAATACAAATGTTTGGGTCAGAATGTGAATAACAATTTGCGAGATATTCCATATAAAAACAAAGTCAGACATAAGATGCAGACCCTAACCTCACTAGCAAAACTTATTGTAAAAAAAATATGGTACATTTTCATCCAAACCAATAATCAAGACAAAAAGTGGTCCCAACTGTCACCTATGCAGCCCACACAAAACAAATTACAAATCAACACAATTGGAGTATTCTTGAGGGCATGTACTGGAAGGCACTCCAAGCTTTACGGAAGAGCTTTCCGAAACATATCGTAAGATTTGAGCTAGGCATCCTACCGCTTCAGTCAATGGTTGAATGGCAGGCATTGACCCTCTATAGAAAGTACATTTTAGCTTGCTCATAAGAATTAACACTGCCTCAAACATTGGCCAAGGCCTTTACAACCAAAAAACATGTATTCCTATTCAGGTTGAAGCTGTATTGTGAGTTTGTGAAAAAAAAAGCTGATATTGATGAGTCAACTCTACTTGAGAGACCAGACAGTGCTAAAAATAAATTCAAACAGTCTGAGTGGATAGCTGTCTGGGAGTCATGCCTAACTTACAAGGCTTTCCAACCTGGTAGCTTTGTCATGAAGTCACTTGATCGAATTGCAACATACCTTCAAAAATTCCCAGACATAAAATATAGAGCACATTTGATAAAGTGTTGGCTTCACGAACAATTCTCTCAAAACTGGAAATCAAATGCAAATTCTGCCTAACTGATTCTAGCAAGGAAAAACTAGAACATTTAGTAACACACTGTGAAGCCCTATCAAATCAGAAAAGGCAAAGCTTCTTTAAGCATTTAGGTCATTTTAGATCGCTTTCCAATGAAGACATGTGGTCCATGATTTTCAACTCGAATTCCATATCTTTGAACCTGGCAACCATCCGATTTCTGTTGGCTTTAAAGCTCGAGCCAAATGGTTTAACCATTTGATAGTATCTGAATGAGGTCTCTTGCCTCCAAACACTTCAATAATGTGACAGAGCTCATATGAAGCTTTCTTTCCTCACGCTCCTTCCCCTTGTTTTCCTTCCCTCTTCTATGATCTCTCTTTTTTTACCTTTCTTACTGTGAACTTGTTGAGCTTGTAATAAACTGAGACTTTCATTATCCGGGTCAAAAGGTAAAGCTCAATCCGATTACCAACATATTGTAGTCTGAGGTTTTATGAAAAAAAGAATAATAATGATTGCAAATTTAAGAAAACTTTTGTAAGTTTGAAATTCAACCAAAGACGCAAGTATAAAAAAACTTTTTTTAAAAAAGATATTGCAAATGCGATTTTTCTTTACAATGTTAGGACTGCATTGAAAAGGTTCCCATAGGAAAACTGTAAGGGAAGATGTACAGTGTACAGTACTACTGTACATAAACGCAAAACAAAGGGAAAAAAGCTGTTTGTTAACAAATCCCCAAAAAAACAAAAAATCAAAGGTTCTTTGCAGAGCCACTAGTGAAGAATAAATAACTGAAATTGTGTTTAATTTCCACTCCCAATCCCTATGGGTGGCCATGACATCGCGGACACTGCAGTAGTTCGCCGACGGCACATGCACATCCGGGTCTTTTGAGGGTGCCTGGCATGCAAAGGGGACTGTGGAGACAGCGAACAGTCTGGTGTCTGCAGACATTGGCGGATCAGCCAATCAGATTTCCTGGGTGTGGTGTACAGGAACAGAGGGTAGCAGGAGATTTGTTTGCAGGAGTTTTGAAAGCAGTGAAAATGTCTATGGTTATAGCTTTGAGTAGGCAATGGTATGGATTTGTGGGGACTCTTGTATCCATTGACTGAAGGTGTATGTTGAGCACTGTGGATTGGTAGAAAATCTTTGATTCCATGCATTTGAAATGCCATGGTATGAAATGTGAGGATGTGCTTCCGTTTTGTGAGAATATGGTTCAGTTAAAATATCCAGACAGCATTGCTGTTCATTGTGGAGGGGACAGTTTGGGGTTCGTTACTGGAATTTCATTGCATTTTGCAATGAAGAAGACATTTGGAAAGTTAAAGGAAATGTTTCCAAATTCCAAAATTCCAAAATTATTTTTTCTCGGATTGCTCAGAGCGCGGATGCGTTCCAATATATTTTGTTCGCAAATGGAAAAAGCAAGGCGCAACATGAATAAAGCTGTTCATGATTTTTTGAGAGATGTTGGCATGCCATATTTTCATAATGAGAACAATACATTTGATATTGTCAATGTTTTTCGGAGAGATGGATTGCATCTAATGGATGTTGGTAAAATGTTCAAAATGCATTGAAGCAGTTTTTGTGAACATATGATAATGACGTTGTATAGAATATTTGTTAGTTTAGTATTTAAAACAAAATATTCAAAAACATATTTAAAAGTCAAAAAGAAGAAAAAAATGTCTTTTAAAAGCCACAAGTTTTATGTGAAAAACAATTCAAATGATTTTCATTCCCCCACTCCACACCTAGAATTTTCCAGATGTCTGCTGACTACCACACTGGCTGCGGACTGTGCAGGCTGCAAAGGGGCCTGTGACTTTATTTCTCTCTTCATTTTTTTTTAACTGTGAAAGGTGGCTCCTAATGGAACTATTTTTTTGTGTTTTTTTGGTTTTGTATGTTCTTTTTGCTTTGTTTTTTTTTCCAGTAAAGGTAAAGTATGGTGGGGAGGGAAGCGAGGCAATGGGCACCAACCACAGAGACGAAGTGACAGGTGGACAGAGGAAGGTGTTGGGTGGGCCTTAATCAAGGTAGGTGGCAGTATTTCTCATGCTACTTTACCGCGGCCTCAAAAGCACTCCGAAAAGGCTCCCCCCTACAGATTGGTGATTCACAGTACAAACATAGGACTTTGACCACCGAAATGTAAGGGTCAACAGCATTTTGTATGGCCTGTGAAACCGCTGCTGGGATCCTCTGCCCAAAAGGTGTATCATTTGCGGTAACAGAAGCAGTTGAAGATGATGGGGTGAAGGATATCTACCTACCTTTAACTGAGAAAGCTTCCTCAGAGCATTCGGGTGGTTAGATTTGGTGTGGCGACTCATGGAAGTTTTTCAGTAGGAATACAAGCCAGGTTACTTTGCACTCAGTGCATTTCACCTTGCTTGCGCAAGCCTTCAGGATGTTTCCAATGGTCATAAAAAATTGCCACACCCAGGACTCACTCCGAATACGGGAGATAGGGACTTCATCCACCTCATCCTCTTGATGCTCATCTTCTGTATCTCTGCGCCTTTTCACCTGTCCAGGCCCTCCAGGTTGTTGAGTTGGTGGTGGTGGTGGGAGTGTTTGGGAAGCAAAGATGGCTAAAGCAGATGCCTTTGCAGCAGATTTTCAAAATTCTCCAGTGCAGGCATTTCAAAACTGTCTGAAGACTACCGAGTCACAAGTAGGCCTTGAGAAGTAGTACAAAGTTGCCAGATCCATGAAGAATGGGTCTGGTAGCTGTGCAAGGGCAAAGTTTCTGCTTGAAACACACAAGATTGGCTGAAAATGCACTTTTAAACTTTTTGCAGCCGCAGGCAATGTTCGCAAACAGCCCGTCACGCCGCATGGGTGTGGTCACATGATGACGTCTCCAGTCATCCGTGGCCCAGACGGGCTTCAGTGGAAATCCATTGGGCAGGAATTTTCCAACTCAAATGAACTGGGTGTCCATAGAACAAAGGGGGTGTCTGCAGACTAATTAAAAGTATGTATTGTGAAACCAGACATGTCCAGACATCCCCACTTTCCAGGAGAACCTCCATTTTGAGTGTTGACACCCCAGACAGTGGTAGTGTCTGCAGACTCATAACTTTGCTTTAAAAAAAATAAGAAATATCACACAATTATATACAACATATATATAGTATCCACAAATACATTGATTCTTGAAAGGGATGGGGTATGGAAATGGGAAACATAAAAGGGAGAATTGGGAATTTGTGTACAATAAGGATCAGGGGATGAAGGGAGTGAGGTTTCATCAATGGGTCTTTAATTTAAATGTTCAGAATTTGATGGGGATGTTTGCTGGGGACAAGGGGGCCTTAGCTTACCATAACTGGTGAATTTCAATGTTTTTTTGGTTTTACTTGTAACCATAACGTCCCTTTAACAATGTTTTTTCTCTGAATTTCATAGGTTTTTATTAGTGTAACTTAACCATAACGTCCCTTTAACAAAGTGTTTTCACTGAAAATATATGTACATAAATATTTACATTACCAAAAAAAAGCGGAAAGAAAACCGCACTCCCCGCAGGCCAGCAGACATCTCCAAGGCAAACAATAAGCAACTCACATCATGATAAATACGAGTTTATTTATGTAATAAAAAGACGAAAGGATAGCAAGAAACAAAAAACAACAGCGGCAGGATGCCGTGGGGCAAGTCCTACGACACAACGCGTTTCGCGCTACACTGAGCGTATGATCACGTATGCGGACCTGAACTAACACACCATATAAATTATGATGTGTGGTCCTTCCACTATTGCATCTACTGTCCTACAGGGTTGTTTTACAGTGCGGTATACGTGGGATCCATCTTAGAACAGACAAAAATACACAGTCTAAATATCATAGTCACACACAAGTAACCCAAAATAAGGCAGAGAATAAATATGTGAGGCGTATATCTGTCAAAAACAATGTGTATATTTCTACCTCGAGTGGGCATGGTATAAATTGAAAACCATGTCCAAGATAAAATATAAAGATGCTGATAACGGAGACCACACTGATCGCAAAACATCTAAATAAATTTGCAGATCTGTGGCATACATGTGCTCAAAATGGGGCTACGTCTAGCAGAGCAGGTGACATAGAATGGACAACGTAATGCAGGCAAATGTAGTTCATAAATTCACATGGTCACTTGAAAATACAGGCATCTAAAAGTCAGTAGACAGGAAAGTGTTCATAACATAACTGATTACCTTCATGCACAGAAATGATTGCTGTGTTTACGCTTTCTTCTTCCCCTATATGTATATGTATCATATGATGTGAGTGAACCCTGAGGAAAGTAGTGCAAGAACATATGAGAAGGGTGCCGTACACAGAGATAGCACCTTTTGAATTGTTACTTCCTGACTGGTAGTGAAGAAAAGCACCTAGCCTACTTATGTCAGTGAACAAAAAAGGGGCAACCACACATGTGATGTCATCAGTGATGTCATCAATGCGATTTGTGATGGCATCTTTAATGTCATGGGTGTTAGTCCTTGCAGTGCACAGTGATGGCGAGAGTTATGGTTGCTTAGCTTACCATAATAGGCAAATTTCATGTTTTTTTCGGTTTTACCTGTAACCATACCTACCTGTAACAACGTTTTTCCATAGAATTCCATAGGTTTTTGCTAGTGCAACTTTACCATAACGTCCTTTTAACAATGTTTTTGTTAGTGAATTTCATAGGTTTTTAGTAGGGAACTGTAACAACAATGTTGCTTTACCATAGTGTTTTCAGTAAAGATGATAGCTGTTTGGAACTGCAACGGAGCCACAACGTCCCATTAACAACGGTTTGTTATTGATTCCTTTGCTGCCCTCATGATTAACGTGTAAAAAGGCCAAATTGTCTGGTGTATGTATCCATTTGCGCTACCCCTTCTTTTTCTGAATAGTGTTGGTGTATCTTAGCAATTACAGATGTACAGGGTAAATGTTGGTGAGTGTTTGAGTAGTTTCTCTTTTTGTGTTAAAATTGCATGGTGAATCTGTGCCGCACAGTACTGGCCGAGATGAGTGCAGATGAGCAATATGGACGTTTCCTAGGTAGACTGCACCTGGTCGACGTAAGTGCAATCACACTCTACGTATCCATAGGACTCCATTAGTGGCCGCATGTACGCATCTTCTAATGCACTTTTATGTAGTTGTGGAAGAGCATGTGTATCCATCCCACACCTTTACCCATGCATAGGCTATGCACTGTGTGCTGGAAACACCACCACTGTCGCCAGTCCTACGGATTCCTACAGTAGGCTACCGCATTTCAAGTACTCCTGCTGACTACGTGGGTGGCTTTGCAAACATACCAATTCATGACTAAAGCACGCCTGACTGTATGATGCCCATTGGTAAACAAGGAACAGTAATCTGCAGTGGAACGTGGGCGTGTTAAATGTTGCATTAATTTCATTGATGTGTTGCTTGCCTTTCCATGACCCGTGAAACAGACACATTGTGTCTCCACTGAGCAGTGTGACGGAAAGTGTCAAGAGGTTGTCTGCAGGTCGTACAGTTGAAGAAAACATCTAACTTCAGGTGGGACAGTTTGTAGTGAGTCTGCAAAAAGACAAACCTGCTGCGACTTGGTCACGCACATACCACTGCATGTAAAGGCAAGTAAGCAAACAGTACAATATGCAGAGCGCAAACAATCATAGTAGTGGTTAGAAAAGTACTGTAGCTGCATGGGCCGCACAGAATAATTGGCTTCCTGATCCATGTAATGAAGCTGTGTTTCGTGTTGTTGTAAATATTCTTGTATTCCACAATGTATGCATCTCCGGGAATACTACCCCTAAGACTAATGGCGTAGCATGAAGTGTTTGTACTGCATGTGACGACAACTGAAATGAAAGGACAAGAGACCAGTGGGAAGTCTACCGCCCCTCCAACAATTATGTAGGGTAATGTCATGTACAGCATTTGCCACATCTGCTGCGGGCAACAAGAGGGGTACTCCTGTAGGGGAACAGAGCTCTAAAACATCCTTGCAGACCATATTTCGCGCTACAGACCCTTACCCAGCAAAGGGCATTGTATTGTGCATGTACTGCAACGCGCTACTCTACAGAGGGAAGGTACTTGCAAGTGCGTGGGATGGGTCTTTCCGGGAGCATAACAATGACTGGCACCTATATAGTTGAGGGCCACCCATTAATTCCGTCTCTGAGCACGTCCCCTATAATATCCATGCAAGTGCTGCCCCTTCTGTACCGGGCCTTTCCTGACGTACCTTCTGTGCATTGTGTCAGACTACCATAATAAAGGGAAATGAACTGGGAAAGGAAAAAAGGGAAATAAGGAAAGCACCTTTTAGAATTGAACAACAGAATTTACAAAGACCGGATGTAGGGCGGGAGGCGTGGCACTGTGCAAAACACTGTAGTTCAATCAGTTAGAAAGGGGGTTGCTGTAGAAAGAGGTTTCTTTACGTGTTGCAGAGCGTTTTGAAGAGTGTCAGTGTGCAACACTTACTACAAAAATGTTTCACTACTTTCAAGAAGGGCACCAAGCCAATTTGGATGGAGTGTGCAGAAATCGGGATCGCAGGCATAGTAAGATGAATGGTATAGCTCGGGAAAACTGTTTGTGCTGTAAAAGGTCATATTCCCATGTGTGAAGTACGCCATTGGCACATGGCGTACAAAGGCGCAAATACACTTCTTCGTAATGTGCCGCGCTTTCTTCATTTGCAGACCAAACAGAAATTGACGTAGCCATATCAGTGTCTGCAAAATGCGATAGAAAGTTATGCAAGAGATCGGAAACAAACGTATGACCTGTGCAAGTGCCTCCTTCATCGCAAAATGCCACTGAAACTCGTGTAACATGCTGTGCAATTTTTCCTCCACAATGAACAACAATAATATTGCCATGATTGTGTGTCACCAAAGTGTCACACAGACAAACCAAGACCAGTCACTTCATTGTAGGGACTGCATAGCACTACACATCCACATGATAGATTCCAAAATGAGCAGCCAATGCACAGTGTTTTCCAATCACTTTCAGCTAATGTATTTGGAACTCCCCTAAAACCGGCATGCTGTGGCTCGTGAAACACACAGCCATAACCGCACCCTCTGCATTTCCGTTGACAAATACACTGTGTACCACAGACTTTGCATACACACACACCCACATACCTCAATGACCAATCCCGTAGCCTGTACAGGCCCATTTGTATGGGCGTCATCTGCAAAAGGGGCATATCTAACACGTGCCACCCTGCAAATATCGTGATATTCCCAGACTTTTCGTGCTGTGCGGGAGTGGGGGAATAACTTTCAACCAGGGTAGGGGACATTGTTAGTTGTGGCGGCTCTTAAAAGAGCCTTTGTTTGTTTTTTGTTGTTGTTTTTTTAAGGTGCTTCCATGGAAACACCTTGTTTTGCAGTTTTTATAACTATTTATGTGTTTTCAATGTCAGCTCACATTCTTACAATAGGGTCTTTACTGCAGCCTGTAGATTGTGAAAGAAAATGTCATTGCCACTGGTCGACAAAGACATGCAATTTCCTTTGAAAAGGTGTATATATCGAGAACAAATGTTGTCATTCTCACAGGAGAACATTCCAGCAGCGCTCAAGAAGTCACACATGCTTCTGTTGATGAGACCCCTTCCGACCTCTGGCTGGCGACAGGAATCATTGGAATAGTTCCACACTATTCTCGCGGATATACACGAGAAAAGGACCTAGGCAGTGGGAAAAAATGCGCTGCACTGCTTTCATCATCTTGATGTTGTTGCTCCCCACGGAAAAAGGCCTGGAACCCAAAATGAAGGCTCCAAAGTGCATGACAATAACATGTGCAGTTCCGGAAGTGGCCATGTGTTGACATTCTACAAGCACTCCGCCGAAACAGCACGCTTCTACACTGCGCCACAGAGCCTCCACTCCCTCCAAACCGAAATTGCCAAAAAAGCCTTCTTGGAGGGCATATACAACCAGATCTTCCACAAAGGCATCACCTATGATGAAAACTGTACACCCTTCCATGATTGTCAGCCGCACTAAACAAAGTAATGGAAGAAATGATTGCCGCCCTTTCCTGTGACGTACACCCAGAGCACCTCATTGGCCAAAGGCCATATTCCCATTTCCATTGGCCATAATGGTGAGAAGCGCAGAATGTGGCACGTGCTTTTCCCCAGTTTGCGCGAGGGCCGCACCCCAATGAAGCAGGAGGAGTCCTTCTCCCTATTGGTGCTCTTTCTTGTGACGTACACCCTGAGTACATGATAGGACAATCCCTACAGTCCCATTTCCATAGGCCAGCATGGTGAGAAGCACCAAATGTGGCACGTGCAGTTTCCCAAGAACAGCGAGGGCTGCGCACGAGTGAAGCATTAATCCTTCTTTCTATTGCCACAAACCTTAACTAAACCCTAAGCACCTGATTGGACAATCCCTACAATCCCATGTCCATGACCGCCACCCGCAAAATCCCTGGATGTGGCTTTTGTGCTCCGTGCAGGCGTGGGGGAATAACTTGTAACTAGGGTAGGGGGAGATCGTGGTAATGGGCAGCTCTTAGTAGAGCCTTTTTTTAAAAAAAAATGTAGATGCTTCTACAGAAGCACCTTTTTTCGGTTTTTACTTGCTTTTGTGTTTTCCTGTGCTCACATTAGTACAGTAAACTCTTCACCGCATTGTGTAGATGGGCAAACAAAACTGCATTACCAATGGGTGACAACAAAATGCCATTTTCTTGGAAAAACTCACCATTTCCACAACTAATGAGGTCATTGTTGCAGAAGAACATTACACGAGAGGACAATAAAGTATACATACTTAAGTTGATGAGACACCTTCCTGCGTCTGGCTCGAGCAACATCCATGAGCAGTGGCCCATACTCTTCGTGGTATTATGGATGAGAAAAGCACCTTGGCAGTGGGAAAAAGCGTCTTCATGACATCAGCAATCTCCTCAGTATAAGAAAGCCAGGTAACCCATATGCATGCCACCGTAGTGGATGACAATAACATCTCCTGCTTGAAAAGTGGCTAGGTCTCCACAAAGTGCATGCATATCAGCAAAATTGCCCTCATACACAGCGCTCCACAATGCGTCCACTCCTTCCATACCAAAAATGCCGTCAAGGTCTCTTTCCAGGGCATAGTTGTGCAGATCTTTGACAAAGGGATCACCTACATTCAATACAATGTGTTTCACCATATCAGCCACCATTAGTACGCAGAGTATAATGTACAGCATTTTCACTGCCCCTTTCTGTTAACCACATCCACAGTACCTGATTGGCTAATCACCACAGTGCCATGTCAATTGGCCAAGCCAACATTGTGCGAAGGGCAGATTCTGGCACGTGCGCCTTCCAAAGTAATGCGAGGCCCGCACCCCTGTAAAGCTGAAGCAATCCTTCTTCACCTGCAGCACTATCTCATTGGGTTACGCATAAATAGGCACACAAGCATCCACCAATCACATCGAAGCTGCCATCCTCCAACACTGTCACTCCTGTACAATACTTGAAATGCACTGTTGTACATTTACAGTACAAGTGTTGTGCCATTACAAAGCACGTCCACTACAGAGTTCAGTAAAAGTATGCACAATTTCTCCATCCGCAGACATACGCATGGCCACCCAGGATGTGGCACGTGTAATCCCGAAAGAACTGCGGAATCCGCTACCTTTTTGTGATAGTGAGGGGGGATGGGCATAGGGGAGGCCAGGGGGTGGAGGGGTAAGAAATATCAGAATGGGTAGGGGATTGGTTCTTCCATCGTAGATCTATAAAGGTTTTTCTTTTATGTGCGTGCAAGCAACTCTTTTAGTTTTATCTCTGTATATGCGCTTCTGTTTGCCTCTCCTAATATTTTTACCACATTCTGGTCAATGCTTCTTGCACAGTATAAAAGAAAATGGCATTGCCAATGGTGCTCAAATGAATGCCATTTCTATGGAACCACTGCATATTTTCGTGATCTCATAGTGTGTGGAGAACATTCTGGGATGTTCTAACCCACTAGTCCATGCCCTCCAACATCACTGTGCATTGCTTGCATCAGAAACATCAGAAATGGCCACCGGAAGGCATGGTGTTCGCTAAAAATCATCCAGAAGTGCACAGGAGAACCTGAAAAATAGGCCGCCAATTCACTTTTGCATATGTCAGTGGTAACACAGAAGACCACTGCAAAAACCCATCATTTGACTACCCACAGAGTCCCCTGAAACTACTTGAAAAAGCAATGCTGATTGCAAAAGAAACACAGAGCTGTTTGGAAATCCGTTTTTCTTGGTTGTCAAATTTGTAAAAATCATGGTTCACAAATGACACAAAAAATCCAACCTCCTTGTTGGGTCTTAAACATTATTCTACTTCAAGAATCCACATAAATACAATTTCAGCAGAAGTACATTTATCAGAACAACATCCACCTTTAAAGATGCTTGCTGTGAAAGAAATATGTCAAAAATGGGCGCAGTACTGTTACTCACCTGTATCAGAAGCTGGCAATCTCTAAACCTGTCATTTTAAAGTTGTACATTGAATCAAAATATGCCAAAGAAGAGACTTCCTATCCAAAGCAAGATGGATTGTTATAATTCAATCCCTATATTTAAAGAAGGCTGAAATTAAGAGATTTGTGGATATTTGTTAAAGATGTAATTTGTATTTTAGGACAAAACTGTTAACTTGGTTTTCGAAGTGAGTTAAAGCCAACTACACTGGGCTTCAAAGACATTCCACACCCGTTACCCAACAAAAGAATCTTTCCCCCTGCTCTCTGCTAAGAAACTGGCAGGCTGGTGTGAAAGGAACTGGGAGGGAGACTTTGGCCTGTTGTTCTGCTAGCAGACAAAGGACTCCCTTGAACTGAATGCAAATGCTAATTTGGGGCATCAATAGAAACCAGCCTTGGCAGGAAGAAGCTCAAGTTACTCTCTGGCTCAGCCATGACTTTGGAGATGGGCCCAGACTGAGATGTGGATTTTGAACTGGAGGAAATACATGTTTGAGAAAAGACTTATAAAAAATGGTACCGAACTGGCAAAAATACGGAAGTTAGAGATTATTAAAATGAAAATATCGCTCACAAGTAGAAACTACTCTGGAATTTTTGCGATGTTCAGAGACTGAACTATCAAAATGTGGACTTTGTAGCAGTTGTGATTATGTGTAAAATATGAAAATATACAGGAATATGTCCAGAGGGTATGTGCATGTATGGGGAAAAATGTATATAGATTTAACACTGAGAAATCAACCAAAAGTGCGAAAAATTGTCATTTGCGAACCAAAACTCTTATGAAGATGGAACTTGAACAGAGACGTGCCTTAATTAATCTGTGATGTGTATATGTAATATTAGCAAGTTGGGAATATTGTGAATATGTTTTTTAGGAAAAATGAATTTTCTGGAACAGAAACAAAGGGGAGGAATTTTTTTTTGGTCCCTAAACACAGTATCACTCTGACACATCATGACACTCTGTTCCTCCTCAAATCAGGGGAGAGGGAATTCTCTGATCTATCAGATTCTTAGAGGGTTGGGCATAGTATAATCAGCCTCCCCACCCACTTTGGAAATACATAAATAGGGACTGCTGAGGACAGGCAAAGGACACACACACATTCACCCATCACTGATCTACCGGCTAAGCGCTCTGCAGGAAGAACCCATATCTAGACTCCAGAACCCAGTTCCTGACTCCAGAACCCTGAAGCAGAGGCCCATCCTAAAAAGCTGAACCCTTCTCAGTGGGCCTTTAAAATCTTGCAACCTGATTTTAGCCCCTAAACTTCCACGAGGCCTAACCAATTCAACAGCCTGGCTATGCTGTTTTGGCTGCTTCTGGCCAAGAACCCTTGCTAGAACCCAAGATCCAGATCAGTCTATCATAACTGTACCCAGAACCACCCATCACATCCAGTCCAAGAGGCCGTGCAGATCAGAGTGCCTTGCTGAGAGCAGAACTAAGCACCTGAGACCTGTCCGGTGGCGAGCAAATTCCAGCCAAACCTTTGACCAGACCTTTGACGGGCCCAATCCATTCCAAAGCCATAGTAGTGAGTATTTAGCATAGAACTGTCCATAGCAAATCTCTTAGTATTAAATAATCCAATCCAACCCATTCCAACCAATCCAGACTGCATTATAGAATCTCTTTTGTCTATCCTGAATCCTTCTCTAATCCACATACTTCTGTGATAATTGTAGTGATAAATCATCTTTGCACAATATATTTTTGAAGAAAGGCAAGCGTCTCGACAGGTCCAATCAACTGGTGGCGCCACTTGTCTGGTGGGTGCGCTCTCGTGTAGCTGGCGGTTTCATAGACTCTTAGTGTAAAGAACCTATTTGTAATTCAAAAGCACAATCTCATTTGTAAAATCTTGACCCTTTTTGAGAAAAATCAACCTGTACTAAAACCTCTGTAACTTTTGAACTGTACAATTTAAATGTCCTTTTGAAGCTAACATCCTCAGCTTTCAAACGAACTAAGAACCGCATTCCAACTCCTTATAGTTTTTTTCTGCAATCGTGTTTTTCGTGCGCTGAAAAGTTTGCCGCGATTTCGCATTTGGCTCAATTTCACCACATGTAAAAACAGCTATTTCTTGCTTTCAACTTCTGAATTTAATTTCCTATCTACCAATCATTCAACATTTTTCTCATTCATTCCAAACCAAAAAAGCATTTGACCTGTCTTAAAATCATTCCTGTTCTCTCTAAGCTTGCTGGGGGGAATCGGGATTGAAACTGCAATTGTTGATTGTTATTCCTGAAACCTGTGTGCCCCCATTCCATCTCTTCATATTGCATATTGGGGGGAGTGAGTGGTGTCAGGGGGAAAGAGTGATTACATTGTCTTTGGTTGAATTCATATCAACTTTCATTTCTGTATTGCATTAATTTCATATCCTTGCATTCATTGAACTCACACAAAGTTTTAGGCTCTGCTACATTATTCTTCCTATTCCTACTCCTAATTGATTAAAGAGATTGTTGATTATTGTCATATCACCCATTGCTGATCATTGTAGAAATATTCATAAGTGTGATATTCAGATATTGTTCATATTCATAAAAGTGTTATATATATATTTTGCAATTCTTCAAATAAATCTTTTAACTTTGCAAAATAAACCTACTTCTTGGTTCAGTGAGACCAGGGGGATTCAAAGAGCGGGGTGTTATATAAGAGCACATCATCCAGAAATAAAAGAACTGTTGACATAAAAATATGTAAATAAGGGTTTCCATTGGGTATCCCATACTAGGCATTGACTTAGGTGGAGTGCTGGGTTGAAACCATTTACAGATTGGGGGCTCGTAGCGGGATTTCTGGATTAGAACTACCACTTGTGCAGTTTAATACAGTGTGCTAACTGACAGGATAAATAAATCTTGTTGGGCTACCATGCTGTGTTACACTCTAAAAGCACCCCTCAAAAGGGAACGCTCTAAGGAAACAGTCTGTTTTGCAAAAATAAAATAAAAAACTTCTGTAAGTCAGGAAGGAAATTAATATTTCCAGAATGGCGACATTGGTAGACATCAAGATGGCAAGAGAACACCTTTTACATAAGTTATTTGTGAGAGGTGAATGGACAGAGCAGGATCAGACTGTGTGGTTGCAGGCAATCACACAACAGATCACTGCAACAGGGTTAGATTTGTGGCGAGACCAGGGTCCCTTACATGATATGCTATGATAAGATAAGGCATTTGTAACGCGCCTATACACAAGTGTTTCAAGGCGCGACGAGGCAGGGGGGAACAAGGGGAGACAGACAACGATCTTACTAGGCCAGGTGTCATTCAGATCGCGCAAGTGCAAGGGTAGAGGGGAAGGGAAAAGTGCATGGGAGAAAGGGAGAGGGGAAAGTGCAGTACAGGGTTATTAGCATACAGCATACAGGATAAATAACAAGGGCCAGCTGGTGGCAAGTGCAAGGTAAGTGCAGACAAGTGCTGGGAAGGGGGGCTGTATGGATACAGACACAGTCCCGTAGTGCAGGGGTTGCCGTGGAGGCAGTGCAGGGGAGAATGGCTGGGCCAAGAATGGTGATGGCCCAGTTGCAGATTCAGTGCAGTTTCAGTAGTATTAGCAGGGGAGAGGGGGAGAGAAAGCGGAGGCAAAGAGGAAGGTTTTGAGGTGCTTCCGGAACCGGAGGTGGTTCTCCTCAAGTTTCAGGGAGGCAGGAAGGCTGTTCCAGAGGGAGGCCCCTGCAGTGGAAAGAGATCTGCCCCCAACTCGTTGTTTGGAGAAGCGGCTGACCCTGAGGGAGTTGGAGGCGGATGAGCGAAGAGCTCGAGAAGGAAGATATTTAGGAAGAGAGAGTTGAAGGTATTTTGGCCCAAGGCCCCAGACGGCCTTGTGGACAATGCAGAGGGTTTTGAACTTGATCCTCGCAGTCACTGGGAGCCAGTGTAGTGATTTCAGTCTTGGAGGGACATGTGGCCCTGAGTGAACTAAATATGGCCAAGAAGGCCAAGGATGGGCAAAATAAGATTGCCAAGATAGCGGCATGTCTATACTTATCTATGGGAGCCATACAGGATAAATATGCTGAAGGCCAAGATCTGGCAACTAGGCAACTGATGGCATTATAAAAGGCCCAATCTGATCTGGACTCTTCTGAGCAGAGGCTGCAGAGGAGCCAGGAGTCAGAAAATGAAAGCAGGCAGTATATAGTTAAAATAAAAGAGGACATGGGTATCCTGCAACAGGAAAAGGCAGAACAGGATCCAGAATTCTGGCCTTGCAGAAGGAGTACCAAGAAAGTGTGGACTCTCTTCTGCAGAGCCAGAAAAAGCTGTAGCAACAACTGGATTTCAACAGGGCATGGGCAGAGCAGATAGTCATCCTGCAAAGGCACCTAGATAGAGAGAAGGCAGAGAGCAACAAATTCATTCTGAAAGACCTGGACACCCAGGCAGAGTTTCATGAAGAGCGCCAGAAAGCTGGTGCGCTTCAAAGTCAGAGGGACGACATGGCGGCACAGAGGCAGGGTCTTGCTCAGGAAAGGGACACCTTAGGCCAGGAAGTCTGTCACTTAAAAGGGAAACTGGAAGAAAATCACCTGGCCCTCCAGGGACTGGGTGACCTCCTAAAAGAGCATGAAAGATTGTTAGAGCACACCAGGAGGGTGGAAGATGCTCTGGCAAGGAAGGAGCAGGCCAGTATGGACAGGACTCAGGCGGTAACCTTCCTGAAGCAAAGATTGGCCCAGTACTCAAAGACAAACCAGAAAGCACAGAGAGAAAATGAGGCTCTCTGTGAGAACAATGATAGGCTCCACAGACAGGTAGCCATGCAAGAGAGACTGATAGAGACTCGTAAGGCCTTGATTGAGGAACAGAAAGCTCAGGTTCTTGCATAGCAACAGGGAGCAGGGGCTGATAGAGATGAGGTCGCTGGGAAAGGGAAACACCTGAGCATAAAATCAGGAACCCTAGTACCAAAGGCCTTCATCTCTCCCACAACCTGGACTCTGCCCCCCCCCATGTCCACTGGCGCACATGAGCCCAGGGCCACAGGGATGGCAGATTACTATCCAATCAGAAGTATGCGGCTCATAGACCAGTACCTCCCAGGAATGGATGGGCGGGCATCTGGGTATGGGTACCCAAGCACTGGGAAATTTAGTGGGGAACTCCATGAGGGTAGGCCCACTAAGGGCATCCTGAAAACCTTGACCCAGTTAGGACAGTGGAGGGGAGTACCCATCAAACCCTGGGAGCAAGGAGGAATCAGAAGACTTCTCTGAGCGCCCCAGGACATAGGAGACTAGGTCCCCACATTCTGTCAGCCATTCCCAGGCTCGCAGAATCCGGGAGAACCTGAGTCAGAGGAGGATTGGACCAGGGTTACCCGAACCAAGAAGGCCAATAAAGCAAAACGGGCCTTGCTTAAGGATCCCTTAACACAAATCAAGGCAATAAGGAGCGTCATCACGCCTTATCATAAGAACGCCAAATATTCTGTTTGGGAGCACTTAGAGCTCTTTGAGCATATGATGGAAACTTTCCATTTCAAAGACAGCAGTAGGTGCATTCAGTATGTGAAATGGAACTTGTCACCAGAATACTCCAGTTTCTTTGCGGGGCTGGAGGATCAAAATCATTCTAGATGGTCCACATATAGGGCAGCCATCTTGACGCATTTTTCTGTTCATAGAATTCCCCAAGAGGCTCACAAGGCAGCCTACAACTTGCAATGTTGGGAAGATCAGGCCCCACAAGAATTTGTGCAGGAACTAAAGCGTGCCTTTGCACAGACCACGAAAAGGGTGCGCACAGACAGCAAAGAGTTTGTCAATACTTTTCTTTTTTCCATGCTCTACCAAAGTACATCTTGACCCAGCTAGTGAGAGATTTTCATGAGAAAAGATCGCTAAACTGGCTCATTGAACAGGCCACCCAAACCTATGAGGTGCAAAAGCCCATAGAAAACAAAAATACTCAAAAAAGCCCCAAACCAACCAACACCCCTGCTGCTGACAAGGTGGCAGAGGTGAAGGTTGTCCCCATTTTGGATTTGGAAATGGGGGGCCTAAAAACCTACCTGCACAGCAGAACAATCCCAAACCCAGAAGGCCCTCGGGCCAGTCACAGACAGGGAGCCAAGGAGGTATTCCCACAAATGGGATCCCTTACTCCCCTGACCATATAAGTCCCTGCTACAAGGGGAACAGACCCATCCTGGGTTATGTGTGGACTCCTCCAGTCCAAGGGGGGGGGATCCAACCAAGCACCTAACCCAGGAAACTTCCCTCCTCACTTCCCCCAGGAGGGCAGAAAGGCTGAAATTCCCCAAATCCTGGACAGAACTTTTTCCCCAGGTACCCACAAATTTTCCACCCCAAAATCATCAATCCTTCTTTCCCCAATTTCCTGAGCCCAGACAACTTAATCCGGGAGAGGGGAGGCCAAGGGTGGAGGGGTACCCAAATCTTCCAAATACGGCGTATTATCAGAGAAGGGATAGTTACCCTTCCCTGGATCAGCCCAGGGGAGAAATGAGAACCCTGTATCAGCCTGAGCGGGTTTCACAGTTAGAGCACCAGGTCCAAAATATGGCACAGGATCTGGGTCGCATGCTGAGGGCTCAACAGAACCCTCAGATGAGCATGCCGGCACAGAATGCCTCAAACTCTGGACCTGGTGCTCCAGAACAATGATGGGGGCAGCACCCCGACAACCTACCGGTTCCCAAGGAGGAGGCACAAGGGGAAGGGGGCTGTAAAGCCTTGGAGGAAGCTAACTTCCCTACTTGTAAAAAGCCCCTTGAAACCCAGGAACCGGAACCAAAATCCTCTGCCCCTGAAAGTCTGCCACCCAAGGAACAGAGAGGGGGTAGGAGAAACAAAGTACCCAAAAAGACCCACTTTGTAGAGGAGGTACAGATTTTCCAATTTGAAGGAGAGGGATCCCCAGAGGATCTCCTTCAGAGATGGGGGAAATCCTCCCAAAGAAAAATGGGTCCCAAAGTATTCAAATCCAGACTGGGTAGATGTGTGGACTGAGCTAGTGCCGCCAATCATCCAATCCCAGAACCAACAGTATAAAAATCCCCTGTTTCAAACCCATCCTGGTGACTGCCTCCAAAAAGGGGAGGGCGGCTCAGAACCAGAACCAGGGGAACTCAAAACTTCTCCCATCTCTATTTGCCACCTTTGTCTTTCAGATTCCCAAGATTCCCCACAGAATTCTGCCCAAATCTCTTCTCTCTCAATGTCCAAAAATGTGCATTATCTGTGCCCCCTTGCAGAGAAGGAGGGAAGACACTATGCCCCGGTTCAAGTACAGGGTCAGGATACAATTTTGGAACTGGTGGACACTGGATCCCAAGCTACCCTTCTGTCCAAAAAGGTCTTTGATAAACTGAATTCAGGATGAGGGGAGAATTACCAAATTCCTCTCACCCCTCTTCCTGGACAACTTCAGAACTTTGATGGGAAGGAAATTCCCATCGAGGGGACTGCGGATTTGGACATTAAAATTGGGCGACACAAGGTGAAGCACCCGGTCATAGTTGTGTCTCCAGAGGGCACCCCTTGTTTACTAAAGGAATGACCTCCTGCGAAGGTTGTCACCCCTAATAGAATGCGTAAACAAGGTCCTCTGGACCCAGACTAGCCAACCGATAAAATTAAAACAGAGTGTCATCCATGTTAGTTTAAATGGCACATGCCACATGGTTGAACAAAAATCTGACTCAAGTACAATTTCACTTCCAGAACAACCAAATCCCAGACGTGACAGTAATATGGTGATGGGGGGTCCTCTCTATTTCTGAAAATGAACCTTCCTTCCAGTTTAAGGTGGCATTCCACATTGGAAGGAAAAACTCTGAAATTCTTTACCAATCCACAATCAGACATTCCCACTCCAAAAGTCCAGAAAGAAGAGAAATCAGCTCAGATCCTGGCTGATATTCAGCAAATTGGAGAGCAGTTGTTCATCCCTGTTCAGTTAAATGAACGAAGGACTCTGTTCTCACCCGAGTGTGTGTGAACAACGGTAAGAGCTTCATCAGTGAAGCCATGTTCCGCCAACTCCCAAAAGATCCAGCCATTCCCACATTTAGACTCATAGACAAATGGGAAATGGATCTGGAAACACCCAATTCCAAACATCTCCTGCCAAGCAGGTGTATACTCAAAATCTCCATAGGCAACAAGAGCATAGTCCATAATTGTAGGGTTGTGCGAGACGTCACTGTCGCCTTTTACTTAGGCAGTGACATTCTCAATTGCTTTGCCATTAGATTGGACCTAATAAACTTCAAAGCTTGGTCCCGTTTAGCGGATAATCCTATGGGCTTTGATGACCCAGAGAAAGAATTTAGGTCAGCTCAACTGCTGCCTTATGCAGTTGAAATTCAGATTGGAGAGGAAGTTACCATCCCAGAAAGGACCCGACAATTCTCCCTGGAAGTGAAAGTTAAAAGAGGACAGAAATTGAAAAACCCTGATGCTTATATTCATCTGAAGGCTTCACTCCAACAGCAAGGGTTGGGGGTAAACCCAACACCACTAGTCAATATAGAACATGACACCATTCCAATAGAGATGGCTAACAGTGACTTAAAGAGCATCACTCTAGCCGCAGGCACCATTATTGGAATGGCGGTTGATGACCGACATTTTTCCATAGATTTAGGCAATGAACTGTTAGGACCAATCCCCAAGGACTGTTTTGACAGTGATGACAACACAACACCAGACAGGATCTTTACCCGGCATGGGGGGAACTTCCTGGTGTACACTTCCTGCCCTTATGGCAAGGAAGATGTGACCTGTGACTTCAGGAGGGATGAGGTGATTTTCCAGGTCCGTGAGGGATGCCTTCCCCACCTGAAGCCACGAGTCCAAATTAGCACTTTGACCAGGGACTTCTCCACCCAGCTGGAGAAGGCTGCTGAGATAGCACAAACAGAAGTCTTTCCAGGCTTCAGGTGGATGGTTGAAGAGAGAGTCAACCCAGCTGATGCCTGTGAGACTCTGGAGCAGAAGCAAAAGTAGAAACAAGTTTTCTTGGATTTTCAAGATCGCTTTTGCGGTGGACTCATATGACTGTGGTCGCACTGACATCCACACAACAACAATTCCCATGGACCCTGGCATGACTCCAGTGTTTGTGAAGATTGAGTCCCATGGGATAATCCGTCCAGTCCACAGCACCTTCAATAATCCGGTGCTGGGGATATTGAAGCCAAACGGCCAGTGGAGACTCTGCGCCAACCTTAGGGAGCTCAACAAACGGGTCCATACTTCCCTATGGCCTCTTCCCTACATTGACCAAGGGCTGGCCCAGATCCAGGGGTCACAGGTATTCACTGCAATAGACCTGACCAATGGATACTGGACTGTACCTGTCAATAGGGAAGACCAATACAAACTGGCCTTCACCTTTGGGGGGCAGCAGTACACATGGACCCGGACTCCCTTCGGATACGTCAACTCCGGCAATGAGTTCAACATTTTTCTACATAAGGCCATGCCCGACCTGGGTGAGAGGGGTAACCTGGCTTATGTATATGATGTCCTCATCAAAAGCTCAACTGTGGAGCAACACATAGCGGAGATCCATTATGTTCTGACACAGTTGAGGTCTGCCGGAGCAAAACTATCCTTTCAAAAGGAACAGTGATGTAGAACCCGTGTCAATTTCTTGGGGCATGAGATTATTCCTCAGGGTCTCTGTCCCCAGGAAAAGAAAGTGGAAGCACTCCAGAAATTGAGAGAGCCCACAACTCTGCGGGAACTAAGGAGCCTCCTTGGACTGACTAATTACAGTAGAAAGTTCATTGAGGGCTACACAGAGATCACAAGACCCCTGATTCATCTTCTGAAGGGGGGGGTCAAGTGGGAATGGGGTCCAGAACAAGCCGAGGCAGTAAGACAACTCAATAGAAGGCTCTCACAAGCGCCATGCCTAGCTTACCCTGTCAGAAACAAGGAGTTCTTCTTGGAGACAGGGTTCTCTAATACATGCTTGACTGCAGTATTATATCAAAAGCATGACAAGGTCAATAAAGTCATCTCCTATGCGAGCAAAACTTTATCCTCTGTGGAGGAGAAATCCAACGATTGTGAGAAGGCACTCCTGGCAACGGTGTGGGCATTGAAGAATTACCACCCATTTATCCAGGGGGAACACATCATAGTGGAGACTCCACACCAGCCTCTGCAATATCTACAAAGTGACAGAATCCGGGCTGGAAATGTGAGTAATTCCTGAATTACTTCCTGGATTCTGTCAATGCAAGGCTTTCCTGTGGAGGTCAGATATGGCCAAAACAAGAAGAGTCCCCTCGCGCAAGGTCTGGCTGACTTGTCTCGAGGACGAGAGTCTAAAAATCAAGGACAACATGGAGGCATACCTCAATTCCCCACACATAGTCTTTGAAGAAGACAAGTGTGAGGGAATGCCCACTGTGTATGTGGATGGATGCTCTTACCATGTGGACAACAACGGGGAAAAGAACTTGTGGCTGGCGTAGGGAATGCATGGGTGAATGAGACCCCAGAACCCTCTGCTTGCTACAAGATTGGTCCCCAAAGTAGTCAAGTGGTAGAGTTGATGGCTGTGCATCAAGCCATCCTCACTACTGTCCAACATCAACTCCATGAACTGGTCATAATCACAGATTCAGATTATGTACGGAACGGGTTTGTGGAGCACCTGGTTAATTGGAAAACCAGAGGCATGTTATGTGCTAATAACAAACCCTTGAAACATGGGAAATTAATTCAAAATATTGATGATCTGGTCACCTCAAATGGGATGACCATCTACTGGAAAGTGATAAAGGGTCATTCCAAAGTATAGGGACCAGACAAAACTGGAAATGACTTAGCTGATCAGCTGGCCAAAACCAGAGCCATCCAAGGGGATCGACTTGAGATCGAGTCCCTGTTGGGGGAAATCCAGGTCACTGCTATCACTAGGTCCCAGACAAATGCTCACAATGAACTCTCAACTGCACAATGGAGTAAGGAGACCACAGATGCTGATTTGATTACAGCTCAAAAAGGGGATCCAATAATTGGTAAGTTTTATCAACACATTGAGCACCCTGAGAACTTTCCCCTGACGGATACCGATTACATAGGGAAAGAGGACCTCAGAGTGTTGATGAAATGTCCAAAAATGTTCCGAATCCAGGACAGTTTGTTGGTAAGGAGATCCCTAGCTGGCCATGATCAGTGTGTAGTCCCTACCTCATTCCGAAGCCTGATGTTAAGTCATGCCCATGATGCGGCCACAGCCGGTCATAGGGGGTTTCATACAACACTTGAAATCTTAAGAGAGGTTGCATACTGGCCACACATGGGTCGGGAACTCGACCAATACTTGAAGGGATGTCTTGTGTGTGCGCAATTTCAGCAAACATCCCTCACGCACAGCACACCTCTCCAAAAGAGGGGGAAGACACTGCCATGGTCAGATTAGCAAGTCAATTTTATCGGGCCTGTGATTCGCTCCTCTAGGGGAAACAAGTACATGTTGACTGTGACATGCTTCTTTACTAAATGGGTGGAATGTCTTCCGGCCCCAAACTGCAAGGCAGAAACAGCAGCTGCCCTGATGATCAACCACATCTTTTCGCGTTTAGGACTACCCCAAAGGATCGAGTCAGAAAGAGGTAGCCATTTCACCAGCGAAGTACTGACAATGATGTGGGAGATACTTGGGTTCAAAAGGAAGCTACTAGTGGTGCATTGGAGAGATATAATAAAACAATTGTGAGCATACTAAAAACGTTTGTGGCAGATTCTGGGCCAAGTTGGGATATTCGATTACCTCTTGTCCTAATGGCCATCAGATCTACCCCTTCATCTGCAACTAAAATATCACTGTTTGAGCTGATGACTGGACGCAAGATGGTGCTTTCCCAGCATCTGCTCTACAGAACCCAAGAGCAGACATTGATCAATGCCTCCACAACTCATGAGTATGTTGAAAATCTAAGAAAAAACCTTAAACATGCTTTTGCCTACGTTCAGCGAAATCTAGAGAGAACTGCCGACAGCATGAAGACCCACTATGACTTAAAGACTACCAGAAAAGAATACAATGTTGGAGACCGGGTCTACTTATACAATTTCCAAAGGAACCAGGCCAAACAGCGCACATTTTTGCCTACCTGGAGGGGTCCTTTTGAAATTGTAGACAAAATCTCACCAGTCCCCTACAAAATCCGCATCCCCAAAGGCAGTTTGGTGGAGGGGGAAGATAAGTGGGTCCATATTAACCAACTAAAGTTTTGCCATCCTAGGCACACTCTGCAGCAACTGGAGGAGTCTTCTGGAACCCCATAGGGGGTCACTCCAGCTCCATAAAACTGCAACTATAAAATATTCCATTTATAGTCTATAAAATACAGTAATACAAATGTGTCCTGATTTATCATATGTATGTGTCTGCCCCACTACATTAATAGTGGTGGAGAAATGTCTACAAATATGTTTTTGTTTTATCTTCCTAGGATAACCATAGTTGGTTGAAAACCATGGAGAATGAAACCAAAGACGACAACTCAGGGACCGGGAGGACAGATCCAAGGGCCCCGGAGTATCGCTCAATACTCACATCAGGACTGGACAAGGAGAACCAATCGATGCACCCCTGATGGAGGAAAAGATGATGAACTTTGCCATTTATGGAATCAGAAGAGATGAGACTGGCATCCCAGTCTTGCGAATTCCTATACATGGTTGATCAACGCCAAATTGCAAGAAGGGGGGCTTGTGGGATGTTCTAACCCACTAGTCCATGCCCTGCAACATCACTGTGCATTGCTTGCATCAGAAACATCAGAAATGGCCACCGGAAAGCATGGTGTTCACTAAAAATCACCCAGAAGTGCTCAGGAGGACCTGAAAAATAGGCCGCCAATTCACTTTTGCTTATGCCAGTGGTAACACAGAAGACCACTGCCAAAACTCATCATTTGGCTACCCACAGAGTCACCTGAAACTACTTGAAAAAGCAATGCTGATTGCAAAAGAAACACAGAGCTGTTTGGAAATCTGTTTTTCTTGGTTGTCAAATTTGCAAAAATCATGCTTCACAAACCACACAAAAGATCCAACCTCCTTGTTGGGTGTTAAACATCATTCTACTTCAAGAATCCACATGAATACAATATCAGCCGAAGTACATTCATCAGAACAAAATCCACCTTTAAAGATGCTTGCTGTGAAAGAAATATGTCAAAAATGGGCGCAGTACCGTTACTCACCTGTATCAGAAGCTGACGATCTCTAAACCTGTCATTTTAAAGTTGTGCATTGAATCAAAATATGCCAAAGAAGGGACTTCCTATCCAAAGCAAGATGGGTTGTTATAATTCAATCCCTAAATATTAAGAAGGCTGAAATTGACAGATGTGTGGATATTTGTTAAAAATGTAATTTGTATTTTAGGACAAAACTGTTAAACTTGGTTTTCAAAGTGAGTTAAAGCCAACTACACTGGGCTTCAAAGACATTCCACACCCTTTTACCCAACAAAGGAATCTTTCCCCTGCCCTCTGCTAAGAAACTGGCAGGCTGGTGTGAAAGGAACTGGGAGGGGGACTTTGGCCTGTTGTTCTGCTAGCAGACAAAGGACTTCCTTGAACTGAATGCAAATGCTAATTTGGGGCGTCAATAGAAACCAGCCCTGGCAGGAAGAAGCTCAAGTTACTCTCTGGCTCAGCCAAGACCTTGGAGGAGGGCCCAGACTGACATGTGGATTTTGAACTGGAGGAAATACATGTTTGAGGAAAAGACTAATAAAAAAATTGTACCAAACTGGAAAAAATATGGAAGTTAGACGTTATTAAAATGAAAATATCGCTCACAAGTAGAAACTACTCTGGAATTTTTACGCTGTTCAGAGACTGAACTATCAAAATGTGGACTTTATAGCAGTTGTGATTATGTGAAAAATATGAAATTGTGAATATTGTGAATATGTTTTTTAGGACAAATGGATTTTCTGGAACAGAAACAAAGGGCAGGATTTTTTTTTTTGACTGTAAACACAGTGCCACTCTGACACATCATAACACTCTGTTCCTCCTCAAATCCGGGGAGAGGGAATTCTCTGACCTATCAGATTCTTAGAGGGTTGGGCATTTTACAATCAGCCTCTCCACCCACTTTGGGAATACATAAATAGGGACTTCTGAGGACAGGCAAAGGACACACACACATTCACCCATCACTGATCTACCAGCAAAGCGCTCTGCAGGAAGAACCCATATCTAGACTCTAGAACCCAGATCCAGACTCCAGAACCCTGAAGCAGAGGCCCAACCCAAAAAGCTGAACCCTTCTCAGTGGGCCTTTAAAATCTTGCAACCTGATTTTAACCCCTAAACTTCCATGGGGCTCAACCAATTCAACAGCCTGGCTGTGATGTTTTGGCTGCTTCTGGCCAAGAACCCTTGCTAGAACCTAAGATCCAGATCAGTCCAGCAGAGCTGTACCCAGAACCACCCGTCATATCCAGTCCAAGAGGCCTGCAGACCAGAGTGCCTTGCTGAGAGCAGAACTAAGAGCCTGAGACCTGTCCGGTGGCGAGCGAATTCCAGCCAAACTTTTGACCAGATCTTTGACGGGCCCATTCCATTCCAAAGCCATAGTAGTGAGTATTTAGCATAGAACTGTCCATAGCAAATATCTTAGTATTAAGTAATCCAATCCAACCCATTCCAACCAATCCAGACTGCATTATAGAATCTCTTTTGTCTATCCTGAACCCTTCTCTAATCCATATACTTCTGTGATAGTTGTAGTGATAAATCATCTTTGCGCAACATATTTTTGAAAAAAGGCAAGCGTCTCGACAGGTCCAACCAACTGGTGGTGCCACTTGTCTGGTGGGTGCGCTCTCGTGTAGCTGGCGGTTTCATAGACGCTTAGTGTAAAGAACCTGTTTGTAATTCAAAAGCACAATCTCATTTGTAAAATCTTGACCCTTTTTGAGAAAAATCGACCTGTACTAAAACCTCTGTAACTTTTGAACCGTACATGCTAGGAACAAAATTTTGAAGCTAACAATCTCAGCTTTCAAACAAACTAGGAACTGCATTCCAACTCCTTATAGTTTTTTTGGAATCGCATTTTTTGTGCGCTGAAAAGTTTGCCGCAATTTCGCATTTGGCTCACTTTCACCACATCTAAAAACAGCTATTTCTTGCTTTCAACTTCTGAATTTAATTGCCTATCTGCCAATCATTGAACAATCATTGCTAGTGTTTACCTGAACCTATCCAAGGCGGCTCTCACTAGTTCTGAATACCATTTAGCGAATTAAAATTATTTTTAGCATTTTTCCCATTCATTCCAAACCACAATTAAAGCATGTGACCTGTTTTAAAATCATTCCTGTTCTCTCTAAACTTGCTGGGGGGAATTGGGATTGAAACTCACTTGTTGATTGTTATCCCTGAAACCTGTGTGCCCTCATTCCATCTCTTCATATTGCATATTGGGGGGAGTGACTAGTGGAAGGGGGAAAGAGTGATTATATTGTCTTTGGTTCAATTTATATCAAGTTTAATTTCTGTGTTGCATTAATTTCATATTATTGCATTAATTGAACCCACACAAAGTTTTAGGCTCTGCTAAATTATTCTTCCTATTCCTACTCCTAATTGATTAATGAGATTGTTGATTATTTTCATATCACCCATTGCTGATCATTGTAGAAATATTCATAAGTGTGATATTCAGATATTGTTCATATTAATAAAAGTGTGATATATGTATATATTGTGCAATTCTTCAAATAAATCTTTTAACTTTACAAAACAAACCTACTTCTTGGTTCAGTGAGACCGAGGGGATTCAAAAGGAGAGGCGTTATATAGGGGTACATCATCCAGAAATAAAAGAACTTTTGATATAAAAATATATAAATAAGGGTTTCCATTGGGCTTCCCATACTAGGCATTGACTTAGGTGGAGTGCTGGGTTGAAACCCCTTACAACATGCCAGCAGTCTGCATAAATTCACACATAATTCTGTTTATAACACACCTTCCGACCTCTGGCTGGGGACAAATTAGACCATCATGGACCCATACTCCTCGTTGTTATGCATGAGTAAATGACCTTGGCAGTAGGAAAAATCTGCATCACTGCATTCAGCAACCTCTCCAGGTGATGGATTAACCGTCCACTTGACATGTAACCCGAATGTAAACTTCCATAGTGCACCACGGCAAAGTCAACGTTCATGAGGGACGCCACATATCTTCAAAAGCGAACCATCCTGCTGTAACTGCAGTCACCCTGACAGTCCCAGAAAGCATCCACTCCTTACAACCTGAAATTACCAGCAACACCTCTTTGCACACAACACCTTTGCAGATGGCAAACAAAGGTATCACCAACGATAGTTACTGTGCGTCTCTCCATCTCCAGCAACCTCACAACACTGTATTGGGATAAAATAGTACTGCCCCTTCCGGTCAAGCACACCCTAAACACCTAATTGCCTACTTCCCACAATTCCATTTCCATGTCCACCATGCTCATAATGGCAGCATGTGGCAGGTGCGTTTTCCCATCCCTTCTGAGAGGCACGGCCCAGTAAATCACACACAGTACTTCCTCTTTGCACAGGCATTTTTGCAGCACTCCCCCATTGAGTGCTGTCAAATTTTCAAACATGCATGGAGCAATCTCATGCAAAACCTCTGCATTGCAGACAATCACTCTGTACGCCAGTCCATATTCACCATTAAACACTCTCAGTACACATCCCGTTTGATTCCAAAGCCCCTCCACCACAAACTTCTGCTAAAGAATGGATGATTGCAGCACCCACAAAGATCCTGAGGCGCACCCAGCACACCTTTGACTGTGCACCCAACAGTGCAGCCCTTGCCACACCCACCACAACACTATGGATCCATGCATGCGACCATGGGGGCACCTAACATTATGCACAAACATACCAAACGTAGAAGCACTTCTACCCAACTCCAGTTTTTCTGGAATCACATTTTTCGTGCACTGAAAAGTTTGCCGCAATTTCGCATTTGGCTCACTTTCACCACATGTAAAAACAGCTATTTCTTGCTTTCAACTTCTGAATTTAATTTCCTATCTGCTAATCATTGAACAATCATTGCTAGTGTTTACCTGAACCTATCCAAGGCGGCTCTCACTAGTTCTGAATACCATTTAGCGAATTAAAATCATTTTGAGCTTTTTTCCCATTCATTCCAAACCACCTTTACAGCATTTGACCTGTTTAAAATCATTCCACCACACCATAAAACACCCATTCACGAAAACGTGTCACAATTATCAGCATCCACAAACATACCACTGCCTGTACCACCCCTACCCACTACTATTCACAAACTATTGTGTCATTGGCAACCTATGCACAACAGCTTCAGAACATTGGGCCTACTTCAATAAATCTGCACACAGCAGAGTAACCAAGCACATATAACCTGCACTTCCACCAAACCCTCTTCCATATTCACATTACGTAAACACTGCACCCTGAGGCCACACTACACAACTTCTTACTGCACCATCTCCTACCATACACCAAATACTATAGAATGTTGCAACTATCACCACAACCATGGAACGCACAGTACATGCTTTGCAACTCACTTGTGCTGCTGTAGCACGTCTACAATGTGCTCCACACCCATTCCCCAAAGATCAGCACCATGTGCCTAATGCACTACCAACCCTGCATCGCCACAGTGGGTGTGCTCCTTGCACACATTCCCCAGCCCGTAATGCAACCATGTATTTCAGCATGTCACCAACTACCACTAAGCACACACGCACCACTGGCACAGCACTCCTAACAACCTGCACACTGCAATCGATATACAGAACATTAAATGCAACAGTTACCATAATGTACAAGCATTACACTGTCTCCGGCATCCCTACGCCCTCTCATTCACATACTATTGCCTTACCCACTTCCACTCAAAAAGTATTGTGTCACTGCCAACCTAACCACAAAATGTTCACAACATTGCCCATACTCCAAGCAATCTGCACACATCAAACTATCCAAGCACATATAAACTGCCCTGCAACCATACCAGCTACCATCCAAACACTATGCAAACACTGCACCCAATGCCCACACTGCATGGCTTTTCACTGCTTCATCTCCAACCACACATGGGAAACTTTACTATGTTGTAACAGTCACCTGACCTGCGAAAGCAAACATACATGCATGGCAGCTCACTTCTGCTGCTCTATTGCGTCGGAATTATGCTCCACACCCATTCTGTACAAGTCACCACCCTCTGACTGATGCAGAGTCCAAAATGCATTACTGCCGTAGGTGTGCTCAAGCCATAGGCTCTTGAGTGCATGGCCTATGGCCTACGGCCTTCGGCCATGCACCCAATGGTCTAGGCCTTGCACACATCCACCGCAACGTAATGCCACCAGGCATGTCACCCTGTCACCAACTACGACAATCCACATACACAGCACTGCAAATAGCACTCCTACCCAGCCTGCGCGCCGCCATGGAGCTATGCAGGAAACCATTGCAACAGTTACCATAATGTACAAACAAAAAACTGTCTCCTGCACCCCTCTGCACTTTTATTCACATACTACGGCCGTGCCCACTTCCATTCACAAAGTATTGTGTCACTTCCAACCTACCCACATACTGTTCACAACATTGGCCCTACTCCAACCAATCTGCACACACCACACTATGCACGCACTCCCCTCTACGGGATGCAGAGTCAGACATGCATTGTTGCAGTGAGTGAGCCAAAGCCCTAGACTCTGGAGTGCATGGCCTGTGGCCTACAGCCTTCACTGCACCCAGTGCCCACACTGCATGACTTTTCATTGCACCATCTCCAACCACACATCAAAAATTTCTTACAGTCACCTGACCTGCAAAACTAAACATACACGCATGCAGCTCACTTCTGCTGCTCTATTGCATCTAAAATATGCTCCACACCCATTCTGTACAGGTCACCACCCTCCAACTGATGCAGAGTCAAAATTGCATTACTGCCGTGGGTGTGCTCAAGCTCTAGGCTCTTCAGTGCATGGCCTACGTCCTTCAGCCATGCACCCAATAGTCTAGGCATTGTACACACCCACTGCAACGTAATGCCACTGTGCATGTCACCATGTCACCAACTACGATAATTCACATACACAGCACTGCCACCAGCACTCCTACCCAACCTGTGCACCGCCATGGAACTTTGCAGGAAAAAACTGCAACAGTTACCATAATGTACAAATAAAACACTGTCTCCTGCACCCCTGTGCACTTTCATTCACAAGCTACAGCCGTACCCACTTCCATTCACAAAGTATTGTGTCACTGCCAACCTACCAACATACTGTTCGCAACATTGACCCTACTCCAACCAATGTGTATACACCACACTATGCAAGCACCACCCTCTACCGGATGCAGAGTCAGACATGCATTGCTGCGGTGGGTGTGCTAAAGCCCTAGGCTCTTGAGTGCATGCCCTACAGTGTACAGCCTTCTGCCATGCACCCAATAGTATAATCCTTCAACAGACCCACCGCAGCTTCATGCGCCCATGCATGCCACCATGTGCCCAACTACTGCTATCCATCCACAGAGCACAGCCACCGGCACTCCCACCCAACCTATGTCATGTGCAATTCAGTCCCCTTCTGAAAATCACATGCCACCACTCACCACTGAAAAAGGTTGCTGCAAACATTTGCGGCAGAAGCTATCGGGCCGTTACGACAGCTGCCTCCAATCACCACACAAAGTAGGTGCCTCTCTAGGTACCTGCAAATTGGTGCAATATGCACGAATACTTCAGCCACTCCTCTGTTTTCTTCCACCTATGTACATATGTTGCATGAACCACTTTTCACTCCCCCACTCATTCCCTCCCTTCTTGCCACCAACACATGGCATACGATACATTTTGCAGACCCTTCCGCAGGCGCACTGTCCTCCGATACACCATGGTGGCGTTTGCCAAAAAATGTTGACGCAGAGCATGCTTCCCTCCAGCCAACTACCGGATGCGTCCACAGTTCTCTGACAACACGCCGTACCGCAAGCCAATGACACTTCTGTCCACGGAGCGAACAGGGAAATGGGTCTGCGGAGAGGACCCAGATATCACTAATTTCTTGGGACGTACATTTCTGTCCTTTGCAACAAAAGTACTGGTCAATTTCCACCAAACACACAAAAGCTCGCTTTCTGACCCAAGCTCCTGTCGCAAATTTGGTGCACATCCATCCAGCCATTCAGCCTGTAGTTTTTCCCCATTCAGTCCATGGAGAAAAAATAAATTGGGACTCCCCCTATAACTTTTCGCCACCTGCACGAAACATCACCAAAGTTGGGGAAAAAATTCAGAGTGGGCCATATACTTTTTTGCAAAGTTTGGTGAGGATTCGTCTACGGGGAGCGTAGTTTGTTTGTTTGGTTTGTTTGTTTATTTATTTGTAGCGTGCACCAGACCCGAAGGTATCAGGGTGTGGGAACATGAATACTTTAGGCTTACAAGTTGCTTATAGTTACATAGAAGAAAAATGCAGATTAGAACAAATACAGCAGGTAATACATATGCATTACAAATGAATATTCAATACAGTAGGTAGTCCAAATGCAGTGCAGGTCACGCACAAAAGGTTAAAAAGTCCAATTTGTTTGCTAGGTCAACTGGGTCGTGTGGCTTGGCTATCGGTCATTTCCTTTAAGCCACTTAATCACATTTGTTCTAAAATGTGGGTATGATTGGTCCATCCTTAATGAGGGTGGGAGGAAGTTCCACAACGGGGCAGCATTGACGGGGAACCTGTTTCCTCCAGTTGTGGTCATTTTGAACAGTGGAACTGATAAGCAGTTCGTATAGGCAGCTCTCGTGGGTCTAGATGTGACTCTTCTTTTAAATCTCTCTATTAGGTAGCTTGGTGCTAGGTTGTTGAGACACTTGAAAGTTACAGAAGCAGTTTTTAGATTAATTATGTCGACTGTGGAAAACCAGTTAGATTCTCTTCTAGTCGATGATATATGAGCTCTCTTGGAGATTCCCAGTGCTGCTCTAAGGGCATTGTTTTGCAGTATTTGGATTTTGTGCATGATGTATTTATTAGACCCCAAATAGAGGACATTGCAATAATCCAGTTTGGACAACACGAGTGCTCTTGCCAACGTGGTGCAACTATTTGTAGAGAGGTAAGGTCTAGCTGATCTGATCAATTTACAAGTATAGGCTGTGGGGGATGTGGAGGATGCAGTTCCTTTAGGATTGTAATGAGCTCCTTAGTTCCTGATTTGGCTTGCATTATTCTCGTGTCAAAGCTTTCTCTTTTAGCTCGCTTGATTTCAGATTTGTATTTTGTAGATATGTCGGTAAGGGTAGCTTTATTCGCTTCTGAAGGGGCTAGTCTCCAAGAGGATTCGCACTTGCTTTTTTTAGCCTTAGTGATTTCAAATAGGGAGTAAACCAGGCATTTAGGTGTGCTTTAGGTTTGCTGTTTCTCATTTTGTGCAGGGCAATATTGTCAAGGGCATTGGCCATAATTGTATTGAATTGGTTGACTAGCGATGAGGGATCAAGGTTTTCAGGCAGTGAGTTTAGGGTAGGTAGAATTAGCGGCAATAACCTGTCTGTGGTTATGTTTGTTTTTGTTCCTTGTTAGCGTTGGAGGTGCTATACTTTTCTGTTGGGGTTGGGGGATTTTAACGTCTATAGAGAAGGTGATAAGAGCATGGTCTGTCCAAAGTTGTGGACTGATGGAGGTAATAGTTGTGTTGTATTTATGGTCCGCCACCCAGTCAAGTGTTCAGCCTTTCTCGTGGGTAGGATGTGTCACTCTTTGGGTAGAGCCGAGCTCCGATAGGACATTGGCAATGTTTGTGGCTTGTGTGTCTTTGGGATCATTGAAGCCCAGGTTCAGGTCTCCTTATAGTATGACTTGAGATGTATTTTTTAAATTATCAGAGAATATCGTAGAGATGTCCTCTTTGAAAGAACCAATGGGTCCTGGTGGTCTATAGATAAGGTGTATGTTAATGGTTTGTGAGTTGGAAGTTAGAAGCTTGACAGTTAGGGATTCAGAGGACTTGGTCTGCAGGGGTGCTTCTATTCTGATTGACAAATCAGTTTTGGCAATGAGTGCTAGGCCTCCTATACGGGAATTAGTTCTGTTTTCCCTGAAAATTGTATAATTGGTGGGCACAGCGAGCATTAGGGCTGGGCCGGCTGCTTGGTGTAACCAAGATTCGGTAATGGCTAAGAAGTCGTAGTTACCTATTTCTATAATGTTGCCAATTTCTGTGGCATGGGCTATTAATGACCTGGCATTAATGAGTGCTCCTTTAAGGGTGGGGCTAGGTAAGGCAAATCTATTGTGTTCGGATAGGCTTGTATGTCGTTTGTAGTGTTTGTCTGTTTTATCTTTATAAGTTATAAGCTGCCAAAAAAGTGGTCTTCCTACGGGCTTAGCAACTTAACCATAACTACACGGCTGCTACCATGGGCCACGTGATAAATGCTTGAAGAAACCTACCTTATGTCCTTCAGCTTTTTTAAAAAAATGAAGTCAGTATCTGCTTCACTTCAAGGGCCTATTAACACAACTGTCTCCCCCTGTTGCTCAGAATGGTCTCAGGTTTCATGAATGTGGATGTTGCGCTTAGAAACCTCTGGGTATTAGGCTTGTTATAAATACGCAACTAAGACATATTCTCGTAACAGCGTCTCGATGCCCCGGGGCTGTGTGAGCATTTTAAAATAAAAATGCAAATAAAAATGCTAAATGGGTGTGCACTTTATGTTACGTTCACCTGGTATCCACGGCGCGCCACCCTGCTGTGGGGACTCTGGTGCCCTTCTCAGCCGCTCACAGGTATAATCAGAGGTGAAGTTCTGCCTGGAAAACAGGTGGGCAATGTTCAAGACTGGGCAACTGGGGTAAGAGCCTCTCAACACCCCATATGCCCGCAGCCCCTCCCGGACCTTTGCTCACCTTGTTATGGGTTTTGGCGTGCTCTCCGTCCTGCCTTCTTGGCAGGGGCGCGTTGTCCTTTGTGGGCGAGTGCGATCTGGTTACTTCACTGATGCAGGCCCTTTAGAGTCTTTCAGGTAGGTCTTATTACTGTTATACTGTATGCCTTTCTTGGATTTAAATAATGTCTTTTCTCTCTCCTTAGGTGCGTGGATGTTCGCTTTGGAACGTTGGCTGAATTGGGACTCACCGGCAGGTGATGGTGCATGGAAAGCACCTTAATGCGGTAAGTAGGTGCTGTGCGCAGCGCTATGATGCCTTGCTTTTGCTAACCTGTTGTCTTTTGTTCCCGTAGGTTGCGGTGCTCACCCGGAGCAAGTAGTCCCAAGGCAATGCTGGTTGATGGCCGACTCGTGAGGTAAGCTGCCGGCACAATTGTAAAATGTCTAATGTCCTGTTTCTCTCCTTTTGCAGATCCGACGGTCCGGGAGGATCGCTGTTCCTTGGATGCTGTTTGCAGGAGCGGAGGGCAGCTAGCGGTGGAATCACAGGTAAGCTGCTGCTATTAACGATGTCCTTTTGTTTTTCAGATGCTGTTCCTCCGAGGTTCGCAGATGCAGCTGAACACGATGAGTGTCACGTTGCAGGATTGCAAAGTAACGCAAAGCGTGTTATCCAAGTCGGGTCTGGTTTCAATAGCATCAAGAAAGTAGTCCAGGTAAAATAGTCCCTAGGCTACCACACCCAAAACACTATACCGCATAGCTTGGTTCCAAGGAGCCAAGCTATGTGGATGCCTCCATGTTGACTGGCACTGAAATAAAGTAGTTCCCAAGCACAAGTCTTCATTAAGTATGAGCCTGGCGCCAAAGGCGCCAGGACTGGTCCCAAGAAGACCTAGGCAAAGGATGCCTAAGCTTGTTGGGGGCCCGAGCCGAGACCCCTTGTGGTCCATGGACCTGCCGGGGGTGTTTCAAGAAGTGGATCGTGACAGCACTACCCCCCAAGAACACCTCTCTAGGTGTTCCTTCTGTCTTGCCCTGGTTTAGTTGGAAAGTTGCGATGATACGTTCTGATCAGACATGGTGCATGAATGTTTTCACAGGGTTCCCAGGATCTGTCTTGGGGTCCAAATCCTTTCCAATCAACTAGGTAGTATAGCCTTCCCCTCAGATACTTGGAATGCAAGATGCTTCTCACTTCAAATTCTGGTTCTCCATCAATAAGTATGGGTTTTGGTGGTGTCCCAATCCGTGTACTGGGCTGCATCGGTTTTAATAGGGACACATGAAATACTGGGTGAATCTGTAGGTTAGCTGGTAAGTCTAGTTTGACGGCCGCTGGATTGATAATTGCCTTGATGGTCTAAGGTCGTAAGTACCTAGGTTAAAAAGTCTGGGTTCCCTTGATGGGTACAAACTTGGCAGCCAGCCAAACCTTGTCTCCTACCTTATAGTCTGGGGCCTTTTTCCGGTGTTGGTTGGCAAATTGCTTTTGTTTTTCTTTGGCGAAAATAAGATTTCTTTGGCCTTTTTGAAGGCCTGAGTGATGTTGGTGTGAAGAGTTTTTACTGCTGGCATTTCCAAATTTGTTGGGACATCTAGTTCTGAGGTACGTGGTTGTCTTCCATAAAGGGTATAAAGGGTGTTTGTCTAATACTGGAGTGCAAGGAGGTGTTATATGCATACTTGGCTATCCATAACAAATCTTTCCAGTCTCTAGGTTCATGGTGTAACATGCACCGTAGGTATTGTTCGAGGGTCTGGTTAGTCCTCTGGTCTGACCGTCTGTTTGGGGGTGATGGCTAGTGGATAGCCGGACGTCAATTTGTGCCATTGCGCAACATTTTTTCCAGAAGTTGGAGATGAACTGGCTACCTCGATCGGAGATCAGGACTGATGGGAAGCCATGGAGTTTTACAATACCATCCAGGAACACTTTGGCTAGAGTGGGTGCGTCAGGGAGGCCTTTGAGCGGAATAAAGTGTGCCATCTTTGAGAACAAGTCCACGACTTCCAGGATGGTGTTAAACCCTTGACTGGGAGGTAGGTCAGTGATGAAGTCGAGGGTAGGAGTGTGCCAGGGAGTGGGAGGAATGTCCAAAGGTTGCAGAAGACCGGATGGTTTTTGTTTTTGCGACTTGTTTTGTGCACAGACTCCGCAGGACTGAACATATTGGATGACATCTTTACACCAGGCAGGCCACCAGAAGTTTTGGTTTACCTTGGCTAGAGTCTTGGTGATTCCAGGGTGCCCTTCGATCAGGGAATCATGGTAACTAGCACCAATTTGTTGTTGTAAGTCTCTGGTGGTACAACCGATCCTTAAAAAAGGGAAGTGATTTTTAATGGAATATTGTTCTCCTTGCGCTTGCCATGCGAGGAAGGCATCTGGGTTCATGGTTCGTTGAATCTTATCTCTCAGTTCAACTTGGGTTAAGGCCGTAGTGAGGCCCAAGAGCTTGTCTGGTATGATGATGACTGGTGATGATGACTGGATCTGGGGGCGTATATACCAAGTCATCAGTGCCTGTTCGAGAGAGTGCGTCAGCTTTTCCATTCTTGACCCCTGGTCGAAAAGTGATCACATAGTCATATTCGGCGAAGAAAAGGGCCCACCGCAATTGGCGTGAAGACTGGGCTTTAGCTGTCTTAAGGTATTGCAGGTTTCGGTGGTCTGTGATAACAGTAATGGTGTGTCTGGCCCCCAGAAGATGGTGCCGCTAGGCCTTAAAGGCGGATTTGATCGCCAAGAGTTCTTTGTCCGTGATGGCATAATTCATCTCCGGGGGAGAACATTTCTTCGACCAAAAGGCCACTAGATGTAGCTGGCCTGTTACCCTCTTTGTGAGAGTACAGCTCCCATCGCTATGCTGGAAGCGTCTGTTTCCACGATTTAAGGAAGATCTGGGTGAGGATGTCACAGGATTGGCATGGAGGTGAACCTTTTCTTGAGTTCCTGAAAAGCTTCTCTGCTTCTTCGGTCCAGGCACATTTTTTAGCAATATGGTGATCGGGTGTACGATCTGACGTTGGTGATGGCCATTTCAAAATGGCGTCCACTTTATGCAGGTCCATTCTGATGCCTCCTGGAGTAAGAATAAAACCCAGAACCCAGAAACTCAACTTCGTTGACGTGAAAAAAGCACTTCTCCAGCTTTGCATATAATCGATGTTCCCAGAGCTTGGAGAGGACTGAACGGATGTGCTTGATATGATCCTGTTTTGAAGTTGAGTACACTAAGATATCATCTATGTACATGAGGGCGCAGACACCAATTAACTCTCTCAAAACGTCATTCATGAAATACTGAAACGCTGTAGGAGTGTTGCATAACCCAAAGGGCATGACTTGATATTCGAACAAACCATATTTGGTACAGAAAGCAGTTTTCCATTCGTCTCTGCTTCTGATCTGCACCAGGTGGAATGCTCCTCGAAGGTCCAGTTTGGTGTAAATTTGGGCATCTTTGGCCTGGTCCAGCATTTCTGGGATGAGCGACAAGGGGTAACGGTTCTTTACAGTGATCTGGTTTAATGCACGGTAGTCAATACAGGTTCTTAAGTCCCCTTCTTTTTTCAGTAGGAAGAACAAAGGACTAGCTGCAGGGGACTTGGATGGGTGGATGAATCCATTTGCGAGGTACTGGTCTAAATAAGCCTTCAGATGAAGGTTTTCGGGTTCTGTGAGAGCATAGATTCTGCCGCAAGGAACTTGAGCACCAGGAACAAGGTCGATCTGGCAGTCATAGGGCCTGTGTGGTGGCAGCATGTTTGCTTGGTCTTTCTGGAATACATCCTGGAAATCGTGGTATTCCTCAGGCAAGGTACTAGTCATCCCAAAGTTGCCACTTCAGGAGTCATAGAGATACTGAAAGCAGGTTTCTGTTCTTGGTAATAACAGGCTAGAAAGCAGTAGCTCGGAAAGGTTAATTTTCAAGCCCGCCAGTCAATCAAAGGGTTGTGAGCAACTAACCATGGCATCCCTAATATGAGCTGGAATTGAGGTGCCTTGATGAGATCGAACGAAATAAGTTCCCGATGTCCGTCCTGGCACAGCAAGGTTATCTCGGCTGTGTGCTGGGTTACGGGTCCGGAAGCGATTTCTGTTCCATCCACCGTATTTACCTTGTCTGTAGTCGGCTTGGAACACAGGGGAAGCCCCATCTCTGCAGCCAGGTCCTGATCTATATAATTCCCAACTGCTCCACTGTCGATGTATGCTTCAATGGCATTCATTCTTGACGACCGTTGGTTATTAATTAAGATCACCGGAATTGCAAAGTGTGAGGTTGGTGGCTCTTTTTCCTCACTCGACAAACTGACCTCTACGTTTGCCGAGCTGGGCAGTTTCCTGACTGACACTCCTTCTCTTCATCTTTTTCCGTGGCTCCAACGATCTTCCTCGGAGGTTTCACTGGGCAGTCCTTCAGGAAATGCCCTGACTTTCCGCAGTACAGACATAGTTGTTGTTGTCTCCTTTTATCTCGCTCTTGTTTTGTTAGCGGAGGTCGTACCCCTCCGATTTGCATGGGCTCCACTGTATTTTCTTGCACTCGAGTTACATTGTCTCTAGGTCGAACGTACACTGGCCGAGGGTCCATTTTAGAACGGTCTGCTTTTCGGTCTTGCAACCGGTGGTACAGTTGCACAACCAAGTCTATGAATTCAGAACAATCTCTGGGAGGATTAACCACTTGAGCTAGAATGTCTTTTAATTCGACTCGTAAGCCCCGATGAAACAACGTGGTTCTTTTGTTTTCAGGCCACCTAGCTTCAGCAACCAATCGGTTGAAAGTAGCGATGTACGTTAACAAATCCTGATTCCCCTGTCGGAGGGAAAGGAGTTCATTGTCCACAGCTTGTTCTCGGGTATGGCGAGCAAAGAGTTTTTCCATTTCCCTCTGAAAGTGCCCAAAGTTGTGTAATAAAGGATCATCATGCGACACCAATGGCACCGACCAATCTGCGGCACTGCCACCTAGGTATGATAAAACAAAAGCTACCCGGGCTTGGTCATTTGGGAATGCCCCCGGCCTGCAAAGAAAATGAAGGTGACACTGATTCATGAAAGCTGCGTATTTTCGTGGATCACCAGCAAACCTCTCTGATGGTGCCAAAGGAACTGTATCCGGCAACACAACTTGTACTGCAGAAGAGACAGTGGATGACATGCTAGGATTTTGCATCAGTGGGTTGTTCCCAGGCAGAGGCGTCTGACCCGCTTGTTGAAAGACTTGCCTGCTGATATCTTCGGTACGCTCTTTAGTCACCAATAAGTCTCTCTGGAAGCGTTATTCTCTTGTCTGGCAGAGTGAACCTTGGCACAAAGTTCTCCCAACAATTGGGCCAATTGGTCTAATTCTGATATTTCCATGGTGCCCAGGTGGATTGGTTTGGCAGGCTTTGCGTTCTGTTACGATCACCTGGTATCCACGGGGAAGCCACCCAGCTGTGGGGACTCTGGTGCCCTTCTCAGCCGCTCCCAGGTATAATCAGCGGTGAAGTTCTGCCTGGAAAGCTGGTGGGCAATGTTCAAGACTGGGCAACTGGGGTAAGAGCCTCCCAACACCCTGTATGCCCGCAGCCCCTCCCCGGACCTTTCCTCACCTTGTTATGGGTTTTGGCGTGCTATCCGTCCTGCCTTCTTGGCAGGGTGCATTGTCCTTTGTGGGCGAGTGCGATCTAGTTACTTCACTGATGCAGGCCCTTTAGAGTCTTTCAGGTAGGTCGTATTACTGTTATACTATATGCCTTTCTTGGATTTAAATAATGTCTTTTCTCTCTCCTTGGGTGCATGGAAGTTTGCTGTGGAACGTTGGCTGAATTGGGACTCACCGGCAGGTGATGGTGCTTCGAGAGCGCCTTGACGCAGTAAGTAGGCGCTGTGCACATTGCTATGATGCCTTGCCTTTACTAACCTGTTGCTTTTTGTTCTCGTAGGTTGCGGTGCTCACCTGGAGCAAGAAGTCCCAAAGCGATGCTGGTCGATGGCCAACTCGTGAGGTAAGTTGCCGGCACAATTGTAAAATATCCTATGTCCTGTTTCTCTCCTTTTGCAGATCCGACGGTCCGGGAGGCTCGCTGTTCCTTGGATGCTGTTTGCAGGAGCGGAGGGCAGCTAGCGGTGGAATGACAGGTAAGCTGCTGCTATTAACGATGTCCTTTTGTTTCTCAGATGCTGTTCTTCCGAGGTTCGCAGATGCAGCTGAACACGATGAGCGTCACGTTGCAGGATTGCAAAGTAACGCGAAGCGTGTTATCCAAGTCGTGTGTGGTTTAAATAGCATCAAGAAAGTAGTCCAGGTAAAATAGTCTCTAGGATACCACACCCAAAACACTACACCGCATAGCTTGGTTCCAAGGAGCCAAGCTATGTGGATACCTCCATGTTGACTGGCACTGAAATAAAGTAGTTCCCAAGCACAAGTCTTCATTAAGTATGAGCCTGGTGCCAAAGGCGCCAGGACTGGCCCCAAGAGGGCCTAGGCAAAGGATGCCTAAGCTTGTTGGGGGCCCGAGCCGAGACCCCTCCTGGTCCATGGACCTGCCGGGGGGGGTTTCAAGAAGTGGCTTATGACACTTTACTCTTTTGATGGTGCGTCAGGTGCATTTATGGAATCTGTGGTAGCACATCTCCTTTAAAAACAAAACATTTGTCTCTATTTTGCCTCCATTTCATATTTTCCCTTTTCACACCACTTGCTGTTATTATTGGCTGGCAAGCACAGACACACATGCGTACCTGTGTCGCAGATACGTGCAGGCCATCTGCCAAACCGCTCCGTTGTGCACATACAGTTGTGCTCCATCTTTGCGATTATGGGAACTTCATGTCTTGCATTCCGCCATGTTTGCTGGATGAAGAAGGGGTGGCGTAGCATTGGATGAGTAGAATCGGCCAGTTTGTTTCTGTGCTAGAATTTAGTAGCTGCCCCTCTTATTGTGTTAGTAGTTGGCAGGTTATTAATCTGCTCTGCCGGGGGAAAAATTAGCAGCAGTTGATGCAGGAAAGCCGTTTGTTAGAGTGAAACATACCTTATCATGTTGTTTGAAGTTGTAAACTGTGCTGTGTTTTGCTGTGATATGCTATTTATTTAGCTTAATTCTGATATTGCACATCACATGCCCATAGTTACATTTTTGCAATTTTAAAAAGATAAAACCGTAAGCACATAAGTATGCATGGCAACTGCTACACGTGAGTTGCAATAAAGCACCAAATATTGCTCTCTAATAATGTATGCAACGTGTCCTTTTCAAACGGGGAACTGCATATTTATGAGTTCAAAAAATAGCGCTATGTAATATGAAGTGAACACGACGTGTTTTAATAATTCCACACATAAAACTCTCCATTACAGCATGTTTTCTTTTTTCTTCCTTTTTCTTTTCCTCCGTGAAACCTGCAATTAAGCCGACCATATGTAGAACAAAACCTCCTGAAATGTTCCTTGTTAGATGAGCTTTATTTGCAGGCTGCTCCGCGGACAGATCGTTGAGATAGGCGAACTATTGGAGATCCGAGTAATCTGCGGAATTTCCATATAAAAGAAAGATGACTAATACATGCTTGGCTTGGATCCAAAGTCACAGCGTGCTTCAAAAAGCTTGTAAGTGCCCTCATAAAAATAGATGCTATATCAACCAATTGAATTTAATTATACATGAAGGCGATGATGGAGCTAAACAGCCTGTAATTGGAGCCCAATTACTCAGCTGGTCTTCCATAAAATTAATGCATCTGAAAGTCTGCCATTGTCCCATTGTCCTGGCCCGCTCGTGGATTAATTATTTGAAACGAAAGGATTTTGAAGAAATAAATGATTTGGTTTGCATGGCCAATTATGGGTTGAGGAAAACTGTGTATAAAATATAAGCACCATCGACAGGCACAGACTCGCAGGGTCAACATTAAACAGAAAATAAAATAGATTTTAAACAAGAAAAAAATATGCAAACGAAACGACGAGTGGGGGACGTATATCGTTGTACTGCAGAACGGCATTGAAAGATGTGCTCACAGGCGTAAGAGGCACATTCCTGGGGTCTCCTGTGCTCCCCACCTCCACCCCTTACCCTCTAAGCAGTGGCTTTGCGAAACTGTATTTCTTGCATACGTTGCCAAAGCAATGAATGTAAGCAGACGTCCAACACAACAACCTGGACTATTGTGCATCAATTGGGCTAAACTGTAAACAGAGCATCTTGAAGAGGCCTAAACCCCTAAGCGCAGACATCCAGCACCTGCCAAGTGTCTGGCCGCAGACTGGAGACAGCAACTGACCAACATCAGTCCAACCAGACAAACAATAGTCTGGAGGGTTGCCCAGAGCTGTGCCTGTGGTTATGAATGATTTGAAACCTTCCAGCCATCACCTTTCTATTTTGCTTATTTGGTAAGTAACACACAGTTATTTTGTTAGATGGGAGATAGAGGGAAGGATGTGTTGCAGGTCGTAGTAATTGTTTGGATTTTTTATTTTAAAATTTAAAAGAGTAGCAGCTCCATGACATCACCCCTAGAAAAGCCTGCTGGGCCTATAGACCTATTCTACTCTTTACTGATGACGCCCAATGAGGCTGAAACATGTCTGGGGATGCTTGTGCAGTAGGGATGGGACCTAGCAGTTCGGGCTGCACTGCCCCTTTTGTGGTGGGATGAAGCCTGATTTGCAGGTGGTCTTTCCCTATTGTAGTGGCTTGCCAGGCTAAGAACGATGGTCTGCAGAGTTGCCCAGGGCTCTGCTAGTGGTTATGAATGATTTGAAACCTTCTAGCCATCACCTTTCGGTTTTACTTATTTGGTAAGTAACCCACATTCCTTTTTGTTAGATGGGAGACAGAGGGGACGTGTTTGGGGATGTGTTGCAGGTCACAGCAATTGCAGGGTATTTTATGTATTTTATCATAAATGTAAGCAGCAGCTCCAAGATATCACCCCTAGAAAATCATGCTGGGACTAGAGATCTAGACTTCTCCTCACTCATGACGCCCAATGAAGCTGGAACATGTCTGTGGATGCTTGTGGTCTCATGCAGAAGGTATGTGACTTAGCAGCTCGGGTTAAACCTGGGACCAAGCATGATTTGCATATGGTTTTTCCCCTTCTGTAGTTGCTTGGCAGGCTGAACAAAGATGGTCTGGAGGGGTGCCCAGAGCAGTACCAGTGGTTATGAATAATTTGAAACCATCCAGCCATCACCTTTCTGTTTTGCTTATTTAAGTAACCCACTGTATTTTCTGTTAGATGGGAGATAGAGGTGAATGATGTGTTGCAGGTCACAGTAATTGCAGGTTTGTATTGATTTTAAAATGTAAACAGCAGCAGCAACTGCATGACATCATCCCTAGAAAAGGCCCATTTTATTATTTTCTTTGGTCCTTTATATCTTGCTAAATGCCAGCCTCCGCCAGCTTCTAAGCAATGGAACAGGAACTGAACCCATGTTGCACTGATTCATCTTCTTCCCAAAGCAAGTGTGTTGCCCCAAAGCTATCTTTCCAAATATATACTTGTTTTTTTGCTTGCGGAAGTAACAGATCAAAGGCGGAGGGCAAATAATGTAAATAATGATCTCATCTTGCAACTATCTACAGTGTTCCTTTGATGCAGGTCTGACGAATCTGGGTCAGGTCACACAGTGCCCAGGCAGGATTGATGGCAGAAGCCACTGGGGTCCACCCCTCTCATCACAGGCCCGCTGGCTCACTGGATGTGCAAATATGCATTCATGCTGTACTGTCCCTGAGTACTGCAGGCTGTTCTTACCCATTCCTAGCTAGCTAGACCTAGCCACCATACCCTTCCAGTTGCTACAGTACTGGGTATGAGCTGCACAGACAACTCTGCCTATAGATCTAACCATTCAGGCATTCTTCACTAATGAACTGCCAACCTGTTAGTGATGGTGGCTTCATTGTTTTTCCTGGATCCCTGTTATTCCTCCAGCTATAAGAAATAGATTCCAGGTGAAAAAAGCTGTGGCACATTTAACTGCATTTACAACAACCCTTTTCAGGTGCAACGCAGATATCTGCTCTTGGCACTTTCTCTTTGTCCCGTGGCCCAGGGGTTGCAGGGGCAAGTCTAGAGGTAGCATAGGGGAAGCCACTGGTAGCAGCTGCCACTCCTGGCAAACCCCCAAGTGATGTCTCTGACCTTTGCCTAATACTTATTTAACCACTAGATGAGAAAATGACTCCTTCATTAGCTCTGTAGTGTGGATACAAAATACGTATAGACTAAACAACAGGCCTGATATCACAATGTAGATGGCACAGAAGAATAGTGGGCATCCATTTTACTGAAATTATGTTCCTTTCAATGCAATATTCCATATGTTATGCTATATTTCATTTGCATAGCACCTACTAACAAAGGTTATGGTGGCAAAGCGCTTTTTGCCTGTCAGAGTGGCAAAGGCGGATTATGACAGACATTCAGTAGTGGTAGGGAAGAGCAAAGTTGGGAAGATATTTGGGTTGAGGGTGAGGGATAGATATGATGCACAGGAAGGCATTGGTAGGAAAATATGGAGGTGATAGGTGTACAAATGGACTGAATGTATCATGGGACTCAACTGTATTCTATAGGGTGCAGTGCTGAAAGGAGAGACAGCTGGAAAAAGGTGCTTGATGCGCTAGGGGGCTATGTCTGGAATGTACTCATCTCATGGTAAGCCAAGGCATGCGAAGCAAAGCCCAAGAAGACATAGTTCCTTTGCTGTAATTTACATCATGTAGGTCACTGATTGTTGGCATGCAACAGATCACATAAGCACAATTCTTCTACTTACTTCTACAAATCCTTCTACTTACTTCCTTGGAATCCCAACAAACATTTTGGAGGGGTTGCATGACAGAAATTTGAATTTGTCAAGTTTGCCAAGATTGAAAATAGCTCTGTGAAAAAAGAGTTATTCCTCCAGCAGGTATTGGTGAAAATAAATGTTTTAGTGTTTCGCAGAACTAGAGAATAGTGGGGGCATTTCAAGCCTCTACCGTTAATGAGTTCCAGATGATCACGGTGTTGCAGGAGAAGGACCACTTGCAAGTCTTCTCTTTACGGCTAGCTTTGACTCCAACCTTTTGATAGTTTTGCTATGTGAGGTGCAAAAGCCTCCAGAGGTGTTGAGATTAGCTGCTATGTTGTCGTTTCGTTTGTAACTTGTTTTATATGTGATAGATGCTATGTTGAATATGACCCTGGTGGAAAGGGGGAGCCAGTGAAGCATGCACAATGTTAGAGAGACATTGGGCCTCATTACGACCCTGGCGGAACGGGTTAAACGGCGCCGTAAAAGGCTGCGGCGCCGTTCAACCCGTTCTGCCACATTACGAGGTCCCCTCGCGGGACACGTTAAGCACACCTGGGAAAACCAGGCGTGCATACCGGGTCCCGAGAGGGGAAGAGGGACCAAACAACGGCCATCTCAAAATGGCCCGTTGTTTACTCCCTCTCCCATTCCCATTCAGCCCTATGGGGGCTGAAATGGGAATGGGGATGAATCGTGTCCGTGTCCTCGAGTGAGGAATTACCGGGCCATCCGAACTCGGAATGGTCCAGTAAATCCTCATTCCGAGGACACGGACACAGATGCGGTTTTGCCGGCAGCCATGCCGCCAATAGCGGCATGGCTACCGGCATACCTCGTAATGAGGCCCATACAGTCGAATTTGTGGGAACTTGTTGTGAGGCAGGATGCTTTGTAATCATTATTATCATTAGAAAATGTGTAGAGCGCAAACTAAGGCCCAAAGGCATCTAGGCACTAAAAAAAGGCAGGAAAGCCCAGAACAATCGTTACTTCCTAATCTGACTAAAGAGGAAGAGAGAAATTAGAACAGATATGTTTTCAGTGCTCTTCTGAAAGGGAGATAATCAGCAAGTGTTCTCAAGGATAGCGGAAGAGCATTCCACAAGCTTGGGGTTAAGACTGGGAAAGAGCGACCACCCTATGCCTATACCTGAATGATGATAAAACAGAACTCATCATTCTGGGCACCCAGTCTAACCTACAGAAATTATATATAGACTACTCCTCATTTGTCATCGACGTCAACCTTATTAAGGTGGCTAAGGAGGTAAAGACATTGGGTTTCCACCTGGATGCAACCCTCTCATTCTCTAAACAATGGAAATCCATGGCTTCAGCTACGGCCTATACCTGTAAACTCATTAGAACAAGCAAACCCTTTCTTTCGGAAGGCAATTGTATTATCCTGGCTAGAGCCCTTATTCTATTCAGGCTTGATTACTGCAATGCCTTATATATTGGTGCCAATATATCTACCATCCACAGGATTCAAATCCTGCTAAATAATGCTTTGAGATCAGCCCTTGGCATATCTAAAAGAGCCCACATATCCATGATAAGGCGCCAAAACAACTGGCTCTCCACCCAAAATAGAATTCACCTAAAAACTGCATCCCTCACTCACAAAGCTCTAAATAATGAAGCCCCCAGTTATCTTACGGACAGAATCCAACACAGAATCTTATCAAGACCATCGAGATCAATCAATACTAATAGTGTCATTACCCCGAGATTTAAGTTGGTCAAAGCTGGGGGGGGCAGCTTCCAAGTCAGAAAAGCACAACTCTGGAATTCTCTACCACACTCCTTAAGAGCAGAGCTATCCTTCAGCAAGTTCAGACTTAATCTCATAAACCGGCTGAAAGCTAGGGATACATAAGCCCTTATAAGCGGAGACTGCCTGGCAGTATATACTGCACCAACAACTATTTTATAGCCACTTAATGTATGTTACCTATATGTATCCTTTATGTCATATCTTTGTTATGTACCTTTCCCAGCATCACTGGCTGTATATATATATATAGCGTGTCTCTCTTACTGTGTAACAATGTAACTGAAGCTGCATTATAATTGCATCATCTACTTTTTGGCTCTGTATCTTTTATATTGTACCTATGTATTCCTTGACGTATCTATTTCCTGTACCTGCTTTATTCCTATGCATATACTGTAACATGTCTACTTAAGCTTCGCATATTCTTGTAACTGCTGCTCCCTGATACCTCCGAGTCTGGTGCGCATTATACATGATTAAACAAACAAACAAACAAACAAACACTCAGTTGCTTTCGCTGATATTTGGGAATCTTGAGAAGCAAATGAGATTCAGAATGCAAATTTCTCGCTGGGCAATAGCTTTCTAGTTTCGTTTTGAGATAGTAAGGGCCCACATTATGCACTGCTCGATGGACGATACAAAGAATCTTAAACTCAATCCGACTGGCCATCGGTAGCCAGTGGAGACGGTGCAAGAGGGCTAGAGAAAGAGCCAAGTGGGGCACTATAAGTGCCAATCGAGCTGCTGACTTCTGAAGGACTGTCATCTGTGGAATCTGGTACTTGGGCTGTCCCAAATAGAAACCATTGCAATAGTCCAGGGAGCCCATTATGGTGGATGTCACCAATGTTGTGCGGTTTTCAAGGGGAAGCAAAGGGAGAATCTTCCTCAGAGGCCTCACTCTTCCAAAACCAGCACTACAGATAGCAGATATCTGAGCCTCTCATGATCCATTTGGGAGAAGATTCACTCCCAAACTTTTTCTTGAGGCGCAGGGTCCAGACAGGGGCCAAGTGACTCACATTAATACTGAAAATTCCAGAGATGATCCCTCCCGTGAGGACAGACCACCAGACCTTCAGTTGTACTTCCATTTAATTTCAATGATGTGTGCCAGGTGTGCAGTAGGAAGCCCAGTCAGGAGGGCATTTCCCCCATAGATGTGTGAGATAACAAGAGCTAGGAGCACTGTTCGAAATTCGTTCAGGGGAATGAAGGGCTTGATTTTGCAGAATGTGTGGATCTGTAGCCATGTTGTTTGTGCCTTTTTGGCTATATGCTTTTGGACGGTATGGCTACTGTCACCAATGAAGCCCAGGGATTTTGCTGAGTTCGACAGCTGAGGGGTGAATCCATCCAGGCGCACACCATTGTTGTTCAAGTTGTTGTTTGGTGGGGGGACCTATGAGTACACTGAGTTAAGCTGGCCATGACTTCCCACATCCGCTGAATTTCAAGGGTTTCATTGCGTTAAATCTGCATAATTTAACTGCACCTTACCTAAGGTTTTTTCAGTGAATGTATATATATATATAGTGCGATCTCTGTAGCACCACATAGATGTATGCCTATTGCCATAGTCCATTCATTCCTCTGCACCCAACTCATGATTACAATACAAAGTGCAGAGAACTACCAAGAAAAATGGTACCTTCTCAAAAGCAGGCAGAAGACAAATGCAGCCCCGAGACAGGAGAGCGTGTCTGAGATTTGGCTGCAAAGGAGTACATGGAATGGGGGTTGGTGAGAGCAGGGAAAGCATGCAAGTAATGTGAACAGGAGTTGGGTGCGCTTTGGTACAGTTCTTATACACTAGCTACGATAATGTGGCTAAAAAGGCTTTTCTATTATTCAATGAATATATGATGATACCTTAGGCTAACAACGTCATTTATTTGCAAGCTTTCATAATCTTCATATTGCCTTATCATTCATAGGTAAAATGATGCTCTTGGAAAATCAGGACAGCTCAAGTATTCACTCTTGAATGTCTTATCTCTTTGTGTCTGTTTTTGATTTGTGATTCCCACAAAAAGAGTTATGTCAACAAACAAGGTATTGGTTCAAACACTGCACATAGACCATTAATCAGTCCTTATTTTCAATTCTTGAAAAATTATAGTTTCAAAGGATTGTTCACGTTCAGTTTTAATTTCAATTGGTGAATAATATGCTCTTGCCAACACGTGTTTCGACCTTACAGAACGCATGTCTTCTTCAGGGCTAATGTATCACCTTCCTTATAATATGATGTTCTAAGTATATGATAGATTGGTGTCCGCCAGTTTGCAAAAATCTTGCTGGTTGCACTTAAAAATCTAGTCCCAATGGCTTTTATTTGAAATTATTTTCTTTTCCCCTCCTTGGCTAGAGTGGCACTTCATGACCTCTATGCTGCTTCTAATAGTTATGACTTCTTCCTGCAGAGGTCAATTAGCGGGGAGGCAACTTGTGTGTGCCTTGGCATCTGGCAAATGAGAAGGCCTTTTGTCTATTAATGTAGAGTTGGCATCTCCAGTTTGCTTAGATTGTGTCTGGGCCAGAGGGGTGCACATCATGTGAAAGTTACGTTTCATCAATTTGTCAATAAGATAAAAGCACAAATCCCATTCCTGGAGATAAAGTATTGAACTAGAAACTACGTGTATAGGGGCTTAGATTAGATTTGGCCAATCAATCCAGGGATTACAGGGGGACATTACATTGTTATATAGGTTGCAGCCAATGAAAGTGAAGGGATTATGTTGTGATTTATTATTATTTCAGTAATTGATATTACAGCTGATCAGCCTATAAAAGATGTAACCTTTTGAAAGATCAGAGAGCTCTCTGTCAGTTTAGTTCTATGGGACGTCTTAGACCTTTTTTGCCTGTAATACACCTAGTTTTCCTTTGCAAAGAGGTTCAGTGCTTATTTTTATTTTTGGATGGTTTTTGGGTTACTTTCCTTTCAGGACACATGGTGATTAACTGGGAGGACAGGGAAGAGTTTTACATTTTTGAGAGTTATCAAGGAAATTCAGGGAAATTCTGTGGGAATCAGCATAATCAGAATTGATTTCTGGGAAATTATTGCAGGTATACAGAAAGAAAAAAAAAACGTTTTACTCCTGCAGTGATCACATCTATTACACAGGGGAAAATTGGTCTTTGGGAACATGTACAGTGTCCTTCATTGGCCTTCAGTTAACAGTGAGATAAAGATTAGCACAACAAAACCTTTCACAATTACCAGACATGGGAAGTGATGACCATCTTTATTCAACGTCCCCATGTAGAGTCCACCTTGATGTAATTGTGGATGTCATTGTAAATCCCTTCTATTATAATATTTAGGTACTGTTCGGCTTTGAAATGATCACCACTTCACACACCTTCTACATTTGAAGAGTTTTGTTGTATATAATCTGATAACCTTATCTCTCTCTTAACTAAAGTTTATTCATTGAATTGTGAGGGTTTTGTTATACTGTAGTCATCGTATCCAAAGATGAATAATCATCAGTCTCAGTGTTTACTACCTGCTGTCGGAAAATCATAGTGCCAGCACAAAGGCATAGCTGGTCATTGAATATTGTCACCAGTGTTTCAAAAGAAAGGAGATATTTATCTTATTCATTGATGGGTTATCAAAAGGTTGCTTGAGTTCCACTCAGATGCGTCCATCTTTGGTGGGTGACAAACTCCTGACTCTTCTCTTTGCTGATGATACAGTACTCATGCCACTTTTAACAAGAGGTCTGAAGTCGCAATTATCTGCATTTATGGAATTTTAAATGGCCGATGGCCTAGCTATTCCTATAGGCAGGAGGAAGGCCCTGGTATTTAGAGGCAACAGGGCCAAGCGTAAGGCTACTATGAAGCTGGAAATAAACAGGAAACCTATTAAGCAGGTTGAGACCTTATTATTATGTAGGGTTGCAGGTAAAGGATGACTGTAGATGGAACACTCATATAGCTAAAACTGGTCTGTCTTTATCAAGATACAGTGTGCAATGGCTAGTTTTGGCAGCGAACTTGGGGATGGAGTGGTCAGAGTTTCCATTGAAGCCTATTAATTGCAGGCCAGACTGGCAGCCCTATATGTGGCAGATTTATGGGGGCATGTAAATAATAAGCTCACTGTCCATGATGGAAAATAATTTTGTTAAAAGTATCTTAGGTCTGCCAACTTTTGCTCCAAACTTGCCGATTTATTTGGAACTAGACCTACAGAGGGTAGGTTTGCTGGGTAGATCCAGACCTTTAATATTCTGTGCTAGACTTTGGACTGCACCAAAGTTTCATAAAGTATACGGAGGCTGTGAGGGATTTAATGCCCAAACCAGAGAGACTTTGCTCCTGTGGTTCCTACAAATTAAGAACGACCACCCAGCCATTGGGCGTGAAGTATTATGGGCCCAGAATGACCTGATGTGTACTAAACTAACAATTAAAAGACCCTAAAAGCAAAAGATGGATCAGAAATTGCGAGGTTGGTTCATCAGAAACCCAGGCTTAAAGCATATCGGGAATGCAAACACACTACTGGTTATAAGGAATATCTAGACGTTGTGCAACCTAAAAGGCTAAGAACATTGTATGCCAAATTATGACTAGGTATTATACCAGTTAGATAGTGGAGCTACAATCAGATAAATGGCGGTGGGGAAGAATGTCAATTATGTGGCTCTATATCAGAAAGAATAATTCATTTCATGCTAATTTGTTCAGGATACTCGAGCATTAGAACGATTTATTTAAAACCCCTCTTTCTGGCTAGGTTAATTTGGTCTACGGAGCCGGCAATGACATTGTGCTGCAATTCGAGTGACAGTCTAGTGGTGCAGAGCATGGAGACGGAGAACGGCACAAATACAAATTGCTGCTTAGTGATGTTATGATTAATGCCTGTCTTAAATGGAGATTGTTGGAAGTGGGAAACTTTTCACAATTGTTTGGTGCACTAACGTGTATCATTTATTTACTGGAAGAGTCCATTCTTGTTTGGGATTTGTCTCGTAACATAGCTTAGGTATTCATCCATGCACATTGCACTTTTTCTCTATTGTCTAATTGAAATGCTTGTTTGATTTAAAGTTTTGAAATGTGGGCATGGCTATTTTAGGTCTGATTTTGTGGGAATGTTTTTTATCTATGAATATAGAAATTCTTTGTACTTCTTGTATATTGTCTTGTTTAATAATGTTGTATTTGTATGTGCCTTTATTGCAGGAATCCCGAAATAAAGCTGAAATGATTAGAAAGGAAATGCATGGACTGGGTAGATGAATCTGTCGTGTGAATTTCCAGACATAACAATGTATATATCACACGGCCACGATAGTGGCTGTGTAGTTATGGTTAAGTTGCTGTTTCCATAGGAAGAGCACTTTTTGGGTGGCTTATAACTTTGCTCTCTCTGGACGAATCCTTGCCAAACTTTGTAAAATAAGTATATGGCCCACTCTGAATTATTCTGCAAAGTTTGGTGAGGTTTGGTCCAGGGGGGGGGCAAAGTTATAGGGGGGTCCAAAATGTCTTTTTTTCCCATAGACTGAATGGGGAAAAAACTTTGCTCACGCCTACAGCCCAAACCGCTGGACGGATTTTCAGCAAATTTGCGGCAGGAGCAGCGGCTTGGTCCCGAAAGCGTGCTTGGTGAAAATCCGTCCAGTAGTTTTGAAAAAAATTACCAAAAAGTAGGTCACAAAAAATTAGTAATATCCATGTCCGGTCCGCAGACACACTTCCCTGTTCGGTCCGCGGACAGTGTCCTGATTGGCTAATCGGCTTGCGTCATGTCCACAGACATGCAACGTGTTCGCTGATTGAATGGTGAGGAGCGTGAAGTGCGTCAGATTTTTGGAAACACCCGCCATCTTGGATTCGCAGACAGCGGCCGATGTAAAAACACATGAAAAAACACAGCATTCCACTTGTCAAACTTATCAAATAATCTCTGGGGAGGTGAGGGGTGATGAGGATGGGATGGGATATGGCTGCAAGAAGCAAAAAGAACGGGTGTTTTTTGGCTGCAAAAGTCTGTGAACAGTTCAGATGTTAGCGAACAGTCCTGTGAAAGTTCGTGAACACCTTACCATTACAGGGTTGGTGAAATGCAGTTCTTGGATGGCTTATAGCCTTGGCGCCATTTAATAGAACTGCATGAAATTCTGCATGTATATTCCTGGGCTGATTCTGAGTAGGTAGGCAAAGTTTAGGGTCCTGGGTGTTAGTCTTAGCAGTGCACAGTGGTGGCGTGAGTTATGGTTTCTTAGCTTACCATAACTGGCGAATTTCAGGGGGTTTTCGGTTTTACTTGAAACCATAACGTCCGTTTAACAAAGTTTTTTCTTTGAATTTCATAGGTTTTTATTAGTGCAACTTGACCATAACGTCCCTTTAACAAAGTTATTTCATTGAATATATATATATATATATATATATATATATATATATATATATATATATATATATATATAGGCCAGTACATGAGTACTGTATGCTTTACACTGATCGTATATTTATTCACCACACCAAAATTCGGTCCAGCTGCCACATAGTCAATGACATAGCAGTCATCTCTTCAACTGAACACAAAGCCATGTATTTCATAATGTTTTAAACTAGGAAACTCACAAAGTTATTGAATAATCAACTAATTCTAGTGACTATTCACATGCAATGTAATGCTCTCTTTATTTTCATGTTTGCACAGACTAGGGTATTTCTAAGGGCCTTCCAACCCGTAGCACTTCAAAGTTATAGCAACGGCAGTGGGCACTATGTCCATATCAAATAACATAACATAACGCACCAAACTAAGTGAATCACATACTATGTCGCTTTGAAAAGGTCATCATGACTTGTCACCCACATTTAAAAAGCCTAACAATCGGTTTATTGGGGAGCTTCTACACATTGTTTTACACTATTGTGTTATTCTTGATTTGTTTTCAATATTATAGAGTCTCATTTTGTAAGGAAAGCATGGCTTTGAATTTAAAAAAGGTTGGTATTTTCACACTTATGAACACTTTTTTAACTTTACCTTTTGAGCAGGCGTTCATTTTTATTATTAATTCAAGTGTTCCGGTACACCATGACAAATCTGCTTTAACAGCTTCATTATTGGTGCATGACCATGGCATCTATTAGCATTGTTTTGCGTTATTAATCTTAAGCACCTCTCTACTGGTTCAAAGAGCTTTAAAATGCTGTACTTCCTATTATACTGATCTGTTAGAGAATGTCTCGGCAAATAAAATAGATTAACAACTTCTTCAGAAACATAATTATTCAAAGTACGACAGTTATGCAGAAACCCATAACATGTCAATCATCTCCAGTGCCGCAATACATTGTGCTTCTCACAAAATGATGAGTCACTATGCAGGGTATATTACCGAGCTCTCCAGCATTGCTTTCGTGGAGACTTACAAAGGTGTACAAGGTTTCAAACATATATGTTATGCAGATGTGTTTTTTGGAGGACTTCCCTAAAGTATTTTTAAAAAAGTCTCTTTTGAAACGGACCATGCAAATACAAAGTAATGTTATTATCCACATTTGAGCATGGCATTCAAACCCATTGCACCATTCCTCATATTACATCATGCACTGAAAATTATCCCCCATCAAAATACATTCAGATTGTCACATTAAAATATTGAATAATCAAAGTTGGGCACAGGGTAGCGTGGTAGAGAAAGAATGACAACATTAATCTACTCCTTGGGTATTTCCTCAGGCAAAAAAAGGACTGTTGAAGGGGTTGGGTCCTTCGCACCATGAATTCCAATCTTCCTCTACTGAGTGGTAATATAGATTGTAAAACTGATGAGAACATGAGAGATAACTTTGTGGGGGGCGTGGCTAAGCGCCGGAGCGGATGGCCGGTTAATCTTCGAGCTCCAGCTGGCATAAAGATATAACTTATTGCTGCACTCAAATTTACACAAATACAGTGTAAAACTTACTGCAGTGCCATGATATCACTGCCTTAACGGATTTTCAGTTCAGTGACATGGTCTGAGGAAGTTCGAGAGAGTTGCATCATGAGGAGGCACAGCCTACGAGGCAGCAGAGTCACGCTGGAATTGCAGCTGCACACCGCGTCAGCTGATCGGCGTACGCAGCTGGGAGATTACGGAGTCGTTGGGAAGCACATTTGCTTCACAACAAAGGTAATCCCAATTAAAAGTACTGTTCTGAACACACAATGATGCAAGATACCGGAAAACAGATTACCTAGTACTATTTTATATATTTATAAACTCATAAGTGAATTTAAGTGCTGTGTACCATACTTTGACAAAATATGGTTAACAAACCTTCTAAAATTACTATTAATTGGTGAAAAAGGCATCAAGAAAACTGAAAAGGAATCTAGATATATAACGGGCATTAGTCTGAGGAATACTTAAATACTAATGTGACTGACAATCCCTCATATACCCATAACACATTGGTCCATACAAGTTGCAGGCTGGCACTGGAATTAATTACATTCCTGTGAGTATTTCACTGGAAATGCAATACATAAAACCTGGATTGCCTTGGATTTATCATAACTATTTGTGAAATTAAATTTGCTATGCCTTTCTGCTGCCTGGATATGAGAGATTAAGTAGATATTAGGATTTAGAGACTATCATCCACTATTTACAAGAAAAATACAGATATTTATTTTGTTTACTCAAACCAAGACACTAAAGGAAGTAACTCCATAGTGAGAAACAAGTGTGTATAGCAAAGTTCTTTTCCCTATTACAAAAGAGTACTCTATCCATATTGGTGCTGGCAATTGACTCGCTCATAAATATCTATCCTGCCTAAGCATGTCTTAAAAAAAGGGCAATCCAAGGAAACAATATCAAAGAAGAGTGATTCTCCTACACCCAAGGAGGATATACAGGATCCAGTTATGAATGCTATCCTAATTGAAATCAAGTCACTTAAATTCTTTATGGAAGCCACGACTGCCAAACTACAAATGCTGGATGACAAGTGGTCCACATTTGAATCCAGCATAGCTGAAGGTGAAAGAATAGTAAGTGATGCTGAGGATGTTGCAGGGAAAGTACAGTCTCTGGAAAATTCAGTGTCTTCTTTGCAGAAGCAAGCAGAAAATGTAGAAAATAGAAAAATGAAGAAAAACATAGTATAGTTGGCCTTCCTGAAAATGTCGAAAATGATAATTCAAACCAGTTTCTATACCACATTTTTCCCATTCTCTTGGATCTTCCTACACCTCCACAGTTCAATATCCAAAGAGACCATCATTTACGCCCCAGAAATCATTCTCGTAATGCACTGAGAAGTATGATCTTTGCCTTATTGGACTATGCACATATCACACACATATTAGGGAGAGTCAAACTGAAGAAACGCTCATATGGCAAGGCACCAAAATCTTCATTACCCAGTATATGTCAAATATCACGGCAGCCAGAAGAAAATAACTAGTAACGTTCCTACCAGGGTTGTGGCAGCTCAATGCAAGATATGGGATCATTCATCCAGCCTCTCTAAAAGTCACCCTCAATGAGCAAATGTACACCTTTCAAGCAACATTAGACTTCCGCAGTTTTATTCAAAGTCAATGAAGGGAAGAGATGGATACTACTAGACCGCACAATTGAGTTAAGTTGAGCGTGGACTGATTAAGTTTACAAATGATAGTTTTTGCCCAAACAGAGTTTGGAGTGGCCCATCCCTATTAGGCTCTCCAACCCCACATATTATTGACTAATACTCCATGTTTTTCCTGTCCGTCCTTCCCCCTCCCTTTTGTTTCATTCCCTTATGTGTTCCAGCAAAAAAAAAATGGGATTTGTGCGCCATTCTGCCCGCAAATCCCTGTTTAACAAATGGGGATTTGCGGGCAGAATGGTGCACAAATCCCGTTTCTTTCGGCGCAAATAATCAATGAATTACCCCCATAGTTTTTCCATTGTAATTCATGGATCATAACATTGTAACATGGAATGTCAAAGGATTACATAATCCAGTTAAGCGCCAAAAAATGCTATTGCATCTCAATAGGGCCAAACCAGCCATTGCATGCTTACAAGAATCCCACCTTTCACAAGAAGAGGCTGCCAAACTGAAAAAGGTTGTGGGTAGGCCAAGTTATATCCAGTGCAGCAGATGGGAAAAAGAATGGAGTTATTACTCTTATTAACAAATATCTTCAATGTAAAATATTATCCTCAGAAGCAGATGATGTTGGAAGATGTGTTTTGGTCAAAATTCTTATTGACTCTATAGAATACTCTATTCTCAATGTATATGGCCCCACTAATGCTGACCCAGGATTCTGGTCCAAATCCTGTCCTAATAACCTAATTGTATAGAGAGACATTAATGAAATCATGGATCCTATCATCGACAAAAAATCTAATGTACGATTTAAAATCAACAAGTCTCACCTTCAATTTGTGTCGGAATTAGGTATTATTGATGCTTGGCGCATTTTACATCCCTCGGAGTTGGATTATACCTTCTTTTCTCCTCCTCACAACTCACTCTCAAGGATTGATTACACTTTTATATCTAAATCTTTGACACACAATCTACCAGAGGTGAAGCTAGAACCTATTGTTTTATCAGATCATGCCTTCATCCAGATTAAATTATCTAATACTCAAAATACACACAATTATAACAGATGGAGATTCAATTCAGCTCTCTTGAAAGATGAAGAGTTTGTGAAGTTCATACACCAACAACACTCTTTTTTCTTTGCAGAAAATTCTCCTACTGATACATTTGTCCACAACAACTGGGATTGCTATAAAGTAACAATGAGAGGTCACATTATTTCATATATGGCAACTAAAAAGAAAAGACCTAAAAAAGAGACAGAAGACATTCTCAAACAAATACAAATGTTACAATCACAATATATACTTACTAACTCTGCCCCTATTCATCAACAAATCATCAAACTTAGAATACATTACAACAATCTAACCACTGAATACTTGTGTGCCAATCTTTCAAAATATAAATGTAAGTTTTATCAATTTCTGAACAAATCTGGTAAGCCATTGGCATCCTATCTCACATTTAAAAGAAATAAAGCAAGAATTTCTGTTATTAAAGGTCAAAATGGAAATCAAATCCTTTCTGATAAAGTCTTCTCTCAATTTTATCAAAAATTATATTTATCGTAAACTATACCCGACGGTACCCATGTTTCAGATTTTTTTAAAATATAAATCGTATCGCATATGCTAATTCAAATTTAAAATCTTTAAATGATCCCATATCACTGAATGAAATGGTTCCATGTGTTAATATCCCTGCAAAAATATCGCCATACAAAAATATCGTCATATTTTTGCGGCGATATTAAGTCATGGAACCTGAGGGGGACACCCCCGCAAACCCTGCATTATTTTTAAAGGAGCAGGGGACACCCCCGCAACCCCACTCCCAAAAACCCCCAAAATTATCCCCCCCAAAAATATCGCCTATGGCCGAACCAGACGACCATATATACGGCAATATTTTTGGTGAAGATAGTATATTGTGCTACCGAATTAAATATATATATAAATAGCTATTAAAAATCTCAAAAAGGGCAAAGTCCCAGGCCCAGATGGGTTTTCTGTTGATTACTTTGCCCATTTTATGCAAATATTAGTTCAGAAACATAATGAATTATATAAATCTTTTATTACCAATAAAAAAGGCTACTGGTTCCTTTTCTGAAGCTATGTTGATTGTATTTCCTAAACCCAATAAAGACCCTGAATTAGCCCAAAATTACAGACCCATATCCCTAATAAATACTGACTGTAAAATATTTGCAAAAATGTTAGCAAACAGATTCCAACCCCTTCTTCCAAATTTGATTAAGAATGATCAGGTGGGATATGTGAAAAGTAGACTGTCCTCTGCAAATATAAGTTTTTTACTAATATCATCAGCATCATTCAAAACTCTCTAAATCCCTACATGGCAACAGCATTAGACACTGAAAAAGCTTTTGATAGGGTTGAATGGGATTATATGTTTAAAGCTCTGGCCTGGCATGGGATCCCGGATTCCTTCATATCAATGGTTAAATTGTTATAATCTAATCCTGCAACATCAATCTTTATAAATAATCCAATGTCCCCATTATTCCCTCTTCATAAAGGTACTCATCAAGGCTGTCCTTTTCCCCTCTATTGTTTATATTAGCACTAGATCCACTTCTAGAAGCTATTAGACAAGAATATAATATTAATTGACATACAGTTTAAAGATATTAAGATCAAAATGGTTGCCTCTGCGGATGATGTACTACTTCTATTGAGACCCTCTGATACGTGTGTACAACATCTAAAAGGTATTATTACACAATTTTCCTTTGCAACAGGGTGCAAACTTTACACAGACAAGTCCGAAATGTTACCATTTAATGGACACTGTATGAGCCATCATTGATCCAACCTTGGAATTAAATGGTGTCCTACTGATATTAAGTACTTAGGTATCCAAATTTCATCCTCAATTAAGAATATTGTTAATCTGAATGCAGCCAACATTATTACCAAAGTGAAGGAATTAACAAATACGTGGTCACCGCTCTATTTGTCCTGGTGGGGAAGATTGAAAAAGGATGTTGTCACTCATTATATTATGTTTTATGTACATGCTTCCTTTGTCCATTCCTATATCTTTGTTTATAATCTCTACACTCCTGTACCCTGAAATAATTCCTATGGGGCAAGAAGAAAAGAAGGATCTCATTGTGCAAACTTGAAAAATCCAAATCCTTGGGTGAAGTGGGATTTCCAGATTATAGGAAGTATCATGTTGCCTTCATTCTAAAACAGACTCAGTTATGGTTTTCACCAAACAATATCAATCTACCAAACTGGTTGCTTATAGAGAAAGCAATGGTCTCACCTCATGTTCTCTTAGGCTGCCCTCATATCAATAATTATAATAGAAGATTTACTGCACCAGTATTAATATTTCTATTAAGTACTTACGTTCATATCTATTTGGATGAATCCCCTAATAAACATAAAAAAAGAACTATCTGTTGGAGACCATGGCTAGATCGTGGCATCAAGTATATAGGACAAATATTCACTCAAGGTACCCCATTAACTTTTGAAGAATGTACAACTAAATTTCAAACCCCAAAGGCCTTCCTACAGAAATATATTAGTTTGGTAAATGCGGTTATGGAAAACTATGAATTATTAGTTTTTAATTCTAATAATTATCAAGCCCAAATATGACTTCATTTATCTAATCCCAATGTTACAGCATTTATGTTGTATAAAGTTTGGTCTTATACATCAATAGATGAAGCTCTACTTAAATGTCAAGAAGCGTGGAATCGGGCCGTGGCCAGCCAGTGAGCTATGAGGACGTGAATCCTTAAGAGCTCCCGCGGCCGCCCAATATATCCTGCACTAAATGCTGTTTATTCGGCAGAGAACAGAGAAAGAAGGACACCCAGCTGTCTGGCAGGGTGTCGGGAACGCCGATATGCACTGTGAGCAGCTGAATCCTCTTTGTGGAAAGATATCTGAGACAAAGTGCTGGGTTCTGTGAGCGGGAACGAACACAGCCAAAATGGCTGATGGGACCCCTTTGTCCTGAACGAACACTCCATCTGCGAAGTACACCGCCCTGCGGCAATAAGGACAATAGTGCTACCTGGGAGTGACGTTGGAACAGTGGAGCTGAGGGGAGAGCCTGCGAGTGAACTAGGAGAGATCCAAATATGAGGCCATAGCTCGCTGTGGAGCGCAATTGGCAGTATCACCGACAAGTGATAGGGGCTCTGACGAGATCCTGGTGTGGTGCGCAGCCCTGCAACGCAAGAACTGGAAGCCCGGTCCCTGAGGGGTGCCGCCCCGGCGATGCGGTCGGGGAGCCATGCCTCATTTCTGGGCACACCGGAATGCAACTCCTCCCGCACACCTCCACCACCTGCCCCCCCCCCATGGAGGCGAATCCAGGACCCCGGACTGGGCTACCAGCACCCTACCTTCTGGGACCGTGTCGCTGGCCCTGGGCAGGAGCAGTGTTCTGGGCAGGAAGCAGGGGACAGTGTGGCTCCTGCTCGTGCAGACAGCCGGTGTGCCTGCGACGCCCACAGCCTGCTGACCTAATAGGTACTCAACGCAGGCTGCTCTCTGGCTGTGGTGGGGGTGGCACCTGAGGACTGCGGCGTGTGCAGCCCACCCCGGCCCAGGCGATCATACGGCAGGATCAATGCCGTACTGGTCACGGGTGAGGTGGAGGAGTTGGCAGATCTTGCAGGCAACAAGACATAAGGTAAGCGCCCGACGACTGGGGGATTTTGTTTAGCTAGATGAGCTGAAGCACTGCACTTATACTGGAAAGCACAGGAATGGCCTAATACCCTTCCAAGGAACAGGAACGGCCTAATACCCTTCCAAGCGTGATACAAACTCCTCCCAGACAACTTCCCATTACGGTAGTGGGGTCAAGAGCTGAGGCCGGAATCTCTCGAGAACCTAACTATACCAGTGCTGTTGTGCCCCTCATCATTCCTGACAGTGCACTGAACCCAAGCACTGGTCAGAAACAGTGCCGGACTGCCGAAATAATGACCTATTAAAAACTACAGCTAGGGGAGAGGCGCTAAAGTGACGGGGATGCCAGCCTGCTGAGAAGTACTACATCCACATTATAAGACATTCATATATCAAAGTAACACTGACACTGCAGTGCTATACATAACCCCCCCCGGGACTTCGATCGGGGAGTGATTGGCCTGAACTGTGTCACGCCAGGTGATTTGAATAGACCAAAGGAATGAACTGCCATACATCGATGCAAGCACCCTTTCCTCCAGACTGGGTGAAACCTATGAGTGCAAGGCAATAACTGGGTGCATTACAAAAGTGACCAGACCACAACAAAGCAGATAGATGGTGAGACCCGGTTCCTTGTGAAGGTATCCCCAATACACAGGCAGAGCACCCTTCCACGAATACCTGTTGTCTATCCCAACATAGCGCATAGGGTACTCCACCCGAACTGAGTTCCCATACAGTGCCAACCGGGGCATGGGAGACCCCCGCACTGACCTGGAATCCAATGCAATGAAGCAGTGAACACCCTAATAGCCAGCAGTCTGACAAGTCGCAGACACCCTGAGATGGGTACGCTACTTCGGTTAGGGTTGTGCTGGACCTGCCCTGACCGGCTGAAGAGAGTGCCATCCAACACACCTGCTATTGTGCTCAGCCGCCGTCAAGGCCAAACCAGGGAAGATATCTCCACGAAGCAGGCTCCCCGATAGGTTCGGGCCAACCCTGCAACTTGGCAAAGACAAGAGACTCCATTCGCCTGAAGGAGGCGTACCCCTGGACCGTGCTTGGTTCTCTCCCTCGGCCACTCAGAAGAATTGTACTTCAGATAATCCTCTCGAGTTGACTCTTTCACACCAGTACGGTGGCTGATAACTGGCGGTCTGACCAGTACTGGTGATTCACTGACTCTTGTGATTTCTCATATCGAATCATGGGAAAGACAAAGCCAAGAATGTATCCACACAAAGTACTATGGTGTCTTTACTTCGACTTGATCTCCAAAAACTATCCTCCCGCACTGGAGATGTGGAGCACTGTGTCTCAAAGGTGGAAGACAATCTTAACGGGACACGTCAAAAACTCTCACAGGCGATGGCATGTCTAAAGACCCTCAAGACATGAGTAGAGGAGGGCGAAGGGAGATCACGCCGCAATAATGTTTGCATCCTGGGCCTTCCAGAAAATGCAGAATTATTTCTAGAACAATGGCTGGTGGACCTCTTTGCTCCGAAATCCTTTTCAAACTTCTTTTCAATAGAAAGAGCTCATCAAATACCTGCAGGAAAGCCGATTCCAGGTGCCTCCCCCAGAACAGTTATAACTAAACTTCTAAACTATCGAGACAGGGATGCTATTCTGCAGATGGCTCGTGTAAAAGGGACAATCATGCACAATGGCTCCAGAATTGCCTCTTCACAGATTATACCCGGGAAGTGCAGAAGGCCAGACAGTCCTTTGAATCGCTGAAAAAGAAACTCCACTCCATGAATGTCAAATACGGTCTGCTATTCCCGGCCCAGTTGAAAATCGAACACAAACGCACTACGGTGCACTTCTCTGATCCCTGTGAAGCCTGGAAATGGGCGGAAACCCACATCACCTGTAATTGGGGCTCGGAAGACCAAGATTCAGGAAGCAGACCCCGACCTCAACGGAACCCGGAGCATCCTGTGCAACATCCCCCACAACCAGGGCCGAACGATCTGTCCCAGGACATTGACGCCTGAGGTCAGCAAGTCAGTCACACTGATTGAGGAATAGGAGATGCATGGCAGCAGACAAAGAGGTGATGCCCACCTGACATACAAGATGCGCACCTACGTCTCCTCTCTGCTGGAAGATACTGTTAAGACGGAGGCCACCCTTGCCAACACCCAAGAACCCGCACCTTCAGCAGGGACAGTAAGTTCCTGGTTGAACCGAGAACGGAATTGTTCTAGTTCTTAAGTTAACACTGACGCTGTAGTTCCGAGTGTCAGCAATGTTCGGGCGAAAGATACTTCAGGTTGGGGTGGAGTATAGGGAGGGGGAGGGGAAAATTAGTAAGTGTTTAATGTTGTCTATATATTATCGTCTGTTCTTAGGTCCACATATGACTGAGAGAGACATCCACCACACATCACCCAATACCAGCATATACCCACATGATGTCCCCGGTGTGTTCACTTCTTTCCCATTCAAATCATATGGCAGCAGCACTGACCCGACGTAAATACGTAGACCACCCTAGGTCCCTCAAACTACTCACCTGTAATGTGAATGGAATGGGCTCTGGAATTAACAGGCATCTCATTACCCAATTCCCAAATAGGCACTCCCCCGATATAGTCTGCATCATCGAAACACACTTTGCGGGTTTGACCTGTACCCTGATCCGAAGAACAAATTACTGTTTTGCATTGCACGCAGGGTACTCTATGTGATCTCGAGATACCTTGATTTTACTGCACAAACGCATCCCATTCACCCACTCACAATAGAACAAGACCCCAGAGGCTGCTATACGATCTTGCTTGGCACACTGTGGGTGGAATCTCTGACCTTTGTTGCCATATACTCTCCACCGGGGCTCAGAGAGGAACTCCTAGATGACATCACCATCCTCATAGTGAAACACCAACCGGACATCTGGATTCTAGGGGGGGACTTTAATGATGTAATGTGCAATACTCTAGATTGTACTCTTATTCGAGGTCGCAATCCAAATACCCCCACTAGAATGGCAGCGTTTGCATCTCCATTGGGCCCCTGAGATGTATGGAGGGACCTTCACCCCGGATGCAATGGCTACTTGTTCCACTCTGGGGCTCAGGGCTCCCTCTCTAGATTAGATTACTTTTTCCTCCCCGCCACAGACACGCATAGGGTACTCAACGGAGAACTGCTCCCCCGCGGCATTTCGGACCACTCAACATTAATGATTAAGATACGGGTGAACAGGCTAGCCCCCCTTCATCATGGCGGTTAAATAATTACTATCTAGATTTCCCTGATTTCATTGACCATCTTGCCAAAAAAAACTACCAAATACTTTGAAACCAACACAACATCGGTCGATAGTCCTGTGGTGGTATGGGAAGCATATAAAGCAGTGCTTAGGGGAGTGGCGATCTCCTGGATATCCAATGAAAGATAAGAGCATCTACGTACACTGACAGAGGGTGAAAGAGAAGTGGGAGAATGGGAGGCCAGATACATTCTAGATATGACACCTGAGATCCACTGTTCCCTTGTTAAAGCTAAGGAACATCTTTGTACTATTAAGCTAGAAAACACCAAACATGTACATAGAGAATCGCAGGCCCGGAATTATAAATAAAGGGATAAAGCTATTAAAATGTTGGCCTGGCTAGAGCGGAGGGATGAGACACCATAACACTAGATCCAAAAATACTGCTCCTGGGCATCCCAGATGAGAAAGTTGCTAATAAGTGGGAAGGACTGTTCCTATCTATGGCCGCAGGCCTGATAAAATGCAATATTGCCCAAAAATGGGGCGCCTCGTAATGCTCGACCATAGACCAATGGACTGCCAATAGGAGCACGTGTGTGGCTCTGGAACAAAGAGTCTTCACAGCAAGAGGCTGCCCAGCTAAAGCCGAGAACATTTGGGGAAAGTGGGAAGACGGGAGGGAATGAACATTTAAATGTGTGGTGTCTTGTGATGTCTGTGAGGATTGTGACTGCGATCATGTATGTGAATATCCTATAAGGCCTTCACTACGATATGTGGATGTGTGTTGTTATATGTAAGTTTTTTATGTGTGTTTCCTTGATTTGTTATCGAAATCAATAACATGTAAGAAAAAAAAAAATATTGTGATATCAAGACTGCTCCTTCAACATTACACAACCTAGATGGCCTTGTATATGGACTAATATTTCTAAAGTAATTGTCTCAGCTAGCTTGCTGCAAACGCTTTATTTCTTTCGCCATAGGGCCTTTCTTACGCCTGTAATGCTTTTTAAAAGTGGATTATCTCAAGATAACAAGTGTTGGACATGTATACGTTCGCAAGGTTCCTTCAAGCATATGGTTTTTGAATGTCCACATGTTAGAACTTATTGGGAAAAGATTGGGAAAAACCTGAGAAATGTCTTCCAAATACAGCTGACTATATCCCTTGATGTTTTATTTTTGGGTAGTGAACTAATCCAACCTGTTATTCATAAAAATTATGGATATCTGTTTGACCTTTCTATTGCAATAGCTATCCAGACGATTACTTCAAATTGGAAAAATCGCAAAAATGTACACTTCAAATTATGGTGAAATTCAGTTTGTAATCTTCATAGGATGGAAACATGCAATGCTTTATCCCCGCCCTTGATGCACAAACATCTATTAAAACGGCAATATTTTGTAGATTATTTGAACAATGTAATACCCAGTCAAGATTAATAAGGTGGTCCAAGAGTATTAGTCATTCTCTTTTATATAAGGAAACCCCCTCGCCTCCTGGTGTTTGTCCTGTTTGTCATGTATGCCCATATGTGTTATCTTACAAGTAAGTTATATAACTATTAGTTTATTATAAACTGCATTTTATTGGAAAATGCATTGGAAAATAATATACATGTATTATATGAGGTTGCATTGTTACTTAAATATATTGTTAATGAATTACTGGAATGTGGTCAAGTGTGGCTTTTACACGTTCTGTTTGCTGTATTACTTGTTATATACACCTTATGTACGTAATGCTCTTAATATAATACTTAAACAGAAAAAAATATATAACTGTTTGCCTTTCATAGATACTTCTCTTTCTATGATCATTGGAAAAGTTATCTCTTCCTCAATTTCAATTTCATAAAACAGAATGATATTCAGCAATCTTGTCCCAAACAGTACCTGCTTCTCATCTTTTTGATTCTATTTATATCAAGTGTTCCGGTACAGCATGACAAATCTGCTGTAACAGCTTCATTATTGGTGCATGACCATGGCATCTATTAGCATTGTTTTGCGTTATTAATCTTAAGCACCTCTCTACTGGTTCAATGAACTTTAAGATGCTGTACTTCCTATTATACTGATCTCTCAGAGAATGTCTTGGCAAATGAAATAGATTAACAACTTCTTCAGAAACATAATTATTCAAAGTACAACAGTTATGCAGATACATACAACATGTCAATCATTTCCAGTGAAGCGATACATTGTACTTCTCACGCAATGATAAGGCACTATGCAGGGTACATTATCAAACTCTCCAGCATTGCTTTTGTGGAGACTTGCAAAGGTGTAAGAGGTTTCAAAAATATATGTGTTATGCAGATGTGATTTTTTGAAGGTCTTCCCTAAAGTATTTTGAAAAATGTCTCATTTGAAACTGATCATGCAAATGAAAGGTAATGTTGTTATGCACATTTCATGATGGCATTCAAACCCATTCCATCCTTCCTCATATTACATCATGCACTGAAAATGATCCCCCATCAGAATACATCCCAATGTTTTTCACATTCAAATTCGAATAAGCAAAGCTGGGCACGGGGTAGAAAAAGAATGACAAGATCAACATACTCTGTCGGTATTTCCTCATGCAAAAAAATGACTGTTAATGTGTGTGGGTCCTTCGCTCCATGAATTCCGATCTTCCTCTACTGAGTGGTAATATTGATTATAAAAACTGATGAGAATATGAGAGATGACTTTGTGCCTTTCATAGATACTGCTCCTTCTATGATCATTGGAAAAGCTGTCTCTTCCTCAGTTTAAATTTCATAAAACCAAATGATATTCAGGACCTGCTTCCCGTCTTTTTGATTCTGGTTCCATTTCAAATCCGGGACATGGGGGTGTGTATCACCAGATAGGGAATACATGCACAAAAGGAAACACTGTGAATGTACTAAGGAGAGTAGTGGCTTATCTTTTCTATCCAATCACCTTGAATCTTTAACATATCTCATTCTGTCACACCTGAAAAAACAGTTTAAACTCCACAAGACCTTACACCTGAAGGAAGGTAATGAAGTGTTCAAAGGAGCCGATACACATGTGTGTTTCCCAATAACTGGGTGAGCATAAGCCATATGCCCATCAATGGGCTTTCAAGATGAAGTTCGGGGATAGCAGCTCTGTTAAATACCTCAAGCTGGGAATTTTAACTTTGATTTCATAATGGTGAACCCCCATACAAGTCATATTAAATGTAAAACAAGCCTGGGACGCAATGCTCAAATCTACTGATCGTGTTTATTGAAGTTCAAATGAAGAATGGCCCGTGAGGGATTTGTTCGTAGAGAAACTAGAGAACCCCTCTCTCTCTTTCATTCTCCTTTTGATTTCCAGTTAACTAAATTCAGCATGCTCCCTGTTCACAAATATATGTGTATTTTACAACAGTGCTTTCTACCCAGCCCATTGGCTGTGTAAAACAATATATTTAAGACACCAATGTCTACTTACCGCTGTGCCTTAGTTGCTTAGCATGCCAGCAGCTGTTTGCATGTGCACATGTAGTCATAAAGCAGTCTTTATGTAACTATCCTCTAAAATCCCTACTGGCGTTAGGAGAACACCCAACTCCAATGGTCAGTTGCAATTTAGTATATTTGAGAATGGTACACCATAGATACTGTTTAAGTCAAATCATATTGTTGAGTTTAAAGATCTGTTAAGCACTAACCAACACTGCAGCAGAATAAGGGTTGCTTTCAAATGCCTCTATAACAGAATGTCATTTGTTGCGGGTGGGACAGTGTAAACATTTTAAATTGTCGAGCAAGTGGTAAGTGCCCCTCCCAACTGAGACTCTATCCACACTTTGTTAATGATTGTTTTTCCTCTTCATTTCACCTTTTGGCACTTGTTCTCCATCCCTGCTCCCTCTGCAGCCTGTTTCCTGCTTCTCCTCCCTCTTCTCGCCTACCAGCATGCCCCCATCCTCCCATTGGGCTGCATGGCCAGCCATAGACCCAACGAGGGTCTAGGCCCCCTCTCTTACCAGTTTTTACTTTCTTCAACCTGCTTCAAGTGGTAAGTGTTCCCACCCACCTGTGACCTGATCCAGCCTTTGTTAATTGTATTCTTTTTCCTCTTCATTTCGCCTTTTGGTACTTGTGCTCCATCCTGCTCCCTCCACAGCTTGTTTCCTGCTTTCCCTTCCTCCTCCCACCTGCCAATACCCCTGCATCCTCCCATTGGGCCATAAGGCCAGCTGTAGTTCCAACAAGGGTTTAGGCCCCTATCTTGCTGGTTCCTGCCACTTTCTTACACCTGCTTCAAGTGATAAGTGCTCCCCCCACCTGTGACCCGAACCAGGCTTTGTTAATTTTCTTTTCCACTTCAATTTGCCTTTCAGCGCTTGTGCTCCATCCCTGCTTCCTCTACATCTTGTTGCCAGCTTTTCCTCCCTCCTCCCGCCTACCAGCATGCCCATGTCCTCCCAATGGGCCATGAGGCCATAAAAACTACCACTCAGGACAGCCTCTGCCTGGGTAGCCACTGGGAAAGGGCCACAAGGCAAAGGGCAGCTTCCAAAGAAGCAGCTCAACTCTGTGTTTGTCCATGCTCACCTGGGTAGCCAGCCAAAGTCAACCAGCAGTGACTGATAAGTTAAGTGTGGTGTGGGCAGGGAGTGCAGTCGTTACTGCACTCCAGTAAGATCCCTCCACTTCTCTTACCTTTGTCTACTTGCATCTAGCCTAACTGTGTAATAATAATAAAGTGCCCTGCTAAAGCTTGAATCAACAAGGTCTTCATTACACTGTTGAACAGAAAGGAGTATAAAGGAGTGCCTTTTTTAGGCACTTTACCTTCTCTTTGCTGTGGTCTCCTTGAATCTAGGTATGTTTACCCGCTGTGATCTTTTAAATCTATGTGTGCCCTTTTAAATTCTAGGTGCTTTTCCCCCGATGTGATCTTTAAAACCCATGTACTTTTTCCAACTGCTGTCAGCTTGATTCTAAGTACATTATTAACCTACTGTGTTCTTTTAAATCTAGGTGCATTTGCCCAGCTGTGCTCTTTTCAATCTAGGTGCAATTTCCCTGTTATGCTCTTTTGAATCTAGGTGCATTTGCCCTGCTGTGTTCCTTTACATCAAGGTGTGCCTTTTTAAATTCTATGCGCATTTACCCTTTTGTGATCTTTAAATTCTTTGCACTTTTTCCAACTACTGCAAGCTTAAATCTAAGTACATTATTCACCTGCTGTGCTCTTTTAAATCTAGGTGCATTTTCCCTGCTGTATTCTTTTGCATCTAGGTGCATTTGCCATGCTGTGTTCGTGAGCTTGATTCTAGGCACATTATTCTCCTGCTGTGTTCTTTTAAATCTAGGTGCATTTTCCCAGTTATGCTCTTTTAAATCTAGGTGTATTTTCCCTATTTTGCTCTTTTGAATCTAGATGCATTTTTCCTGTTGTGTTCTTTCAAATCTATTTGCATTTTCTCTGCTGTGCTCTTTTGATTCTAGGTAAATTATTCCCCTGCTGTGTTCTTTTAAATCTAGGTGCATTTTCACAGTAGTGGTCTTTTAAATCTATGTGCTTTTCCCTGGTGTGGCCCTTTAAAACTAGGTGCATTTTCTTGGCCTTTCCAGTTTGCTTAGATTGTGTCTGGGCCATAGGTGTGCACATCATGTGATGGTTACGATTCATCAATGTGTCAATAAGATAAAAACACCAATCCCATTCCTGGAGATAAAAGTATTGATGTAGTGTAGTAAACTGCGTGCGTAGGGTAATCAGCTTAGATCAGATTTGCCCATTCGATCCATGGATTATAGGGGAACATTACCATGTTATGTAGGTTGTAGCCAATGAAGTGAAGGGATAATGTTGTGACTGATTATTGTAGTAATTGTTATTATGGCTGATCATCCTATAAAAGATGTAGCCTTTTGAAACATCAGAGAGCTCTCTGTCACTTTGGTTGTATGGGACCATCTGAGACCTTTTTTCCTTTGCAAAGAGTTTCAGTGCTTATTTTACTTTTTAAAATTATTTTTCTGTTAAGTTTATTGGTGAGTGTCTGTGAGGACAGGGAAAAGTTTTTTTTTTAATTTTTGAAAGTTATCAGGAAAATTCTGTGGGAATCAGTATAATCAGAATTGATTTGTGGGAAATCATTGCAGGAATAGGGAATGAAACAAAAATGGTTTACAGCTGCAGTGATCACATCTATTACGCAGGGGGAAGTTGGTCTTTGGGAAAATAATTGTTAGTGTAACATGTACTAGGCCATGGCTAGTGAGCGCCAAAGACACTTTATAGTGCAATTGGTGCAGCATGTACAGTTGCCACAGCAGGCCACTCGCCATTGTCAAAGGCCATGGTGAGTAGGCCCCAAAGATACTGATTGCAGCCACATGTACAGTGGTCCCAGCCGAAGACCATGGCCACTGGCCAGGGCCCAATGGCCTTGCCTAGTATTCTCTGAAAAACCATAGTGTAATAAATGCCTTGAAATTAAGTAAAGAAACTTCAATTAACAGTGAGCTAAAGTGATCAGATCTAGCACAACAAAACCCTTTAAATTTAGCGGATATGGGAAGTGAGGACCATCTTTATTCAGCGTCCCCCTGTAGAGTCCACCATGATCTAATTGTGGATGTCACTGTAAATCCCTTTTGTTCTAATATGTAGGTACTCATTGGCTTTGAACACACATTCTACCTTTCAAGAGTTATGTTGTATTAAATCTGATCACCCTAACTCTCTCTTAACTAAAGTTCATTCATTGATTTGTGAGGGTATTGTTATACTATTGAGCTTAGGACCCTTAGTGGGTCACGCGTCATGCAGTAGATGGGATGCAGAGTAAATCTTTACACCAAATAATCAAACCAACCTAGGAAGATGGCAAAGTTTCTTTACTATTTTATCATCAATTGTCTAAAACAGGGAGTTACAACGGACATCAACGAACATTGCATAGCGCTTTCTCAATGCATTTCATAAAAAAACAACACTTTTATCATAGAAACATGTCAACCGTGACATCATACTACGTGGAAAATAAGAAAAACCAACAGGGGGTTGTGGTTGGCTCAAGCGGAACATCTAAGTATGCTTTCTATAAGGGGTTGGGTAGTGATTTTGTCACTATAGTCAGGCGGATAGCTCATGCCCACCCCTAGTGCAAGTCATCTTCAACAGTTATTAGAAACACGGCACATCATTGGCTCTCAAACTATAAGGCCCTTCGTTATATGGCCCTCGACAATTGGTTGGCATGTTCGTGCCCTTCTGGAATATTCGCTTCACTTAGCAGCATGTGAGCTCACATCCAGGTGCCAGGAGGTTGACTGCACTGTACCTCCCCACCCAATTAGCCCAACATCTCTCATCATCAATGCCTTCGGCCATGAAGATTGTCTTTGAACTTTGACTTGCAATGTATTATCTCTGGGAATATAAGAGAGTGTGGGCACACACTTATCATAGATATGGAACTGTGTGCCCAACTCTATTTCCATCCTATTGTTATGCTCACCTGGCTCCCTCAGGGGTGTCGAGCGGACCTGGACAGCCACGGTCTCCACCAACGTGATGCGTAGTGCAAAGATGACTGACTGGACTGGCCCACCTAGCTTTGTCTGCTTGACCCATAGAAGTAGTCTCCTAAAGATGGGGAAAGGGAATTAGCCACCCGTGGATTTGAGTATTAACACCTCACTGCGTCCCCACTTATCAATTCTGACATTCCCTTTCACAAAGCTCACCTTATAGTTTTGTATGATGAGCTCTCCATCCTGCGAAGAATGCAGGGGTGCGTTGATGGCCAGTTACTTCACTGGCTTGAGGATATTGGAAGAGTTCTGGACAAATCATGGCTCCAAACCTCCGGGCGAAAGGCCGTAAGTATATAGTTTTAATGAGTTCAAATTGTCCGATTAATCAATGTCCAATTCCTTGTTTCTTTTGCAGCTTAGACCCAAAAGATGATCGTCTTGTGGCAGCTGAAAGCATTCAGGTAAGCGTCTATGTTTTGCAACACTGTCGGTAAATTATGCCACGGTTTAACTCGCTGCTTTCTCTTTTCTTGCAAGTACAGCGTAGGAAGATTTAGCATGCTGGTGGATAATACCTCGTGTGGTAAATCAGGTAAGCATATGGTGGCAAGAGATTGTCCTTGTTTGTTCCCTTGGCACACCTTGTTGTTTTCTTGTCCCCCTTAGGTGCTGGAATGCGGCAACCAGGTGATGGAGTTAGCACCGGATCGTAGAGATGCTGCGAGCAACGGTGAGTATGGCGCGGCGCTGCTGCTAGCGATGCGACGCATTTAAAATGAAGTCTGTTTCTGGTTCGAAGATGCGCTGAATCCGAAATCAGGTAAGAAATCTAGTACAGTTCTTGTTCTAACCTTTCTTCTTCTTTCCCTTCTTTCTAGGCTCTCTGGACTCGATTCAGGCGTGGCAGGATGCTGGATGCTGACTGCAGACACGGTGAGTGTTACGCTGCTGGATGCAGAATTACGCGAAGCATGTGCTGCTCTTCGGGCGGGGTTTAAATAGCCTTCAAAGTAGTCCCAGGTAAGTATTCCTCCACATCCACACCCGAGTAACAAAATAGTCCCAAAGATAAAATAGTTCCTTCAAGCCTCACATGGGCTTGGATGCTTGGATCCCTTGCAGCATGGTCTGCATCAGGTAAGTTTTAACATATGAGCCTGGCGCCTATGGCGCCAGGACTGATGTCCCATATGAGCCTGGCGCCATAGGCGCCAGGACTGTACCCAGATAGCCCCTAACAGGGGTTGCTGGGTTTGCTCCAGGTAACATGATGCCTGCTTCCGGGGTTGATGAACTTGGTCTGGATGCCCGGGGTAGGCATCATGACACCTAGCTCACATGACAAGAGACCTCAATTCGGCCCATTTTGCAGGATTTAATTGTCTTGTATTAATAAAACTTGACACTCATGGTGTTCCTGCTTTGCACCTTAACAAGGAATGATTCAGTTTCTCACGTTCTCTGCCCTCAAGAATAGATAACCAGTGATGGCTGATTTCAGTCTTGACACCAGGCCAGACAGCCCTTCTCAATTCTTCCATGCTCCCAGCTAATTCTCTGCTGCAACACATACTTCAGTTCTTCTTTTCATCGGTTTGAACTTACCAACATTGTGATACCGTTGTCCAGCTTCTATATATTATGGTGGCTTCACCTGCAGCCTATACACTGCGTATATCCAGCTTTTAAGATTACTTGATAAACTTTTGTTGCTGCATTTGTACAGTTAGTGGATGATTTGCATTTTCTACAGTGCTCTTCATACGTGCAATTTTTGTTTTGCACATGAAAGTTTACTCGATTCTTTACTTTGTCATCAATTTCTAAAAGGTCCATACATTCTCTTCTTCAGCCATTCTTCTCTGTGTGTCATGCTCATTTCTTGTTATGTCATCAACTTCTCTTTCTCTCTTCTTCATATTCCTTCGGGGATCTCCTCCAAGAGATTGTCATCTCTTTGGGAATACATCTGGTAGGTTTTTCTTAGTGGATACCTTTTCTCGAAGACTCGACGCAGAATAGTCACAAATGCTGATGTCAAGTATGGCACAGTTTCAGGTTGCCAGTATACAGGTAGCAGGGGGTCGGGACATCCTGCAGGAGCAGTTGGCTGCTCCTCTACATTATAGTCATCGTAGCGCCAATGATGAAGAATCATGAGAGTCTTAACTACCTGTTGTAAGAAAATCATAGTGCCATCACAATGGCATACTGGTCATTGAGTATTGTTGCCAGTGTTTCAAAAGAAAGGAGATATTTTGCTCATTCATTAAAAGGGTTATCAAACGGTTGCTTGAGTTCCCCTCAGATGCTGTCATTTTTGATGGTTGACAGAATCCTGATCCTTCTCTTTGCTGATGATACGGTACTCATACCACTTTTAACAAGTGGCCTGAAGTTGCAATTATCTGAATTTATGGAATTGTGCATGGCCGATGGCTTAGCTATTATTATAGGCAGACTGATATTCATAGGCAAAGGGCCAAGTGAAAGGCTACTATAAAGCTGGAAATCAACAGTGAACCTATTGAGCAGTTTGAGACCTATGATTATTTAGGGTTGCAGGTAAAGGATGACTGTAGATGGAACACCGAAATATCTAAAACTGGTCTGACTTTATCAAGATACAGTGGTGCGATGGCTAGGTTTGGCAACGAGCATGGGGGTGGAGCGGTCAGAGTGTATATTAAAGCCTATTCATTGCAGGCCAGACTGGCAGCCGCATATGTGGCAGATTTATGGGGGCCTGTAAATAATAGCTCACTGTATACAATTGAGAATAATTGTGTTAAATGTATTTTAGGTCTGCCAACTTGTGCTCCAAACCTGCCGATTTATTTGGAACTAGACCTGCAGAGGATAGGTTAGCTGGGTAGATCCAGACCTTTAATTTTCTGTGCTAGACTTTGGACTGCACCGAAGTTTCATAAGTATAAAGAGGCAGTAAGGGATTTAATGGCCCAACCAGGAGAGACTTTTCTCCTGTGGTTCCTACACATTAAGAACGACCTCACCACTATTGGTCTTGATGTATTATGGGACAAGCATGAGCTGATGTGCACTTTATCTAAACTAACGATTAAAAGACCCCTAAAAGCAAAAGAGGAATCAGAAATTGTGAGTTTCGTTCATAAGAAACCCGGCTAAAAGCGTATCGGGAACGAAAACACACTACTGGTTATGAACAATATCTAAACGTTGTACATCACCAAAGGCTAAGAACATTGGATGCCAAATTATGACTAGGTATTTTACCAGTTTGACAGTGGATCTGCAATCGGATAAATGGCGGTGGGGAACAATGCCCATTATGTGGCACAATATCAGAAAACGTAATGTATTTCATGCTAATTTGTCCAGGATACTAGGATATTAGAAAGATTTATTTAAAACCGCTGTTTCAGGCTAGATACATTCAGACTAAGATCAGGCAGTGACATTGTGCCGCAATTCGAGTGACAGTCTAGTGGTGCAGAGCATGGAGACGGAGAATGGTACGAATAAAAATTGCTGCTTAGTGACGTTATGATTAATGCCTGTCGTAAATGGAGATTGTTGGAAGTGGGAAACTTTTCGCAATTTCTTAGTGCATTAACGTGTATCATTTATTTACTGGAAGAGTCCCCTTTTGTTTGGGATTTATCTCGTAACATAGCTTAGGTATTCATCCATGCACATTGCACTTTTTCTCTATTGTCTAATTGAAATGCTTGTTTGATTTAACGTTTTGAAATGTGGGCATCGCTGTTTTAGGTCTGGTTTTGTGGGAATTCTTTTGAGCTATGAATATAGAAATTATGTATACATCTTGTATATTGTCTTGTTTAATAATGTTGTATTTGTATGTGCCTTTATGACAGGATGGCCGAAATAAATCTGAAATGAATAGAAAGGAAATGTGCGGACTGGGTAGGTGAATCGTTCCTCTGAATTTCCAGACATAACAACGGGTATATATATATGTTTTTTCATCTTTATTCACTTTCTTGGTCACTTGCATTATATGGTTGGTCATGATCAGAGGCCACTTATACGTATAATTGTTGAAAAGGGCAACACACGGATTCAGGAAAATATCTGGACATTTATTAACTGATGCATAACTCGTATGATGTTGTATAGAATATTTTTCCGGCTGTCCTTTTACATCCAGCAGGATATAATTTTAGTAATACATGTGTTGCAGTATTTTATACCTTGGTTTTTCCATGTGGGTCATATATGTACCACTAATCATAGGAAGGCACTATGCACTTTATATCTTGTCTATGCTGTTTTACGAATGGGTCACATTCTTATATTATGGGAATGTGTCTCGCTCAATATAAACATGTGTTTATGAACCCAGCCATGGCTCTCCTGGGAATTAGAATGCACAATGCACTAGCACTTTATAGTTTGCAATTTTGCACTGGTAAAATAACAGCGACACAACACACAGCATTATGCTCTATATGCACATGCTCGTCAAATTTTGTGGTAAATTGTGCCAGCACTGTTATATACATTTTAGCTGAACAAGGAGTACTATACTTATATTACAATTCCAAGGTTTGGGTACATATATCTCAGACAAGGTAACAGCTTTTTAAACGCACTATGCACTTTAAATATGACCCTTAGAAACGTGTGACACATTTTACAACAACACAACTCTGAAGTTATGCTACCATTGTGATACAACAGCTCTTTTGAAACGTAACAAACAAAGCCCAATTCACGTAGAAAAAAACGATTTTTTTACTCTGTTTTTTTTTATTATGTAATAATGAAAATAACATGCATGTTTCATTATGAACGTTGGAAATGATGCTTTTTTATTTTTTAAGCTAACTTTTCTTCATTCTTTGTGATATGGGTAGGCTTGGCCCTGATAGCCCTATCCAACATGGCTACTAACCATATACTGATTCTGCTTGCAAGTCACCTTTTCTATGCTTATCACTCTGGTGTGGTGCTGGGTTCAAAAACGAACTGCCAAAGGGGGAGGAGTAACTGTGAGCAAGCCACTAGGTTGTGGCGAAACGCGTCAGGCTGCCGTCTGGCTAATGATATGATTGGGAAAATTCCTTTTTAAAGAAACTGCTATGAAATATTAAATGCTGTTTAAATGCACGCACTTGGTGCAGTTTCTTCTTTCAACCCGTGCTTTGCAATGAGGTAATTTGAAACCTCATGTTTGGAACTGGATGGTGAGGAGTGCAGCTCGAGGGAACAACGTTTTCCATGCTGTTCTAAACGAAAATATATATATATATATATATATATATATATATATATATATATATATATATATATATATATATATATATATATATATATGGCCAGTACCTGTATGCGTTACACTGATCGTATATTATTCACCACACCAAAATTCGGTCCAGCTGCCACATAGTCAATGACATAGCAGTCATCTCTGCAACTGAACACAATGCCCTGCATTTCATAATGTTTTAAACTAGTAAACTCAGGAAGTTATTGAATAGTCAACTAATTCTAATGTCTATCACATGCAATGTAATGCTCTCTTTATTTTCATGTTTGCACAGACTAGGGTATTTCCAAGGGCCTTCCAACCCGCAGCGCTTCAAAGTTGTAGCAAGGTCAGTGGGCACTATGTCCACATCAAATAACATAACATAACACACAAACTAAGTGAATCGCATACTATGTCACTTTCAAAAGGTCATTATGACTGGTCACCCATATTTACAAAGCCTAACGATCAGTTTATTGGGGAGCTTCTAAACTTTTTTTACCCTATTGTGTTATTCATGATTTGTTCTTAATATTATAGTCTCATTAAAAAAGAATGGTGTTTTCACCCTTACTGAACATTGTATTAACTGTATCTTTTGAGCAGGCGTTCATTTTTATTATTAATTCAAGTGTTCCGGTACACCATGACAAATCTGCTGTAACAGCTTCATTATTGGTGCATGACCATGGCATCTATTAGCATTGTTTTGCGTTATTAATCTTAAGCACCTCTCTACTGGTTCAAAGAGCTTTAAGATGCTGTACTTCCTATTATAATGATCTCTCAGAGAATGTCTCGGCAAATAAATTAGATTAACAACTTCTTCAGAAACATAATTATTCAAAGTATAACAGTTATGCAGAAACAGACAACATGTCAATCATTTCCAGGGCCGCAATACATTGAACTTCTCACGCAATGATGAGGCACTATGCAGGGTACATTATCAAACTCTCCAGCATCGCTTTTGTGGAGACTTGCAAAGGTGTACGAGGTTTCAAAAATGTATGTGTTATGTGGATGTGATTTATTGAAGGTCTTCCCTAAAGTATTTTGAAAAACGTCTCATTTGAAACTGATCATGCAAATGCAAAGAAATGTTGTTATGCACATTTCATCATGGCATTCAAACCCATTCCATCCTTCCTCATATTACATCATGCACTGAAAATGATCCCCCATCAAAATACATCCCGATGATTTTCACATTAAAATATTAAATAAGCAAAGCTGGGCAGAGGTAGAGAAAGAATGACAACATCAACATACTCTGTCGGTATTTCCTCAGGCAAACAATGACTGTTAATGGGTTTGGGTCCTTCACTCCATGCATTCCGAACTTCCTCTACTGAGTTGTAATATGGATTATAAAACTGATGAGAATATGAGAGATGACTTTGTGCCTTTCATAGATACTGCTCCTTCTATGATCATTGGAAAAGCTGTCTCTTCCTCAGTTTAAATTTCATAAAACCAAATGATATTCAGCATCCCTGTCCCAAAGAGTACCAGCTCCTCCTCTTTTTGATTTGTCGTTCCATTTGAAATCCTGGACAAGGGGGGTGTGTATCGCCAGATAGGGAATAAATGCACAAGAGGAAACACAGTGAATGTACTAAGGAGAGCAGTGGTTTATCTTTTCTATCCGATTACCTTGAATCTTTAACATATGTCATTCTGTCACTCCTTGAAACCCAGTTTACACTCTGCAAGAACTTACACCAGAAGGAGCGTAATTAAGTGTTGAAAAGAGCAGATATACCTGTGTGTTTCCCAATAACTGGGTGAGCATAAGCCATATGCCCATTATTGAGCTTTCAAGATGAGTTTGGGGACAGCACCTATGTCAAATACCTCAAGCTGGGGATTTGAACATTGCATTTCATAATGGTGAACCCTGTACATGTCATAGTAAACACAAAACAAGTATGGGGACGCAATGCTCGACTCTATTGATCGCGTTCATTTTAAATTATTTCATTTATAAAGCTCACATACAATCCAGACGCATTGAGGTGCTATTACAAGTAAACGTCAGGAAAGCGTAGTTAGTCATACAGTTAGCGGGAATTACATCAGTAAAGAAAGAAATGTCTCCGGAGGATAGCTCAGGGGTACTGTGCTCAGCTTGGAAGCAAGACGACAAGGAGCCCCACAGGTTCGATCCCAGGGTCCGTGCTTAGAAACCTCTGGGTATTAAGTGTGTTATCAATAACCCATCATATCATATATCAAAGCAGTAGATCAATTACCAAGAACAGAAGTAATATCATGCATGTTACTGACTGAGCACCATACAGTTGGCATATACAGGTCTGGGGGAATAATGGGAGGGGTTGCAGTAGGAGGGGAAGCAGGTTATGAGAAGAGCTGTGTTTTGAGGGGGGAGGTCGTTCCAAGGTTTTGCAGCAATGTAGGGGAAGCTAGAACCTACTGCTTTATATCTCTTGACTTTGGGCACGACTATGTGGTCAGTGTAGGGGGACCTTGTGGGTCTATAAGTAGGTGACTTGGTGATTATGTGTGTTAAGTATGGGAGAGCTGTGTTAGATTATGATTATGATGGTTTATTTATAACGTGCTTAATACCCAGAGGTTTCTAAGGGCGGACCCAGGGATCAACCTGTGTTGCTCTGCATCATCTTGCTTCCAAGGCGAGCGTGTTGCCCCTGAGCTATCCTCCCTATAGGCATATAGGCATTTGTGGCTAAGCATTTGTCAGTGATGGAGAGGGTTTTATATCTGATGTGCTCCTGTATTGGGAGCCAATGTGCTTCTCTTCTAGCTTTAGAGATGTGATCTCTTTTAGGGATGTCGAGGGCCGCTCTCAGGGCATTGCTTTGTAGCACTTGTAATCTTTGTATATCACTTACTGAGGTGCCTGTGAAAAGGACATTACAGTAGTCGATCATGGAGCCAATGATTTCACGGACAATTGTGAGGCAGTTTTCATTAGTGAGGCAGGGTCTGGCTGCGTTCAGGACCTTTGTGGAATAGGCAGCTGAGGAGGTAATGGCTCTTACTTGCCTGGACATTGTAAGAGAGGAGTCAAGGTAGACTCCTAAAGTTTTGACAGTTGATGAGCCGGGATTTTTACAGTTATCGATCTTGAAGGCAGAGTACTGTTTGTCCAAGAATTTCAGGGCATTTAGAGGGCCTACAATTAGAATTTCCGTCTTATCACTATTGAGGCAGTGGTGGTTGGCTGCCATCCATGCATGAATGGTCAAGTATATATTGTTGTGGGAGGTGGAGTCGGCTGTGTAATTGCCTGATAGAGGGATCAGGATTTGAGTATCATCATCATAGGTGGTGTAGGCTATGCCTAATGAATCAACAAAGTTGAAGAGTGGCCTTGTGAAGATACTGTAGAGCGTTGGTGCAATGCAGGACCCCTGTGGTATGCCACTTGTGATTGGAGACAGCACGGCATGTGCAGTGTTTGCGAAGAACCTCATAATGCTCCCTTCCAGAAAGGATGCATTCCAAGCACTGGCAGTTGGGGAGAAGTTGACGTGAGTGGTGAGACGGTGACAGAGGATTTGGTGGTTGACCAGGTCGAATGCCGCCGACAGGTCTAAGTGGAGGAACAATTCAGAGTTTCCTTCAACTCGAATCTCATTGAGTTGATTCTTTAAATCGAGAAGGGCAGATTCAATTCCATGGCCTGGGTGAAAACCAGATTGATGCATCCCTAAAATATGGTTGTCTTCCAGGAAGTGCTGAACCTGCAGATGGGCTGCATGCTCCAAGATTTTTAATTAGAAGGGGACTTTGATGATTGGCCTATAGTTTGATGCAATAGCAGGGTCAAAGGTGTTTTTTTTTAGGAGAGGGACGACCCATGCTTCTTTGAGGCTGACTGGGACGATACTCTTAGCAAAGGAATCATTTATGAAGGCGATGATGAGTGGGGCTTGCATGTCAGCACAATCTTTGATGAGAGTAGCAGGGCAGATGTCACATTTGCAATTGGAGGGTTTTAAACTTTTCATCAATTTAAGGACTTCATTTTCAGCGAGATCTCTGAAGTAGAACTATGTGAAGGATGTGGTGACGGGGGAGCAGTTGATATTGGTAGCTATGGGGTGGGTGTTGAATAAGGCTTGTTGAGAGATACTTTTTGCATTTAAGGTATCGATTTTACCTAGTGATGCTGCTTGGATGTCCGAGCACCATGTAACATCTTTGGTGAGTGTAGTGGGCAGTGGGGCAGGAGCCTCAAGTTCTCTGAAGATATTGAAGATTTCATTTACATCAGAGTTTGCATTGCTGATTGTAGTGTTCAAAGAGTTAGATTTCACAGCAATGGTGGCATATTTGTAGAGTCTTGTAATTTTACTGAAGTCATTTTTGTGAGTGTCGGACAGTTCCATTAGCCATGTTAGCTAGGCTTGTCGTTTCTGTGAGTGCAGTTCAAATAGGTTGGGGTAAACCAAGAATTCGAGTGTCAGACTTTTTTTGATTTGTGCTAGGCTAGGGGGGGCTATAGTGTTCACTGCATTAGAGAGTATGAGAGTGTATGTGTCCACTATAGAGTTGGGGTATAGTTTTGAAGGGGGGCTGGAGGGCAGGGGTGTTTCGTAAAGGAGGATGTTTTCTCTGGTGAGCTTCCGTGAGCTGCTTGTCATGGCAGGAGGAAGTAGGTTGGGAGTGTTTTGGGGTTTTGTGGGATGTGGGATGGAGAAATAGATGATGTAGGGATCCGACCAGTGACCTGGCAGGTATGGTCGGCAATGCAATCGAGCGTGCATCCTTTGCAATGGGCAGGCATGGTGCTCCTCTGGTAGAAACCAAGAGTGTCAAGTGCATCAGATAGTGATGTAGCTAGCGTGTCGTTAGGGTCAGATAGGCCTAGAGTGAAGTCCCCTAATAGGATGATTTTAGATGAGGTTTTTAGATTATCCTGGAGAATATGAAGCAGGCTTGGCTAGAAATTGTAAATGGGGTCGGGTTGCCGGTATATAATGTGGATGGTGATGGTACAAGTGGGTGAGGGTGTAAATGTGAGTGTCAAGAGGTCAGAATTGCCTTCAATAGATGTGTTGCACCATTTTAAGGGAAGTGTGTCTTTGGCTATCAGTGCACCAACTCCCCTTGATGTGAGTCTGTCATTCCTAAAAATGATGTAACCTGTGGGCAAGGCTAAGGAGAGTGCTGGGCTGCATGAATCATGGAGCCAGATTTCTGTGATGGCTATTGTGTCAACGGTAGGTTTGGTGATGAGGTTGTGGATGTCAAGTGCATGAGCTGGTAGTGAACGGGCATTAATGAGGGCAAAAGTCCGGCATAGGCAAGTGGCTGTGGTGCAAGAGAGAGGGCCAGGGATCATAATTTGTGGGGGAGTGGTTGTGCACGGGGGTGAACTGGGGGTGGGTTGTCTAGGTAGAGTATGATTGTGCTGTCTAAGGGCAGGTAGCATTGCATCTTTGGATATGTTAGATGGTGGTTCAGGGTTGATATGGGTGTGGCTGAGTAGAGGGTTAATAGGATGGAGCGGGCTGTCTAAGTATGCATTAGGAGTGTCCTCTACAGGGTTGTTGGTGGATTCTGTGTGGGGTTTAGCATGCTTAACAAGTTCAATTGTGGCTTTATGTGACAGTTGGATAGGTTTACTGGATTCTCTGAGGTAATTAATGTTGAGTGATCGTGGTAGGACCTGCTTAATGTTTGTGAAGGCAAGTGGTGTTCTCCTTTTATTCCTTTCCCGTGAGGCTGGCTCTTGTTGGGAAGAGATGGGCCCTCATTACGACCCAGGCGGTAAGTTACCGCCTGGGTCGTACCCTTACCACCATGGCGTAAACTACGTTTACGCCATGGTGGTTGGCGGATTTACCGCCCCATTCCAAGGTGAGTGGGGCGGTAAATCCCCATTTCCCATTTTACCCTTCCCCATTCCCATTTTCGCCCCATAGGGCATAATGGGAATGGGGAAAGGCGATAATTACGGCACCGTAAATTACGGTGCCGTAATTATCGCCAAGGTCCCTTTGCGGCATGGATTTTAACGGCTGCAAAAAAGCAGCCGTTAAAAGCCATCCCGCAAAGGGAACCTTGTAATCAGGCGTTAAGGGTCGGCGCCGTTTACGGTGCCGTAAACCCCTTAACGCCTGAGTCAGAATGAGGGCCATGGACTGAGGGCTGGGTGTTGTAGGACGCTTGTGCGTGCGTAGTGTGGAATACATTTTTTCTGGGCAGTTTAGGGGGTGTAGTTATTGGGGAAAACCTTTGAAAGCAGGAGCAGAGTCTCCTGTTTCTCTGTGTGGTCTGTGCAGGACAGTGCAAATGACTCTTTATCAGGGGGAGGTGCATGGCTGAAGGGGATTCGAGGCGGTGAAGGCGGCTGCTTACATTGTGTGTGTGCCAGGCAAGTCGGCTATTTAGTAGGGTTCATTGTTGGGATAATCTATGTTTGTGGCCGTGAGTGTGTTTGTTGAGAGTTGTGGGGGTGGTTACAGATTTGCTCACTATTGGGCGTTGAGAGCAGCAGTGAGGGACATATTCGCTTCGGGACGGATTTCTGGGAAGTGTAGTTCATTGAAGTTCAAATGAATAATGGCCCTATGAGGGATTATTTCTTTCTAGAGAAACTAGAGAAACCTCTATCTATCTCTTTTTGAGATCCACTTACATAGATTCAACATTGAAGTCAAATCTTTGAGCACTTTGCAACACATTGGGCCTCATTACGAGGCTGGCGGCCGTGGGATGTGCCAGGTCTGGGTCCCGAAAAAAGGGAATTACCGGGCCCGCAAAAGTCTGAATCGCACAGTAATTCCCTTTTTTCGGGACCCAGACACAAGTATGGCTACCTTCAAACTCGTAATGAGGCCCATTGTGTATAAGCGCTGTATCTGTATAAATAAACTATCATATAATCATATCATATCACATCATTATCGACTCCCTGTTCACAAAGCAACGTGGTGTTAGTGATTTCTACCCAGCCCATTGGATGTGTAAAACAATCAATATATATAAGACACCAATGTCTACTTACCGTTGTGCCTTAGTTGCTTAGCATGCCAGCAACTGTTGACATGTGCACATGTAGTCATAAAGCAGTCTTTATGTAACTAGCCTGTAAAATGCCTAGTGGCATTAGGAGAACACCCAAATGTAATGGTCAGTTGCAATTTAGTATATTTGACAGTAGTACATTACAGATACTGTTCAGTCAAATAATATTGTTGGGTTTAATGATCTGTTAAGTACCAACCAACACTGCAGCAGAATAGGGGTTGCTTTCAAATGCATCTATGACAGAATGGCATTTGGTGAGGGCGGGATAGCCTAAACATTTTAAATTGTCAAGCAAGTGGGAAGGGCCCCCCCACCCTCAAATCAATCCAGCCTTTGTTAATGATTTTTTTTCCTCTTCATTTCACCCTTTGGCGCTTGTTCTCCATCCCTGCTCCCACTGCTGCCTGTTTCTTGATTCCCCTCGCTCTTCCCGCTTACCAGCACGCTCCCATCCTCCCATTGGGCCGCATGGCCAGCCATAGACCCAATGAGGGTCTAGGCCCCTCTCTTACTAGTTTTTGCCACTTTCTTCAACTTGCTTCAAGTGGTAAGTGCTCCTCCCACATGCGACCCGATCCAGCATTTGTTCATTTTTTTTCTTTTTCCTCTTCATTTCACCTTTTGGTACTTGTGCTCCACCCCTGCTCACTCTGCATCTTGTTTCCTGCTTTTCCTCCGTCCTCCTGCCTACCAGCATGCCCACGTCCTCTCATTGGGCCATGAGGTCATTACAGACTACCACTCAGGGCAGCTTCTGCCCATGTAGCCACCGTCCAAGGGCAACAAGGCAAAGGGCAACTTCCAAAGAAGCAGCTCAACTCTGTGTTTGCTGGTGTTCACCTGGGAAGCCAGGCACAGTCAACCAGCAGCGACTAATAAGGTAAGTGTGGTGTGGGTGGGAGGTGCAGTCGTTACTGCACTCCAGTAAAACCCCTCCAATTCTCTTACCTTTGTCTAATTGCATCTAGCCAAACTGTGTAATAATAATCAAGTGCACTGTGAAAGCTTGAATCAACAAAGTCTTTATTACACTGTTGAACAGAAAGGAGCAGACTTTCTAGTCACTTTAAATTGTCTTTGCTGTGGTCTCATTACATCTAGGTGCGTTTACCCTCTGTGAACTTTTAAATCTAGGTGTATCCTTTTTAAATTCTAGGTGCATTTCCCCCGCTGTGATCTTGAAATCATATGTACTTTTTCCAACTACTGTGTGAGGTCGATTCTAAGTACATTATTCACCTGTAGTGTTCTTTTTAAATAGGTGCATTTTCCCTGCTGTGCTCTTTTAAATTTATGTGCATTTTCCCTGCTGTGCTCTTTTGAATCTAGGTGTATTTGCCTTGCTGTGTTCCTTTTAATCTAGGTGTGCCTTTTTAAATTCTATGTGCATTTCCCCTTTTGTGATCTTTCAATTCTTTGAACTTTTTCCAATTACTACAAGCTTAAATCTAAGTACATTATTCACCTGTTGTGCTCTTTTAAATCTAGGTGTATTTTACCTGCTGTACTCTTTTGAATCTAGGTGGATTTGATGTGCTGTGTTCTTTTAAATCTAGGTGTGCCCTTTTAAATTCTAGGTGCATTTCCCCTGCTTTGACATTTAAATCCTATAAGCATTTTCCGACTACACTGAGTTTGATTCTAGGTACATTATTCACCCGCCTTTTATATTTGAAGTGCATTTTCCCCCACAGTGTTCTTTTAAATCTAGGTGTGCCCTTTTAAATTCTAGGTGCATTTCCCCCGCTGTGATCTTTAAATCTTATGTACTGTTTCCAACTACTGTGAGCTTGATATTAGGTACATCATTCACCTGCTGCGTTCTTTTAAATCAAGGTGCATTTTCCCTGATGTGCTCTTTTAAATCTAGGTGCATTTTCCCTATTGTGCTCTTTTGAACCTAGGTGTATTTTCCCTGTTGTGTTCTTTTAAATCTAGTTGTATTTTCCCTGCTGTGCTCTTTTGATTTCAGGTAAATTATTCACCTGCTGTGTTCTTTTAAATCTATGTGCATTTTCACGGATGTTCTCTTTTAAATCTATTTGCTTTTCCCTGCTGTGTCCCTTTAAAACTAGGTGCATTTTCCCTGCTGTGTTCTTTGAAAACCAAGGGGCGCCCCTGTACATTCTAGGTGCAATTTCCCTGATGTGGTCTTTAAATGTAGGTGCTCTCTCCCTGCTGTGTTCTTTTGAATCTAGGTGCACTTTCCCTGCTGATTTATTTTAAATCTAGGTGTCCCGCTTTAAATTCAAGCTGCAATTTACTCTGCTGTGTTCTTTAAATTCAGGTGTTCTCTCCTTGCTGTGTTCTTTTCAATCAAGGTGCATTTTCACTGCTGAGTTATTTTAAATGTAGGTGTGTTCTTTTAAATTCTTGGTACATTTTCCCCTGCTGTGTTCTTTAAATCTAGGTACATTTTATCGGCTGTGTTCTTTTAAATCTAAGTGTGCCCCTTTAAATTCTAGGTGCATTGTCCCTCACCAGATCTATGTGATCACTACGACTCCAAGAATTCCGACAGCCAAAAATGCAGACTTTGTTTTTTTTGTTGTTTTTTTCAAACCCCCTTTACACTACATACATATGAGGGGGGAGACGCCCCGCAGCCCTGCATAGTACTATTATATCCCATATCCCCCCACATATATATGTGGTCTAAGGGAGGGGGGGGCTGTCAGAAAAAACAAAGTTGGAATTTCGGGAGTCAGATTTCTGAGGACGTACATTTTGGGCTATTACCTCCCCCAATGTGTTCTTTGAATCCAGGTGCATTTTCCCTGTTCTGTTTTTTAAATCTAGCTACATTTCTCCCCCTGCTTATACATGAATTCAGGTGTGTCTTCTGACCTCCATGAGCTTTGAATCACAGGCAGCTTCCCCAAAGATAGACAGCATTCTTCACACTGTCCAAATCAGAGCTGCAGGCTGGTGCCTCAGAAAGCCTAACACTGTCCAACCCGGCAAACCCCCACACTCTCCCTTCCCTAGCCCACCCTCCCCATTTATTTATGTATTTATTTATTTATTTATTTATTTATAGCATTTGATTGTATGCCCAAACCCAAGGGTATCTCAGCATAGTTTAACAAGGATACTTTCAGAGTTTATGGTTACAAAAATACTTACTAACATCTTGGTTACAATGGTATTTACAAGCTTCTTGGTTACAATGTAGAAGTGCTTGGCAGTGATTATAAACATTACATACGTAGTTGCATAGTTACTGGTACAGCGGACTTGGATACATGTTGTACAACATTAGAGTAGTGGGGTTAGTATTTGTTGAAAAGCCAGGTTTTTTATAGTTTCTTAAATTGTGGGAGGGAGGGCCCGCTGCAGATGTTGGAGGGGAGTGTGTTCCAGATCCTAGTGGCTGCTAAATTGAAACTGGAGTTACATGTTCTGGTGTTCTTGAATCTGGGAACACATAAGTGAACGTTGGAGCTAGATCTGAGAGTTCTCGCTGCTGTTTTAAGTGTGAGGCATTGATTCAGGTAGCTCAGGACATTAGCGGTGACACATTTGTAACTAATGGTAAGAGTTGTATGTAATATTCAGCCAGTGTGCTTCTCTCCTGTTATTTTATTTATAAAATATATCCTTACCCATCCTTACCCAGAGCCCTTTCTGCCCCCTTCGACACTTCCAGTTAAACGCTCCACCACCCCCATTTCCAACTGCCCTCTTCTCCCACCCATAAAACCTCAACACAGATCTTGCTCCTCCCAAGTCAGAGCTGCATGCTGGAGAGCGAGCGAGAGTTGAAAACATCGACCCGTCCAGCCTCTCCCCATCCCACCTGCCCAGCTCCTCCCTCCTTTCCGCCCCCACTGCCCCCTAATGATTTACCTCAATTCCCTCATCCCACACCTCCCGAATGTCCTCCCACTCAGCCCGCCAACTGACAATTCCCATCACTAAGTGCAGCAAGGGCCGGCATGGCAACACAGCAATCTCAACAGTCACACCCCCACTCACTCTCACACGCCATGTGCCACAGGAAAGAACAAAAAGACAACGGCCTCAGCCACCTCAGGCCCCATCTCGCCTCTCCTATGCTCCATTCCAGATCCCAATCTTTACCCCGTCTCTACAGGCCCTGACCAGTAAGGTCTACCTCATCAGGTGCAGTGAGCAGGAATGGAACAGAAATCCTGTGCCAATGGATAAACTCCTCAGTGACTCCGGGCTTTACTGGTCACATGGTTCAGCCATTGGCCACTCAAGTCAAGGAGACAGCAGGCAGGGGGCGTGGGGAGGGATGGGTAAGGGGTGGGTCTGAGAGCGGCGAGGAACAGGGAAACAAAACAAATAACAATTTGAAAATGGAGCCTCGGTTCAGGCAGCAGACAAAGGTGTGTGTGATAAGGGTATGCACTCACCAGCAAGGTATATCTCATTAGGTGCAGTGAGCAGGAATGGAAGAGAAATCCTGAGCCGATGGTTAAACTACTCAGTGATTCGGGGCTCTGCCGGTGAGGTGGCCCAATCACAGACCACTGAGGTCATGGGGAAGGCAGTAACGGGGATTGTCGGGTAAGGGGCGGGGCTGAGAGCGGGAAGGAACAGGGAATCAAAACAAGAAAAAAAATTGAAAATGGAGCCTCGGATCAGGCAGCAGACTAAGCTGCGTGTGATAAGGGCACTCACCAGTGAGGTCTACCTCGTTAGGCACGATGGGCAGGAATGGACGAGAACTTCTGTGCTGTGATTCTGGGCTCTCCCCACTACACGGCCCAGCCACGGACCACTCAGGTCAAGGGGAAGGCAGGCAGTGGGACTGGGAAGGGTTGGGTAGGGGTGGTGTTGAGAGTAGGAAAAAACAGGGAAACAACTAATTTAAAATGGAGCCTCGGTTCAGGCAGAAGACAAAGTTGCGTGTAATAAGGGCAGGCATTCACAAGGCGGTGGTTTAGCCACTAATCATCCTTGTACTCCTAGGAAGCAGTTGTCATTTTGTCACAGCAACACTGCCATTTGTGTTGACTTAAAAGGGGTCAACATGATTTTGGTTGGCTTACCTGCTAGAAAAGTCCTCACAATGTCCCATTGGAGGGTACATTCCTGATGCTATCAGGAAGGGTGCCTTCAAAGGATTGTAATGTTCTATGCCTGACAACAAAGTTATGTCGAAAATGTGTTGGTCTTTTTAAAAATAACAGTGGAAATCAGTTAGCATAGTAAACATATGGTCACTTCATTTATGACTAAATCCATGTATATGGTGGCTGGCCTACCGCCTCATTTAAAGAGCAGGCTTAGCTGAGGTAACTTTGAAGCTGCACCCACAATTGTGACAAATTGGATTCTGTACCGCAGGAGTACAAGGATGATAAGGGGTAACATGTCCCGCTCGGCCCACACTTCTGCAAACCAAAACACAACGCAATTGTAAATGTAAAACAGGGACAGTTAAGAGATATTTCTCCTTTGCCTTTTGTGGTACTCTTAACAGAGGTGTGCAGGTGAACCACACGTGACCTAAACAAGTCTGTAACACAGTCCAAAATAAAGGAAATGTACAATCCAGGTTCTATAAAAATATAAATGTTTTAATAAAATACTTCTTCTGCATGAAGAATGAACGGGGAATACTGTACAAAAATCCACCACAAAAAAGGACAGAGGAGAGCATTCTAAGCTTAGTTCCAGGTGTGGTAGGTAAGGTATGAGCCACAAAAAAGGATATTTTGCTAGAAAACAGGAACAATTGTCACCTAACCAGTCTCCAGGGTCCAAGTGGACCGAGGGAGCAGTTCAGAGTCAACGGTACCTGGATTAAATTCTTGGTGGGACAACACAGTCAGACCTGGGTCAAGCGTAGATGCGAGCTAATCTGGCTCATTTCGGGCACATAGGATAGTGGAGGCCTGGAGGCCCCACCAGCAAGTGGGTGTCGAGTAGGGAGAATTCAGGTGCTCTGTGTGGTGGAACAACTGTGCTTCAAGGATGCAGTTTGGGTAGTCCCAGGAATGGTTCAAAAGTTGGCCAGGCGAGTTAGGCTTTAGCAGCTGGGAGGGGTCAATAAGTGATGCTCCAGGAGTTCGAGTCAGCGGGTGATAGTCGTCGAAGTGGTGATAAATGTGCGATCAATTAGGTGGCAGTTCTAGGGCAAGTTTGACAGAGCTATGGTTGTAACCCATGGTTATAGTCAGCCTTCAAATCGCCAGTGATTCCGTTCAGCTACATGCATTGAGCAGTCACTTTGGGCCTACTAGGTAATGAGCTTTGGCTCAGACACAATGCAGTGTCGAGATGGTTGAGGGTGCAACCAAAGTTCAATGTGGTGGTGGAGCGCAGCAGCCAGCAGCAGTGACTTCCCTCCAGTTACTGGAGCGGTGAACACGCGGTGACAATTTTGGTGTGGTGAACAGATAGCTATGGCTGGTCTGATCCTCTGGTTGTTGTGAGGCCTTTCAGGGGAACTTGAGGATAGGATGGTACCGTTCAGGGTGTGCTCTCCTAGCTCAGGAGATTCCAGTGCAGAGTGGTAGGACGTGATCCACAGCAGAGGTTACTCCCAAAAATGCCCTGGGAATGGTAGGGGACATATCTTGCTTCTATCTAGGATGATTGTTTCTTCATTTCAGGCTGAGGGATATAGAGAGTGAATCTCTCCAAAAGCAAGTGCAGTGAAATCTTCAGAATGAATCTTCAGCCTTAATGGATACAAGAGGAACCTAGCAAATCAGCTGAAGGGGTGGAAGACCTGTATTTTTAGTGAGAGTTCTCAGGTGATTGGACTAAAGTTAGATTGCCTTAGTGGTGCAATCCCTGCTCTGGAATGGAGTGATCTTTGCCCTGTTGATGTCACACCCAATGTGCTTTTCTCCAGAGGACGTGGAGGGCACAGGAAAGAGAGAGAGGGACAGTGAGAATCAAGATGGTGGAAACCTTCTCCTATTGACCAAAGCCCTCCTGCATATCAATCATAATCCTACACCCTTCCATTCTTAGGCATTTAGAGATGCAGCACCTAGTGTGAAGCTATTCCTTTTCAGTGGGTGTGCTCTCTTGATGCATGCGCCCTGGTCAATTGCATGCATGGTGGCTGTCTCGGGCTGAGGGTGTTACCTGCCCTCAAAAAGAGATCAATGAGCAAGCCCAGCCCTCAAGGTTCTCGTCCTGCAATTTGGCAGGCAACACTCAACTGAACAGAATACACATGACGTTCTCTAGTTGGGCTGATTCACAGGAGCTGCCACATGTGCAATATCAACTGAAATATGGCGGTGGTGATAATAAGTAGCACCATTTATTATGCCTAAATGTAGGCATAGCTTTTATTTAGTTTACCTTGCTACCAGTATCGGCAACCCATGTTAATCATAGTTTTGGGCATGGGGGAATATCTTAAATACTCCCTCTGCATTGCAGGGAATTCGCTATATCTGCAGTTGTCAAGTGGGCATCTCATGACCTTGAGTCCTGCTCTGTGCCACTGGAACCTAGTTGGAAGATTACCCCTTTTTGAGACCAATTTCCCTCATCATTCTATTTGTTGATGAGGAAAGAAATCTGGGGATCATCTTCGACTCTTCTCTCTTCTTCTCTTCTCACATCTCGGACATGTCCAAAAAATCTCACAACCAGCTGCACCTCCTCAGAGGTATTCTACATTTTCTCACCTTTCCCAAGAGGCTCACTGTCTCCAGAGCCCTAGTCCTCTCCAGACTGGACTACTGCAACAGTCTCTTTCTCAATCTTCCGACTTCATCTCTCTGACCTCTTCAACTTATCCAGGACAGAACCGCAACACTTATATTTAGGGAGAATTCTCATAAATTTGCTAATTCCTCTCTACCTTAAAGACCTGCAGCACATTTGCTGGACTCTAGGACTTTAATATGTTTAACCTGGAGAGAATTAGACCTTTTTCCCACTCTCGCATGTATTTATCTGTGATTTAAACTCTGTGTTTCTTTTGGTTACGGAGTCTGACAATCTCCATAGGCATCATCTTTTTACATTGTCAGTGCAGTGAGACCGGGAAGTCTCTCAGATTTCCCAAAGGTTTAAATACCTTCTCTTGGATAACCTGCTGTTTATTATTGGAGGAAAGTCCTGAAGTTACCGAGCTCCACGCCTATGGTCATAATTAGACGTGAATTGAGTCAGCTCTCATTACTATCGATAGTGGAAAGAAACACCATGGACCTCATTACGTGGTAGGCGGTAGCCATGGCGCTATTAGCGCCATGGCTACCCCCTTACTGCATTCCAGGTCCGTGTTCCTGGAGTAGGGACTTTCCGGGTCATTCCGACCTTGGAGGACCCAGTAAGTCCCCATTCCGGGAACCATTCCCCATTCCCATTTGAGCCTCCATAGGGCTCAATGGGGATGGAGCTAATAACGGGCCCGCTATTAGCGGGCTCGTTATTAGCTCTAAAGTCCCGCAACGGGTCCCTTCCATAATGCCTGGTAAAACCAGGCGTTAGGGAAGGGACCCGCTAAGGGACCTCGTAGTAGGGCGGTAAGGGATTACCGGCACCGGTGCCCTTAAATGTGCCGGTATTCCCTTACCGCCTACCACGTAATGAGGCCCCATCATGCTGTTTAGGAAACTCCTGTTGGAAAATCACCCGGAGTTACTCGGAGCTGTCAATAACGAGGCAGAGGGAGGCCGATGTACGGACCTAAACCTATCGTATGAAGAACAAGAAGCCAAATTGGAACTGATCCAATGCTCCAAAAAAGAGTTAATTGAAAACCCTATGAAGATTCACAAAAAACTAAATGAACTTGATTGGGCTAACACCTGTGATCAGTCAGCATCATACAAATTGGTTTCGCATCTGCCGTACGTGAACCACAAACTCCACATTCTCCAACCATTTGTGAAAAAATATCCAAATCGGAAGTTGAGGAGCACCTTCCTAAGAGCATGTCTCAACTTGCTACACACAAATGAAATTTTGGAGATACGAGGCATGGCATTTTCGAATAAATGCTGATTCTACAAAGACCCGACTGTAATTGAAACAACGAGGCACCTCCTCCTATCATGTCGAGGAGTTGAAAACATCAGAAAATCTTACCTGAAGCCTGTTTTAGCCACAGCCCATATTTTTGACGAGGAGGACTGGTGGTCGAGACTTATTGGGGGTGGAAGAACAACTTGGGTAATGGCCACAGCAAAAATTCTGGACTTGATTCTGTCAACGATTGATAAAGAAAAATAGACAAAGAAAATGATAATCAAAGCAATGCAAAATCTTTTAAAAACCCTCGGGTTAGCAAAGTATATATATATTTTTTTAAACTGCTGTTTCCAAGAGCAGTAAAGTGAAATTGACTTTACTTACATTTGGAACTTTCTAGGCTCAACACACACTACCTTACAATAGGGTGCTGGAGGTGTTACGTAGTATCTCCTTTGTCTAGTCTCATGTAACAATTTTATGTTACCCTTTCTACAATTAATGGCAGGTGGCAGTTTCTTACTTTTAACTACCATTGGGAGTGTTTACCGCGGGCTGCGTTTGCAGCTGCAGTAAAGCACCCATGTGTGCTCATTCTATCAAAATGGCTGCGCTTTACTTTTTTCACCATTTCTTTTTGGAAAGGTCCTTCTTGAGATTTACTCTGCACGCCAAACCAGGTTTGGTCCCTTTGTTTGTTTTGTCTTTATCTTTGGCAGGATTCATGAGTGAAGCCCGCCTTTGTCTGGCACGGGGATAAATTACCTAAGACGATACCTACTAAAGTGCCTGGTGGAATTTCCTCCACATAGCACTCTACGATTCCCCCACATACAGACTTCGTCCTGATGAATGCTGTGGTAAACACGAGGCTCATCTAGCCCACACAGATGGCAGAAACACCCCGGTGTAGGCGCACCTCTTTATTCACAGTGCAGCATCACTGCTATTGGAAAGAACATTGTTTTTGTTTTGTTGTGTATTGTTTGAAATATGTTCAGTTACACCTACCAGAATGCTGTTTACTATACCATGGCAAATAGAGATTCACCTCTTGATTGGATACACTAGCACTTGACTTCAATACTGGTTATGCTTGTGTAATTACGCTCCGTATGTTTGTGTAAGGAAAAATTTGGTGAAAAATCCAATTCATGCATTTTATTGTACCTGATATAAAATTCTAAAATAAGGTACCAAGAAACTGAGTGTCTGTATCCAATTGTTTTGACCACAAGGTGCGAAGGAGAGTGCAAAGGTGATCCCCCCCTGTTGACCTATTCAGTTGTATCCTTGTCTTTAACTGGCTCCCTGAATGACTCCTTTCTCCTCTGAGTGTGTGTTTTTACCTTCCTTCCAGGAAAGAGTTAACTTACTTTGCATTGGGGGGTTTAAAAGTACTTACCTGCTTCAGAATATTTTTGTGATCTCTTGTCTTATTCTGAAACCTCTTTTCTTTGACACCAGCTTGAGTATTGCTCTAAATGTACAAGTGATATATTAATGTCCACAGTGTCCTAACTATTTAAGTCACCTAAGGGTGTAGGAAGTGTCTGTGTGCCATCCCAATTAGGTAATTCCTGATTTAGAGAAACTAAGAGTGTGTATTTTGAAGTGTATTTGTGTGTTACTATTATATTGCCCCTTCTGAAGAAGGCTTACTCAAACTAACTGTTAAATAAATTAGTAATTGTTTAATCAAGAAACCTTGAGTGTAAGTTTTATTTGGATACTTGTCACTGTTAATCTCTGTGTAATTACCCTACTGCTCACATTGATCCCTCTTGAGATATGCTTGGCTGCTCAGCCACACTACGAACCTATGTAGTACAGACTTCTAGCAAATGTTGGGTTCCTATTGCCAGGAGGTCAGGGTTGTTGTAGTGCACCCAGAGGGTACTGCAAACAATCTTGCCTTACACTGCTGGCAGGCGGTAAGGATCTATTTGCTTTGCTTTTGTTCAACTAAAGCCTTCACAAGGCTAAGCTCCACTAGAACAGCAATTGTAATATGCCAAATATGGATAACTTCAGTCAGGAAGCCCTGATCATTTTAACAGTAGAAAAACTGAAATAAATGTGTAAAGTCAGGAATCTCCCTGTTAAAGGAAAGAAAAATGAATGGTTGCAAGATTGTTGAATCACCAAAGTATGGGTAGTAGCCCTGTCACACCTACTAACAAAGGAAATGAGGAAATTGATAATGAGGATGATAATTCAGAGTCTAACTCCAATGTCGTAGAAGAGCCAGAGGAGAGCGAGGAGTCCCAGGATAGGAACCCCTCTTTGCCTCAGCCTGCCCTTTTGCCTCAACTTTTAGCCACTCGGACCCATAAGGTCCATCACTGAGTCCACAATATGTGTATCTTGAGAAAATAAGACTTGAATTGGAATTTAAAGAGTTACAAGCCCAAGCTGAAGCCAAACATCGGGTAATCAAACTCAGGGTGCCTCATTAAGAGTATGGAGGAAGCCATGCCCTTAATAAGGGCATGGCTGCCTCCATACCGGGTTCCAGTACCGGGTTCCTCCAATGAGGATTTACCAGGCTATTCCAACCATGGAGGACCCGGTAAATCCTCATTGGAAAAACCCATCCCCATTCCCATTTGAGCCCCCATAGGGCTCAATGGGGAGGGAGCTAATAACGGGCCCGTTAAAAACGGGCCCATTATTAGCTCCTTGATCCCCTCATGGGACCCGGAAAGGACGTCTGGTTTTACCAGATGTCTTTTCCGGGTCCCGCTAGGGGACCTCGTAATCAGGCATCCCTTAATGAACGGTTCCGGTCCCGTACTGGCACCCTTCATTATGGGTGCGCCATGGCCGTAGTGAGGCCCAGGAAGTTGGAAATGCAACATGCTCTTGAAATGAAAACATTGGGCCTCATTACGAGGTTGGAGGTAGCCATGGTGCTTTTAGCACCATGGTTACCCCCTTACCGCATTCCGGGTCCGGGTTCTCGGAATAGGGACTTACCGGGTCATTCGAACCTTGGAGGACTCGGTAAGTCCCCATTCTGAGAACCATTCCCCATTCCCATTTTAGCCCCCATAGGGCTCATTGGGAATGGGGATGGAGCTAATAACGGGCCTGCTAATAGCGGGCCCATTATTAGCTCCCTGGTCCCTTAGCGGCTCCTGCTAAGGGACCTCGTAATGCGGCGGTAAGGGGTAACGGCAACAGCACCCTTACCGTTGCCGCTAAACCCTTACCGCTGACCTTGTAATGAGGCCAATTGTCTCTTAGAACTGTTTCCCTCCCAGAGTCCTCTCGGTCTTCCAGTCCAAAGAGGCCACGCCTGCCCAAAGAAGCAGTGAGTATGTATGATGTGAAACTTGATATTCTGGATTGGTTGGGTGCTTTTGAATACAATCATGGGATTCAGGGTCTCACAGGGAATCAGTTGATTCCTTGGCTTTTGTCTAGGCTCCCCCTGGTTTCAACTGATGCTGTAATGGAGGTGGGGGAACTTTGAAGATTGGAGTATGAGAATGTGAAGCTAGCTTTGATAGCTAGATTTGGGAATACCGCTTCCCAGTACATTAAGAGGTTTAGGACCTTCAAAAAAACTGGTGGTACCCCTTGGGCTACCTGGGTGTGTGAATGTTTGAAAAATGTAGATGGTTGGATTAAGGGTTACAGAGTGAACTCCTTTGAAGGAATGAAAAATGCATTTTTGTTGGAATCTATTTTTTATGTCTGCTCTCCTAAGCTGAGAAAAGCATTTGGCTGATCCAAAAGAGATTGATCCCAAGAAGTTAGCAAAGGCTGCTGAATTGTGGATTGCCAATAGGGACACTCACAAGGATTCTGAGGCCACTCACAAAAAGGATGAGGGGAAGCAGCACAAGAAAGATCACAAAGAGAATTCTAAATCCTCCCACCCAAAAGAGGGCCACAAAAATAAGGAAGGGTAAGCCATTTGGCAAACCAGGTCCGTCTAGTGAAACCTCTGGTGCTAAACCAGAGAGAGGTCAGCAGAAGCCCCAATTTATCAAAACATTTGGAAAATGTTATGCTTGTGTGTCAACTGACCATGTGAAAGGGGATCCCAGATGCAAGGGTAAACCTCCACACTGCCTCCTTAGCCTTAATCCCAGAGGGAAGAGATCATATGGCAAGTGGAAACTTCGTCTATTGGCTGAAGACCCCATTGAAGTCTCAGCCTATGTTTCTTTAGTTTCCCTGTGTCTGAGGGAACAGCAGAATGTAGATGTGTATAACTCTATTACAGATAATACCAACGCATTTTATAAGGGCAGTGTGCTTGTGAATGGTCAGGAGACCCCTGCCATTAGAGACACTGGGGCCAGCATTACAGTGGTGGATGAAACCTTTTTCAAACCTGGGGATGTTGCTAAGGCACACAAAGGTCCAGCTAAGCTTGCTGGAGGCCCTGTCCAGATGGTTCCAATACTATCAGCTCTCTTCGGGTGCAACAATATGACTGTAAGAATACCTGTCAGTGTATAAAATGAGGTGCTTGGGAGAGTCCTGTTGGGGAATGACTTAAAAGCTCTTGGAGTTGTATCAAGCACCCCAGGCCTCCCAGTAAAAGGAAGAAGGACCAGACTGGACTTGCCAGAGAACAAACATTGAAAAACACTCAATGGGAAGTTACAGAAGTAAATATAACTCCCAGTCCGCAGGAAGAACAATCTTCTGATTCCAGGAAGAAAGAGACAAAGGGGAAACCCAAGGCCTCGGGAAGAAATAAAAGTGTCACCCTTGTGCACAAAACAAGGACATCCCCGAGAGGACATTCCAAGGTCACACCTGTGACCCCTCCAGCAGCTGAGGCTGAGTGGGAGGACAAGCCAGAGGATGGTGAACCAGTTACTGGTGAAACAGAACATGGAAGAATCCCTTCCCTTGTTGGAGATCTGGATCCTAAAGACCATCCTGAGCTGCAGACTTTGCTTGCAGACGGTGGCCCCTGTAGGGCAGACTTCAGCAGATGTCAAAGGGAGTGTCCTACTCTTGAAAGACTTCAATAACAGGCAGCTTCCCAGCTGGAAGGGCAAGAGCCAGGGAAGCACAGGCTGCACTGGGAGGATGTCCTCCTTTACAGTCAGCCTATAGAGTATACCCCATGGGACTATAGAATACTTGTAGTACCTCAGGAGGTAAGACCTCAGTTTCTACAGTTATGATATGATATTATATTTTATTTATATCGTGCTCATACACAAGTGTTTCAGAGCGCGTCCAAGCGAAGGGAGAGGAAAAAGGGAGAACAAAATAAACAAATATCTTACTAGGCCCAGTGACATTAAGAACGTGCAAGTGCATGGACAAGGGGGAAAGTCTGTGGAAGGCGGAGAAGTGGAAAGTGTAAAAGAGAGGAGAGAATAGAATAAATAATAAGTGCATTAAATAAATAAATAAATACATGGAGTGAAAAGTGGTAGTGCAGCCAGCAAGTGGCAAGTGCATGATTAGTAAGATCGGGTATATCTGATAAGTGCAGAAGAAGATTGGGAGACTGTATGGGTACAGATACAGATCCCAGTGCAAGGGGTGGCCCAGAGGCAGTGCTGGAGGTAGGCAGGGTGGGCAGGTACCTGAGCCCGAAGGACAGATGGTGTCCAGGTGCACAGTGTCGAGAGAGAAAAGCAGATCAGCGGGGAGAAGAGGGGCAAAGGCAGATGCGAAGAGGAAGGTCTTGAGGTGCTATCGGAACCGGAGATGGTTCTCCTAAAGTTTCAGGGTGACCGGGAGGCTCTTCCAAACAGAGGTCCCAGCCGAAGACAGGGATCTGCCCCCAGCTCGTTTCTTTGTAAAACAACTGACCCTGAGGGAGTTAGAAGTAGAGGAGCGAAGGGCACAAGAGGGGAGGTATTTGCAGAGGTTTAGTTGAAGGTATTTTGAGCCCAGGCCCCAGAAAGCGTTATGGACAATGCAGAGGGTTTTAAATGTAATCCTTGCATCCACTGGGAGCCAATGAAGGGATTTCAGAGCTGGAGAGATACAATCCCAGGGCTTGAGGACAAGTGTCGCAGTCCTGTTCTGGATTAGTTGTAGAAGGCAGAGAGTGGAGGCAGGTAGATTTAGAAAGAGGCAATTACAGAAGTCCAACCTAGAGAGAACCAGAGCTTTGGAGACAGTGAGCTTCTGAGGTTAGAAGAGGAAAGGCAGAGTACCTCTGAAGAGGTGCAGTAAGAAGTTTGACTTTTTAGAGACTTCAGAGATGTGTGTGGAGAAGGAAAGTGTGGAGCGAATGATGACCCAGAGATTCTTAGCCTCACAGGTAGGGTTAGGAGGAGGGCCAAGGCACGCTGGCCAGAGAGTGAGGCGAAATGGTGGTGAAGGTGTACCAATGAGGAGGATCTTGGTCTTGTTGGCATTTAGACAGAGATTGTTGGCGGCACACCAATTTTGAATGGCGATTAGGCAATCAGAGATGACGGAACGAGAGGAGGTTTCTGAAGGAATCCTGAAAACGAGTTGGGTGTCATCGGCATAGCACTGGAAGTTTGAGCAGAAGATGGAAATGCAGTAGACGAGAGCTGGCAGGTATTCGTTGAAAAGCCAGGGCGATAGTTTACACCCCTGGGGAACACCACAGGTGGAGAGGGAGATAGAGGATAGGAAGGACCCATGTCATACCTCGGAGGGTCGATCAGATAGGAAAGAGATCAGCCAGGCCAGAGCCTGATTACTGATACCAAGGCTGCCACAGAGACGATTGAGCAGGATGGTATGGTTGACTGTGTCAAAAACAGAGGAGAGATCAAGTAGGATGAGGACGGAGGGAATGGTAGAGTCGAGAATGGAGAGCAGGTCTTCACGGATGTTAAGGAGAGCAGTTTCTGTGCTTTTGGCAGCTCTGAATCCAGATTGGTAGTCATGGAGTGTGCAAACAAAGTCAGAATGAAGCGAGATGGCCAGCTTTTCCAGGAGCTTTCCCAAAAAGGCAGTAATGGAAATTGGGTGATAGTTAGCCAGACAAGAGGGGTCAGCTGTGGGTTTCTTGAGGCAAGGATGAACAAGGAAGTGCTTCAGAGGGGAGGGGAAACAACCAGAGGCAAAAGACTGGTTACAGAAATTGGCAAGGGCTGGCGCAAGGGTATCAATGTGGTCCTTAATGGTTTTAGAGGAACAGCAATGGACCTGTTTTGTTGAGGATTTCATAGATCGGACTTGTCTAGCAACCTCATCCGGGGAGGAAAGAGGGACGGGGGTGGCTGAGGGAAGAGAAGCAAGCCGGGACAGAGAGGGGAGAGGAGTGGGGGTGGAGGAGAGGGTGGACAAGATGTCCAGGGTTTTGGAAATAAAGTGAGAGGCAAGGGCATTGAGCCTGGGGGGTGAGAGGAGGGGTGGAGACTCCAGCAAGGTAGGCCAGCTCCTTGCAGATTTTAGAGTACAGCTGAGTTGTTAGATGCTGCAGAAACGTGGGCTTGAATGTGGCCTCTCTTCTTGGAGGGGACAGCGAGACGGTATTGTCTTTGGAGCATGCAGCATGTCAGTTTGTCATAGGATGAGCAGGAAGCCCTCCATTTTCACTCAGCCAGCCTGCACTTGCGTTTAAGTGTAGCTAGGTCAGAGTCATACCAGGAATTACACTTGGCTTTGGACTTCAAACGGATCCTCATGACAGGGGTTAGAACATCAAGAGTAGCAGAAATAGAGGAGTAGAGCAGGGACAGGTATGTGTCAGGGTGTTTGTCAGCCTGAGGTGGGGGGGTAGAAGATGGCAGCAAAAGTCTCGATTGACACACGCTTCATGGGCCGGATGTCCGAAAAGGTGGTTGGCAATCTTAGGGAAGGCTTAGCTTGGGAGGAGGAGATGGACAGATGAGAGGAGAGGAGTCTCTGATCACTCCAAGAGAGAGGAGTGGTGATGGGAGCAGAGAGGGGGAGGCCCGAGGTGATCAAGACATCAAGTGCATGACCAGCAGAGTAAGTCAGGCCAGAAGGGAGGATAGAGAGGGAGAGTGAATCGCAGAGGTTGCTAAAGAGCACAGATGAGGAACAGGGAGAATCAAGATGGATTTTGAAATCACCAAGAAGGAGGAGTTGAGTGGTTGAGGCCAGGCAGGAGGAGGAGAGGTCTGCCCACCTGGAGAGAAAAGAGGGAATTTGGCCAGGGGGGCGGTAGAGAGTAGCAACGGTGCGAGCGTGGCTAGGCGAGAGAGAAAGCCTGCAGACAAGGCATTTGAAAGAAGAGTAAGTCTGTGTGGGGATGATGGAGGCAGGAATCGATGCAGGGAAGATCAGAGCTACACCCCTGCCAAGCCGGTTGGATCTGGGAACAGAGAGTATCTTGTAGCTGTCAGGGAGGAGAGTGTCAAAACTCCTGACAGGGCTGACCGTGAACCAAGTCTCATAAAACCGAGGACATCAAGGTTCAGTTCTTTTAGGAGGTGTCAGATGTCAGAGGTTTGTTTGACATCAGAGAGACAGTTGAGAGTGGCAAGATGAAGAAGGTTGTCAGCCTTAAAAACCTTCCAGGGTTGGGTACAAATAAAGGGTATGCCCTGAGGAGGATTGGAGGGAGCTTGAGATGGGACGGAGGTGGCAGGAGAGGAGGACAAGGTAGCCAAAGGAGGAGAGTAGGACAAAGCTGGAGATGAGAGGAAGTTGATGAGGCAATGAGTTGGCCAATGAGATTCCTTTAGCTGGTCACTTAAGTTTTAAGAAGACCAAGGAAAGAATTTCCCTGTATTTCTACTGAACTAAGATGGGGTCTGATGTAGATACATTCTGTAGAAGTTGTCACACTTTTCAGATTTCTGGCAAGAGTGGAGCAGAGAATATGGTACCCTTGGTGCCCCTCCCAGTGGTGGGAGTCCCTGTTGAGAGGGTAGGGTTTGACGTTGTTGGTCCCTTACACCCTCACACATGTTCAAGCAACCGATTTATATTGGTTGTGGTAGACCATCCTACCAGGTATCTTGAAGCAATACCTATGAAGACTTTTACTGCTCAGGCAGTGGCTGCGGCCCTCCTTGGATTTTCTACCAGGGTAGGTTTTCTTAAGGAGCTTATCTCAGAGAGGGGGACCAATTTTATGTCCCACTACAAGCAAGCCATCTAGAAAAACTGCAGAGTGACCTACAAGTTCTTAACAGCCTACAATCTCCAAACCAATGGGTTGTTGGAGAGGTTCAATAGAACTATGAAGAGCATGATAGATGCTTTAGAAGAACCCCTTAGAAGAAAGTGGGACCTTCTACTGCCATGCCTTCTCTTTGCTTATAGAGAAGTCCCTCAAGAAGGGGTTGCCTTCAGCCCCTTTGAGCTTCTCTATGGTCATCCGGTTAGAGGTTCATTGGCTCTAATCAAGAAATTGTTGGAGAGTGATCCTTCCCACAAGCCAGTGAGAGTCAATGACTATGTGTTAGGTCTCCAAAGGAGAATGACACACATGATGACAGAAGCTTCAGATAACTTCAAACACTGGCATGACCAGAAGGCCAACAGCTAGTGTAAAAGCCTCACTCCCGACTTGCACATGCATATTCATAAAATATAATACACCCAGTGGGGAATGAGACTAGGAGAACAGGTTGCAAGATTTAGATAAGTTTATATAAAGTTGGCATCCAGAGAACTCTGCTGCCTCGAGAGCGCTCTGGTAAACATTAAAATTACAGAGAGTTATAAAGAATAACAGCGTCATAGATGACGCAACTAACATAGGGTGCTACAACAGTGCGGAATTGGCTGGAAAACAAAGATACATATGTCAGTGTAGGTGTTGTTTCTACTGGATTGGTTCCCCAGATGGCGGGAGGGTGAGCGTCACGAAATCCAGCTGCATGTGTCCGGAAGGGGTGAGGGTAAGGTCATGGCACGATAGAGTTGACACTAACTAAGCTGGCATGAAAAACTACCATTCAATATATAATAAACAACAATCATTAGTATACCTTTGAATAAATCTAGAAAACCTATAAATTGCATGCAAGTGATTACACCATCTTTCATTGGGACTTTTATGGGATACAAGGTGTAGAGGGCTTGTCCTCTGTGATGACTTGGGCGACTGGGTGGTTCTTAGCACATCACATCAAGGCAATTGGGGAGTTATGGGAACAATATACTGAGACAGAGGTCTGGGTTTATTGGGGGCACTGTAGAGTGGGCTGCACAGCAGGGTCACACTTCTGGTACATCAAGAGAATACCATAGGAGGGCACAGGGTTACATTGGCAGTAATTTTCCAACAGCGGGGGCAAGGGAGTAGGCGCAGTTTTGTGGAGATGGATGAGCTACAAGGCATGGGTCGAGCCGGTTCACACACAGGACAGTGATCACAGAGGAAGGGTGAGATGATACATTATGTTATTTGTTTCAATTATCCCCGGCGCATCCGTGAGAGAGGTAGTTGTGAAGCTTTCAGACAGGGAGGAAAAGGTGGGGGCTATGAGCGTGCTGTGCGCAGCGCTGCAGAGGGGAGAGAAGGCTTTTCGTACTGTCAAAGTGAGGCCTAGTCCAAAGATGGAGTTTAGGGCACACAAAATGGATGCCAAGTGAGTCCCACAATAGCCCCACTTATGCTAATGTTAGCATACGGGCAACGGAGGAGTCCCCCGCTATTGCACATGCAAGTGGTCCATAACGTGCAGAATGTGCGAGGGGGGCCCAAACAACCCCTCACTCCCACACACTAGTTTTAGTTATGGTTCCTACAAGGCAAAGGGCCTTACAGGACAAATGGAATAGACCCTTCAAGGTTTTGGGCAAACTTGGAGAGGTCATTAATTTGGTGGATTTAGGCAATCCTAAGGAGGCCCCCAGGGTCTTTCATACCAATCGCGTAAGGACTATGGTTCTAGACCAGAACTGGGAGCTTTGCTTCTAGCCTCTGATCAAGAGGAGGAGGAGAGTGAACCTCTACCTGTCCTCCTCAGGGGACAACCTTTAGATGGAAAGATAGGAGGAGTTAATCTCTCTTCTGATCTGAATCTGCAACAACAGGAGGAGTGCAAAGTTCTGTTGAATCAGTTTGCCTCCTGTTTTCACTAACACCAGGCTTGACCCCTTGGGGCCAGCATGATATACTCACTGGTGACCGTCTCCCTGTTAAGAGCAGGTGTTAAAGAATGTAAGAACCCACATAAAGGAAGAAGTCAAGAAGATGTTTGATCTTGGGGTAGTAGAGCCATCTAAAATCCATGGGCTAGTCCAGTTGTACTAATGCCAAAGGCAGGATACAAGGAGTTGATATTCTGTGTGGACTATTGAACTCTTAATGCAGTCACCACGACTGATGCCCATCCTTTACCTAGGACAAAGGAGCTGGTGGACAAACTTAGTTCAGCCAAGTTCCTCAGTGCATTTGACCTAACCTCAGCCTATTGGCAAATAGCTCTGACAGACCATGCCAAGGAGAGAACTACATTCTCAAACCCAGGAGGCCTCTACCAGTTTAGGGTTATGGCTTTTGGACTGAAGAATGCACCTGCTATATTCCAAAGGATGGTACATCCTGTTCTGAATGAGATGCAGGACTTCTGCATGGCATACTTGGATGACATTGCAGTGTTCATCCCTACTTGGAAAACCTAGGTTATGTTGTGCAGACTCTTGAGCAAGCCCATCTGACCATAAAGGCAAGCAAATTTCAAATTGGTCAGAGTAAAGTGGTCTACCTTGGACACGAGGTAGGAACAGGTGAAATAAGGCCATTGCCTAGCAAGGTACAAGCTGTACACGACTGGGTCACCTCTACTACTCAAACCCAAGTGAGAGCCTTTTTAGGTCTCACAGGTTACTATAGGAACTTCATTGAGAACTATGGGACCATAGCTTCTCCCTTGAATGTGATCTCCTCACCCAAATTCCTCAAAAAGGTCAGTTGGAATGAGGAGTGCCCAAAGGCATTTGAAGGATTTAGGAAAACCCTTTGTCAAGATCCAGCCTTAAGAACTCCTGACTACAACCAATCCTTTATTGTACAAACTGATGCTTCAAATCCAGGAATAGGTGCAGTTCTGAGTCAGCTGGATGAGAAAGGCAGGGAACACCCAATCTGCTTCATCAGTAGGAAAATGAAGGATCCTGAAATAAGGTGGGCAACCATAGAATGTCAATGTTCTGCCATTGTGTGGTCTTTGAAGAGGTTTAGACCATATCTGAATGTATCTCCTTTTGTAATTCAAACAGACCACCAACCCTTGAGATGGTTAATGCAGATGAAGGGGGAAAAACCTAAATTGTTAAGATGGTCTTCAACCCCCTGCAGGGGTTTGATTTTACCATAGAACACAGGTCAGGGTGTAATCACCAAAATGCTGATAGTCTGTCCAGAAAGTATGACCGACTGGAGTAAGGAGATTCATCCAGGCAGTGGATTAAATTATCCTGTCCCTTAGTCTGGAGGGGACAAGTGTTAGGGAGAATTCTCAGACATGTGCTAATTCCTCTCTATCTTAGAGAGCCCCGGCACTTTTGCTGAACTCTAGGACTTTTAAATGTTTAACCTAGAGGAGTGAGACTTTTTTCCCACACTCTCATGTATTTTTCTGTGATTTAAACTCTGTGTTTCTTTTGGTTATGGAGTCTGACAAACTCCATAGGCATCATATTTTTACATTGGGCCTCATTACACGGTAGGCGGTAAGCCATGGCGCTACTAGCGCCATGGCTCATGCCGGTAAAATACCGGCACCGCCTTGGCGGAAAGGGGATTTACCGCCCCATTCCAAGGTTGGAGGGGCGGTAAATCCCCTTTCCGCCATTGCCCTTCCCCATTCCCATTTCTGCCCCATAGGGCTCTATGGAAATGGGGAAGGCGCTAATTACGCCACCGCAATTTTGCGGTGCCGTAATTAGCTCCGAGGTCCCTTAGCGGGTTGGATTTTAACGCCTGCAAGAAGCAGGCGTTAAATCCTCCAACCCGCAAAGGGACCTCGTAGTACGGCGGTAAGGGTTAACGGTCACCGTTGCCATTAACGGTGACCGTTAACCCTTACCGCCGTCCGTGTAATGAGGCCCATTGTGACACAGAGCACCTTTGGTACAGTGACACAGAGAAGTCTCTCAGAATTCCCAAAGGTTTAAATACCTTCTCTTGGATGAACTACTGTTTCCAAGAGCAGTAAAGTGAAATTGACTTTACTTACATTTGTAACTTTCTAGACCCAACACACACTATCTTACAATAGGGTGCTGGAGTGGTTACTTAGTATCCCCTTTGCCTAGTTTCTCATGTAAGAATGTTATGTTACCCTTTCTACAATTAATGGCTGGTGGCAGTGGTTTACTTTTAACTATCATTGGGAGTTTTTACCGCGGGCTGCGTTCGCAGCTGCAGTAAAGCGCCCATGGGTGCCCATTCTGTCAAAATGGCCCGGGTCTCTTTTTTCCACCATTTCTTGTTGGAAAGGTCCTTCTTGGAAATTACTCTGCGTGCCAAACCAGGTTTAGTCCCTTTATTTGTATTGTGTTTGGCAGGATTCACAAGTGAAGCCAGCCTCTGCCAGGGGCAGGAAGTGAGAGAGGTGCCTGAAACTCCCTGTGCTTAATACCCTTGGTTACAGGAATGCACCCAAAGCCTATTGGCCGGCTGGCTGTCCGGCATGGACAGCCACCCTGCTGTGTGATTGACAGCTAGACTGGAATGAATAAACCTGCATAAAAGGCAAGGCCTTTTGGCTTGGAAGGCAGAGTCGACCACTGGACCACTGGACGAACAAATCCGAAGAACTTGGAAGAGACGCCTGCTGCAACTCCTGGACCTTTGGTTTGCCCAGTCAAGCCCTGCTGCTGTGCTGAAGCTTTGAATTCACCTCGACTAGAGAAGCCCTGCAAGGACGACTTGTCCCCTTGAGTTGGTGAGACCAATCAACTCCAAAGTGAACTAGTTTGGACATCCTCTCGGAGCTGGCTGTACTTCCACTGCTGCTGCTGCTGGAACTGAAGTTCCACGGAGAAGAACACCAAATAGAGTGGATCACTTTTAAATCAGACCCAAGCGCTAGGAAGATCCTCAGGACTACCCTGATGCATGACTCACCAAGCCTGAGTGACCTCAACAGAGTGCTGGACCCCAGAAGCAAGGAAAGTCTGAAGTGGTGTCCGAGAACTGCGGTGTTGCAATTTGCTGTCAGACGCGAGGACCTGAAAAGCCGAAGTGTTACTGAATTGAAGTTTGCCCGTTGCTACCGCCGACCGTCCTGTTGTGTTGCAGGAGTCAAAACAGGAAAAACAGACAGGAAAATTAAAATCTGAATTGGCGAACATAGGAGTCGCATTAGGATTAGGACTCGAAATGCACACCTAGTAGACCACTGGATTGAATAAAGCTACACTGTGGACGACCTAAGCTGGACCATTTTATACAAACAAAGGCCAGGCTCAGACAGCAACAAAGATAAAAACGTACTTCTGAGAAAAGAACAACAATTGATTTTTCGCACGAATATTACAACCACAGGACTTAACGAGAAAATTGACTGGTGGGCATAAGAACCTGAATGTGCCATCTGTTATAAAATAATAGGTCTGTTTCCGCAAATATTGAATGACTACTGGAACTTTGCTAGCCAATATCGACAAATCCATTGTAAACAGTGTGCAGCCGTGTACACTCACCGAGAAGTAGATTTCCACTTTTGAAGGACATGATATATAAAACTGCATATGGGAATGTAAGTGATCAGCCAAATGATGACATTACCGAGTGAGCGCGTTTGGCAATTAAGCACCACGCATGCGCCAACTTGGAACGCAAGCATAAGAATCCCCGGATATGCCTGGACTTAACCGAAGCTGCCCCGGATGAGATACACGGCGGAAAGAACGTCATCAAACAGACGGTTGTTGATTGCGGCAAGAACACGGATTACGAACGGTAAAGAAAACAACAGATAACAACTAACTTACAGCCAAGTGGCTTTATCTAGAAGGTGGCGGTCCGGGGGCTAAAACAATAAGTTCTGCTGTTTCTGTGAAAAGTGACACTAGTACCCTTAAAAGTGAGGGGTGTACGTTAGACAATAGAATTGAAGAACTAGTTACTCTTACCTTGTAACGTTCTTTCGATGGGATGTTCCTCCGACGTATTCCTTATCTTAGATAGAAATCCTTCAGCTTTGCTGGCCTCGGAAAATTTTTTCGCCAGAGGGCGCTGCGCGTCGATGATCGCCGAGTCGATGACCCTCGACGGCCTCCGTGCCGACGTCGACGTCATCCTGCCTATAAAGGCCGCGCGCAGCGTCCGTTGCTCAGTTCCGTTTTGTAGTCCCCAGTAATGTTTTTGGATTAGACTAATCACCTTGAAGGAGCATAGGCTGCAAACCCACAGGAAGTCATACTGCGGGGATGGATGGGAGGGTCGATAAGGAATACGTCGGAGGAACATCCCATCGAAAGAACGTTACAAGGTAAGAGTAACTAGTTCTTCGAAGGGATTGTGTCCTCCGACGTATTCCTTATCTTAGATAGACTCCCATAGCAGTGGTATTGTGACTGGAGGCGGGAGTAATAAAAGTTATGTTACCCTTCCAGAATGGACAGAGTGTAACACAGCCTTGCCGAATCTAGTTTCTTGACTAGAGGAGGAATCCAGGCTATAGAATTTGGTAAATGTATGTGCGGACGACCATGTGGCAGCCGCACATATATCTCGAATTGGCACCCCTCTTTGAAGGGCTGAGGATGTTGCGATACCCCTGGTAGAATGAGCCCTTAGATTTTGAGGAGGCTCCTTTCCTGCCAATTTGTAGCACTCCAGAATGGCTAAAATAATCCATCTGGAGATGGTTTGTTTTGTTATTGGAAGGCCCAACTTATGTCCTGCATAACCTACAAAGAGTTGGTCTGCTTGTCTGATCTTAGCCAATCTGCTGATATAGAAGCTCAAGGCTCGCTTAGGGTCCAGCCTGTGCAGTCTCTCTTCCTCCTTCCCCGGATGAGGAGGAGGGTAGAAAGAAGGTAATATAATCTTCTGAGTGATGTGAAACTCCGAGACTACCTTCGGGAGGAAGTTAGGCTTCACCTGAAGAACAACTTTGTCCTTGTAAAAGATTGTATGTGGAGGTTTACACGATAAGGCTTGCAACTCGCTAACCCTTCTAGCAGATGTCAATGCTATTAGCAAAACAGTTTTGAGGGTGAGAAGCTTCAATGAACAAGAGTGTAGTGGTTCAAAAGGGGCACCCTTTAGGAAGTTTAAAATTAGGTTTAAATCCCATAAGGGAACTTGAAAAGGTTTCGGGGGATAAACATTAGTTAATCCTTTTAGGTATTGTATTACCAATGGAATTTTGAAGTATGAAGGCTCCTCTGCAGTGCGCTTAAAGATTGATAGCGCTGCGAGATAGCCCTTAATTGTGCCAACCTGTAGGCCTGAATTAGCCAGGTAAAGTAAGAATGACAACACCATAGGTGTACCACAAGAAAAGGGTTCAATATTCTTTTCTCTGCACCAGCTGCAAAATTTGTTCCAACGGCAGCGGTATAGAGTTTTAGTTGCCGGCCTTCTGGCCGAAAGCAACACCTCCATAACATCATCCGGAAGGTCCCAATCCTTGTACCTCAACCTTTCAGACACCAAGCGTGAAGGTTGAGGGTCTTGATGGCTGGATGGAGAACCTGACCTTCCTTCTGCGAGAGAAGATCCTCTCTGTATGGCAGTCGAATTGGAGGGCAGATGGACATGTCTAGAAGGTCCGGGTACCACGTTCTCCTGGCCCAATCCGGGGCAATTAGGATCATGGTCTTCCGAAACCTTCTCAACCTCCTGATCATTTGAGGAATGACAGGGACCGGAGGGAACGCGTACAGAAGTGGGAACTCCCAGTCCACTACGAACGCATCTCCTAGAGCTCCTCTCGGGGGAAATTCCCTTGAGCAAAATCTGTCGCACTTCCTGTTGATACTGGTGGCGAACAGATCCACTTGAGGGGTTCCCCAAAGGGCGAAGATCTCTTGAAGGACTTCCTGAGCTATCTCCCACTCGTGAGAGACTGTGCTCTGCCTGCTCAGAGCGTCCGCTGTCAAGTTCTTCTCTCCGGCTAGGTGAATTGCCGATAGAGAGATTCCTTCCTGAATTGCCCAAAACCAGAGCTGCATCGCCTCTCTGCACAGTGGTAGTGAGCCTACGCCTCCTCTTTTGTTGAGGTAGTGCATGGCCACTGTATTGTCCGTCATTATTAGGACGTTTCTTCCCCGTACAGACGGCAGAAAAGCCTTCAGCGCTAGTCTGATGGCTCTCAGCTCCAACAGGTTGATATGTAGTCTGGACTCCGATGGAGACCAACGACCGCTGATGGTCAAGTCGTTGGCGTGAGCTCCCCACCCCGTGAGTGAGGCATCCGTGACTACTGTTATCTCCGGCCATGGTTGCCAAAACATTTCTCCTTTCAGGATGTTCTCCCGACAGGCCCACCACTGAAGGTCTCGGGCTACTTTGACCGGGATCCGAAGGAGATCTGTCATCCTTCCTGAGAACTGTGACCACTGAGTTCTCAGTGCCCACTGGAGGGATCTCATTCTCAGGCGAGCCTCCGGCACGAGGAATATGCAGGATGCCATGAGGCCTAGCAACCTCAGAAAGTCGTAGGCTGGGAGATATTGGGCATTCTGAAATCTGATGACCATCTGCAGAATATCTCGAGCCCTCACCTCTGGTGGCAAGGCTTTTCCCAGGGAAGTGTCCAGGACTGCTCCAATGAATTGGAGTCTCTGTGATGGTATCATCTGTGACTTCTTTAAATTGAGGGAGAAGCCCAGCTTGTGAAGGAAGTGGCAAACATAATCTAGTTGTCTCTGAGCCTGTTCCGAAGATACAGCTCTGATCAACCAATCGTCTAGGTAAGGGTAGACATGAATCCCTTCCCTCCTTAGACTTGCAGCCACAACCGACATTAGCTTGGTAAAGACCCTCGGGGCGGAGGTTAGCCCAAATGGCAGAACTCGAAATTGATAATGAGAGCTGCCAATTGCGAACCTCAGGTATCTCCTGTGCCTGGGATGGATCGGCACATGGAAATAAGCGTCCTGGAGGTCTAGAGATACCAACCAGTCCTGAAGCTGGAGGGCCTGAAGGATCTGAGAGAGAGTCACCATCTTGAACTTGTCCTTTCGGAGGAATTTGTTCAATTCCCGTAAGTCTAAGATGGGTCTCAGTCCTCCGTCCTTCTTCGGTATTATGAAGTAGGGGGAGTACCAACCCTTGTTCCTTTCCGCTACAGGTACCAGTTCTATGGCACCTTTCTCTAGCAGGTCTAAAACCTCCTGCAAGAGGAGCGGATCTGGAAGCTTCAAAGGGTTGTTCCCCGGTGGATGACTCTGAGGGATATGTAGGAAGGGCAGGCAGTAACCTTGGGCTACTGTCTCCAGAGCCCAAGCATCTGACGTAATAGCCTGCCATTCCGTCAGATGGTGAGTTAACCTGCCCCCTACTGGTGTTCTGTGAGGGGAGACCTCAGAGTGGTTTTGAAGCGGCTGATGCAGTTGCCGAAGGTAAAGTGGCTCCTGCTCCTGCGGGTGCGGCTTTCTTTCCCCTACCCCGTCCACCACGGGTAAATCTTCCTTGGCCTCTTTGAGCCGGTCGTCCCCTGCCCCTTCCATATGAGGAATAGTAACGAAAGGACCGTCCTCTCCACGATGATCCCGAAGGACGAAAGGTATTCTGACGGATAGCAGCTCCCAATGACTTGGCTGCTGCCTTGGACGTTTGCAGTTTCTCCAAACTGTCATCCGCCTTCTTTCCAAAGAGGGTAGAACCGTCAAAGGGCATATTCAAAAGCCTGGTCTGCACGTCAGAGGCAAAACCAGACTTCCTCAACCACGCATGCCTGCGGATTGTGGTACTTGCCGCCATGGCCCTGCTGATACTGTCAGCAGAATCTAGGCCAGTTTGTAGGGTCTCGCACATCGCATCTTTACCATCCCTGATGATGTTTAAAAATGCGTCCCTTTCCTCTCCTTCTTGGAGGCAGTCAGCCGCTGATGAAGCGCACTCCCAAAGGGTGTGGCTGAACCTAGCGAGCGTACAGGTCGCGTTAATAGACTTTAACGCCATGCTACAGGCAGAAAAAACCTTCTTAGCCATGGCATCATATTTTTTGTCATCCCTATCCTGCGGAGCAGTGGGGTATGCAGATGTGCTGCCTGATGAGGTTGCAGCCTGTACAACCAAGCTCTCAGGAGTAGGGTGTTTTGACAAATATTCAGGGTCAGAACTAGCCACCCTGTATTTTGTTGACAGTTTTTTATTTACTGCCGGGATAATTTCTGGCGTTTCCCAGTTTGTCAAAATCCTTCTCTGTAGAGCAGAGTGAAATGGAACCACAGGATCCTCCTGTGGGCCCTTGTCCAGTATGTCAGTGAGGTCATCCTGCTGAAAGGCAGGAGAAGGTGCAGACCAACCCATAAATTCTATGATTCTAGACATCAGAGCTCTATATGGAGTCTCCGCATGTTCTCCTGGGTCTGGTTTGATAAATTCTGCTTCAGGAGAAGTGTCCAAGCCACTAGCTTCCTGAAGTGCATCCTGAAGATTTTTTAATCTTCCTTCCTCAGAGGCGAAAGTCTCTGGCTCTGGTGATGTGGTCCTCTGTAAATCAATATCTTGGTCTGAATCCTCCCTTTCCTCAAAAATCGAGGTTAAAGGGGGATACATTGGTTTTTGGAATGGTATAAACCCCATTTCCAATGCAGAAGGAGCCATCATCACAGGCCTTGAAAACGTCGATGTCGTCGACACCGACGTGAAAGTACTCGAAGGCGCCGTGAAAAGCGTCGAGAAATGTGTACTAGGCCTCGAAGAACTCGAAAGGATCGGAGTCTTGCTCGAGAACGACGTCGACGTTCTCGGCGTCGAGTCGGAGGTCTTTTGTCTAACCGTTGGCTGTGGAGTAGCCGTGGTTCTTTCCTTCACCGGCGTCGATATCGGCGTCGACGTCGGCGTCGACTCGATCGACTGATGCGCCGATGAATCCTTCGACAACGGCGTCGATGGCGCCGACCTCTGTTTCGAAGGAGTTTTCGACGATGGCGTCGATGATGCTTTATCTCCCGATGGCTCGAGGCGCTTTCGGGTTGACTTTTCCGCCGGGTACTGCGACTCGCGGCGTTTAGATTTTTTGGGTTTTTTACCCGGGGTATCACCCTCAGCTGTCTTCGAGGGGGACGAGGCCGCTTTCTCGAAGACGCTTAGCATCTTTTTCCTGAATTCCTCCCACTCAGCTTGCGAGCTGCGTTTTGTGGGGCAATGAACTCTCTCAGGAGAACTCGACGAAGATGACGAAGGGGATCTCCTACGTCTCTTCTTCGAGTGTCTCGATGTCGACGAGTGGTGGGAGCCACTTCGTGATCTAGATCGAGAGTGTTTTTTATGGTGAGGAGACGAACGTCTCGACTCTACCGAAGAAGCTTTCGAGGAAGTTAAAGTTGACCTACCTCTCTCGAGCTTCCCCCTACGCTCCTTCAAGGCTTTCGCCGTCATGGAAAGGCATTCCTCACACTCCGAACTCTGGTGCGTGATTCCCAGACACCACAAACAGACCCTGTGAGGGTCCGTCAACGACATTTTCTTCCCGCAGTCTCGGCACTTTTTGAAACCGGACCGAGGGGTCGTCGGGTCGGAGGAGGATGCCATCGATATCGAGGTAAATAGTAGTTATTATATACGTTATCTTGACGAGAACTGAGCAACGGTGTTCCGAGGCACAACGAAGCGCGGAAAAACGGAACTGAGCAACGGACGCTGCGCGCGGCCTTTATAGGCAGGATGACGTCGACGTCGGCACGGAGGCCGTCGAGGGTCATCGACTCGGCGATCATCGACGCGCAGCGCCCTCTGGCGAAAAAATTTTCCGAGGCCAGCAAAGCTGAAGGATTTCTATCTAAGATAAGGAATACGTCGGAGGACACAATCCCTTCGAAAAAGATATATTGTGTAGGGATATTCAACTACTGTGCACAAACTAACAGACAAATAATTAGCTCCGTTCTCTCCCTATAGAAAGTATCCTGGCTGTACAGTCGGGAACAGCAGGATCCCCTTCACGAGCACTGGCTAGAATCCGTTTAAACTTCAATAATGAACACAGTACTAACTTCACTGCCAGGAACTCTACTCCTTGCCCTTAGAAGAAAAGGAGACGAGTTTGAAACTGCATGGGGGCAAGATTGACAGAACAATACTAATCAGCGCCAATAACTAATGCATTGAATTATAGGCAATTAACAAAAGCATGCGTGTGCTTCCTCCTCTAGCGACACACGAGCCAAGCCTTGATGGACAACAAAAACACGGCAACCAAATTGAAAAGAAAGTGAAACTTCACCTGCCTTTGAAGATTCTGGCATAGGGACCCATACATTTGGGTAAGCCCCTATTAGAATAGATGAACCTAGCCACATTAGAACTAAGTGACTCTGTACCTGATGGGTCCTTTTCTCCTCTATAGCTTACAGAGGCTCCTTCTTCGACACATGGAAGATGGCTCCTTTCCTCTTACATCACCAATTCGAGGCTCTGAGGTCTCAAGGACACGAGGCAATCAACATACAGTTCACGCAAAAAATGGTGAGTGGACTATACCAGCGTGTTTTTTTTCTCCAATCACTGGTAAATAACCATGAGAGTAGAGGCGCCTGTCCCTCCCTTGAGATAACAAATAGAGTATGATGAGTAGAATCAATGGGGACACAGGCTTTTAAACAATGTAGGGTATAAGACAAGCCCTAAAAAGCAAAAATCGAGATAGAAGAACTGGCACTAAACGAACCGTTTTAAATGCACATGTGTATTTGACTGTAGTATGATGTCATTAGACTTTAAACAAAGATTTCTGTTATTAATCAACAATTGTCTGAGAGCTGAACAGCGTGAGTAGGTTATTGACACTCCTATTCTCGGTTTATTACTCCCTGATAGGTGGAGCCCTTCTTCCGGGTATATTGACCAAAGGGTAACACAAACCCATGAATTAAGAATACAACTGCAACCCTGACAAGGACATTGCAAATGAATTGTTTCTAGTGGAACCCCTTGAGTTTCCGGTTTTTATTGTTACTGAGATGTGATGCATGCTTTACTAACCCCTTACACAAGCCCCTGAAGAATTTCCGAGCACTAGGCATAAGACACAAAGATCAGAAAGAAACATGTTGGGCACATCGTGTGGTTGTTGAGTGTGACTAAGAAAGTGAATGAAAAATAGAGTGAATGGAACTTGAGGTTGAGTGAGATGTGTTTAATGAAGTATCGCCCAGTGTGAATATCAGCACAGCACAAGACACTTTAACTGATAAGCAATTGAACTAACAGACTTAACCGTTGGAGGGGGAAAGCTCAAGCTTACACCACAGTGAACGTGTGTCTTTTTGATCTTCAATGTAGGAGACTTAATAGACAGACTAACAATATACCCCAAGGTGTTTTTTAATATTTATATGTACTTGACAAATAAAATATGTATATTTTTCATAAATACGTTTCGAAGTATTGGTCTTCTTCAACACCATAAGTGAATATGGTACCGGAATAGAACTCTCCCCTTTAAGGTAGTAATTACAATCACAAGCTTTGTGTTTCAAAGTGTTAAGGGTTGACCCCTTTGGTTCGAGGGTATGTTTGTGAATACTATATCCCTCCACCTCTTGTTAGAATAGTGTTGCAGGAGTCCCCAGATGTCCTCCCTCTTGTCCCCATGACTGAGGCCCAGGAACAAAAGGATCTGCAGAGCCACACAGGAACAGAAGCCAGCTGGAACCATTTCTTCTAACCAAAGGTACTGTACAGTCTAAGAGAACTTACCTCTTGTCTTGTAGCCTTACTTGTTCTCAGTTGAGACTTGTCTTGGTTGCTTCTGTAGGGTTGCTTGCATCTTATACAAATCACAAGCCTCCCAGCTTGTGGCCTCACTTTGATTCTACTTTTTCTACAAAGACTTCTAAAACATTGTGCAAGACTTTTACTTACCTGCAAGAAGTGCTTCAGCTCACCTAGACTTTTACCCAATTGACATTGGCTGGCCTGGCTCCCTGAATGACTCGTCTCTACTCTGATTGTGTGTTTATACCTTCCTTCCAGGAAAGGGTTAACTTACCTTGCATTGGGGGTTTAAAAGTACTTACCTGCTTCAGAATATTTGTGTGATCTATTTTCTTATTCTGATATCTCTTTTCTTTGACACCAACTTGAGTATTGCTCTAAATGTAACAGTGATATATTATTGTCCACAGTGTCCAAACTATTTATGTCACCTAAGAGTGTAGGAAGTGCCTGTGTGCCATCATAAATAGGTACTTGCTGATTTAGAGAAACTAAGAGTGTGTATTTTGAAGTGTATTTGTGTGTTACTATTATATTGCCCCTTCTGAAGAAGGCTTACTCAAACTAACTGTTAAATAAATTAATAATTGTCTAATCAAGAAACCTTGAGTGTAGTGCTCTGGCTCTGAAATCACTCTACTGGCTCCCCATGAATGCAAGGATCAAGTTCAAGCCCCTCTGCGTAGTCCACAAGGATTTATGGGGCTGCGGTTCCTACTATTTACAACCCTCTCTTCCCAAATACTCTCCTTCTAGAGCCTTCCACTCAGCCTTCTCCAACACTCTGCAGGTGAGCTGTTTTTCCAAACAGAGATTTGGGGGTAGATCCTTATCGTCTGCAGGTGCCTCTCTCTGGAACAGCCTCCCCGCCTCTCTCTTTATTGTACCGGACCTCCTGATATTCCGGAAACTCCTCAAGGCCTTCCTTTTCTCCTCCTCTTTCTCTCTGCCTCTCCACTGCTACCACCCCCTCTCCTCGCTTCTTTCCCTTCTTCTTTTTTGTTTCCCAACCTGCTCAGCACACCACAGGTCCCAGGCTCCCCCCAGTCCTGCACTTGCTTCCTGGCCTCTGCACTTTGCTTGCCACTACTGCATTATGCCCCATGACAGGGGCAACCACCCTGTACTTAACCCTGGCCCCTGCTGGTCTGGGCGCACTTGTCCCCATCCCCCGTTTTCACACTTCCTGTCTGCGCACTTGCATGACCTTCAATGTACTAGGCCTAACAAGTCTGTCTGTCCGGTCCTCCCTCTCTCATCTCTCCCTAGCCAGGTCCAGTACTGTTGTTGTTTGTACTGTACGTTCCTTTCCCTCCCCCCCTTTTCCCCTTACTTTTGTCACACACTTACACTAGTAGATATGACTATGGCCTTGTTATTTGATCATTCGGAATCTTCAGGGCCGAAGAAAGAGGACTGTAATCCCTTTTTCCCTTCCTGCCTTGAAGCGCTTTGAAGCACTTCACTTGTAATTGTTGTGTAATTTTGTATTCATTTATAGTGAGTGTGCCCTTGGCCCATAGGCATCTGGGCACAGGTTACAAAGTTGTATATGACAGGACATCAAATATGCAGATATATACAATATACAGATATATACAGGTGAATGTGGCATCAATGTGCATATATACAATAGAAAGCAGTGGAAGGGAGATATGGCTCTTAATGAGTCAGGGATGGAGTTCCATAGTTGTGGAGCCAGGATTGGAAAGTTAGCACCTCCTGTTTTTTTAAGCTTGAACTTGGATATTCTGAGGGTGTTGGATTGTGCTACTCTGATGGGTCGTGTTGTGGTGTGTTTGGTAAATCTATCAGTGAGGTATAGGGGGGCCTTTTTGGACAGACATTTATGAGTAAGGTTGAGTGATTTGAGCTTAATTCTGTCATTTATGGAGAGATATGTGCTGCGTTTTCAGTATGCCTAGAGCCGCTCTCAGGGCTTTGTTTTGGATTGTCTGTAGTTCAGTGGTGTTGCGTTTGCTGGCGCCTAAGTATAAGGCATTGCAGTAGTCCACTTTGGACAGAATTAAGGCCCTTGCAATTGTAATGCAGCTTACCGTGGACAGGAATGGTTTGCATCCATAAAACAGTTTACACGTATAGTTGGTGGCAGAAGCTGTGGCATTGATTTATTTAATGAGGTTGAGAGCCAAGTCCAGGTAGAAACCTAGGGTCTTGACCTCCTTAGAGACTTTGATCTTAATTCCATCAATGAGGATGGAGTTATATTGGGTAGAGAGTTTAGTCAGTCTTTTAGGGGTCTTTTGGGTCTTTTTAACCCAACGATTAAAAGCTCTGTTTTTTCATCGTTGAGGCATAGGCTGTGGGTGGCCATCCAAGTTTGTACAATTAGATACATTTTGTTGATCATGGTTACGTCTTTGTCATAGTCACTTAGGATGGGGATGAGAATCTGGGTGTCATCAGCATAGTTGGTGTATGAGATACCCAGATTGTCAAGTATGTCGAACATGGGCTTTGTAAATATATTATACAGGGTAGGGGAGACGCAGGAGCCTTGTGGTACTCCGCATGTAATAGGTACTAGGTCTGCTGCGCAGGAGGGTGAGAAGACTCTCATGGATCTGTTGTCCAAGAACAAGCTTATCCAGGTGGTGAGGTACTTAGAAAAATGGGTGGCTGTTTTAAGGTGATTGTACAGGACATTATGGTCGACATGGGCAAACGCGGCGGACAAGTCCAGCAGGAGAAAGATGAAGGCTTCACCTTTGTCTTTCCGGTCGTCTAGTTAATTCTTCAGGTCAATGAGGGCCGTCTCGGTCCCATGTCTCGGCCTGAAGTTTGATAGGTGAGTGCCCAGTAAGTTGTTCATCTCCAGATAAGCTTGAACCTGGAGATAGGCAGCTTTATCAAGGATTTAAAGAAGAAAAGGTACGGTTGTGATTGGCCTATAATTGGTGGGAGTGTTGCGGTCTAGGTTAGGTTTTTTTAGTTGGGGTAGTACCCAGGCATCTTTGAGATTGGTTTGAAGGAGGAGTTGATAAATGTGGAGATGAAAGCGGCCAGGTTTTTTGTGGCTTCTTTAATAATAGGTGCTGGACATGTGTCCCCTAGGCATTTATACACATATACTTGTGTATAAGCGCTTTACAAATAAACAATTACAATTAAAATGTGTTCAAAAAAATAAACAAGGCTTTGCACCTTTGATAGTTAGCGATTCCTCACAACACTACATGGGCAGAGCTACTCCCAGGAAATCTATTATACCCTTATAGGGATACTGACACCTCTTGTGGAGAGACCTGGATTCCATTGGTGAAGCTGCGAACGGTCCACTTCAAAGGGTCTTGCATGAGAAAGGTACATTTGGATAACAACTAGATAGACTCTTTGATCTGTAGCAGACAGGATGGATGGGATGTCTGTATTCGACAGGAGGAAAGACACCCACAGTTGAAAGGGTTTGACCTCTTGGCAAATGCTTTGCCCCACTTCCTTTCTAAACTCTGCCTGCTCCCGACTGCCTGAAGATTTAGGACTTTGTTTATGACAGGGCAAGCAAGAAATATTTGTAAAGGTCACAGGGATGAACCTCTGACAGAATTGTGTAAGAAATGCCTGCCTGCTACAGTGGTAGTCAGGACTGCTGCCCTGTACATTGGACAACTGTGTTCAAGGAGCTCGTAAAAGGGACCACAGTGTGTACCGATTCCAAAGGGTGATACCCTTGGCAATGCTGGTGCTGAACACAACATGTTTCTGATTTGAGACACCTTCAAGTCACATCAAGCCAGAGCCAAACTGCCTTTAAGATGCCAAAGTTCCATATGACTAGCCACTGCAAGTACATCAAACCTGCATCACATCATCGAAGTGCCCGGACAGCAATCCATGACGAAGGGCCTCATTAGGACCCAGGCGGTAAGGGGTTTACGGCAGCGTAAACAGCACTGACCCTTACCGCCTGATTCCGAGGTCCCTTAGCGCCATGGCGGATTTAACACCTGCTTTTAGCAGGTGTTAAAATCCATGGCGCTAAGGGACCATGTTGTTAAGTACGCCACCGTAATTTACGGTGGCGTAATTAACGCCTTCCCCACTCCCATTATGCCCTATGGGGCAAAAATGGGAATGGGGAAGGGTGATTGGGGACTTACCGCCCCACCAACCTCGGAATGGGACGCTAAGTCCGCCAACCACCATGGCGTAAACATAGTTTACGCCATGGTGGTAAAGGTACGACCCAGGCGGTAACTTACCGCCTGGGTCGTAATGAGGGCCGAAGTGTTTATGCAGTTTACAACCAAATGGGTCCCATTTCAGTCAACTTGCAACATCCACCATAGTAAATGAATAGCCTGTTTTCTTTCATTTGAAGCGACACGTTGTTGAAAAGCACAAAGAAGAGCATCTTCTACTGCAAACCACTACGAGGAGAGCTTAAGTAGATTAGAGGCCCTTAAAAATGCTTTTGTTCGTTCGGACATCCTTCTGACCTTTTACATTTTGCCCTTTAAAAGGTTAACACCCCTTGTGCTACCTTAAAAAGACGATCAAAAAAATAGTATTTACTTTTACTTTTTCCTGCATTATTGTATGCATTGTTAATCCTTTCAGGTGTTTTCTAGCTTTGCTGGGTGTAATTGTTAGTGATTTTATATTTTGTCTGTGAATAAGTGCATATTTTTTCAGAACCTTGTTTGAACATTCTTTTATTTTGGTAATAATTCACTGTTGTTGTTTGGAGGCGTCCATATTGGCTCATGTTTCTCTTGAACAAAATAGCCTGCTCTTGGGCTGTGCTTTACCGAGAAGCTGAAGGAGGTGAACACTTAACTTCATTTCAGTTTGCTGATGTGCCAGCAAAAGGCCATTGCGCTAAGAAGCTATAGTTACCCTTGGTAATACTGCTGGGCATTGGTTATTTTGTCACAGGACCCCTTCAGCTTACATTGCAAAATATGCTCAGCTGCACACTAGGCTGGGGGCTTCCGGTTTTAGTAAAATGAAACTGGAATGCCCCAAATCTTCCACAGCAGTTAAAACTGAATGCAACCAATTACGCATCCTACGATTAACCCATTGTCCAACAAAATCTGAAGAAGATCTCGGTAATGAAATTCATTCAGAAGGGGATGCTTGTAATGATCGCATGTTGAATACGATCTGTCCTTTGGTGAAAAGCACTGTAACGGCAGAGGTAGTGGTAGTATGTCTTTTGCTCGTGATCTATTGATCATAGGCATACAAGATTGAATACTGAAGGGTGCAAGCCCTTCCCCACGCCACATTCGAGTGCACAAAGTGGCTGCCAGGTGCAGCTGGAAGAGGGAAGTCACAGGGAACAGGGAAGTGCAAGTGTGTATGTATGGCTGTGGAGATTTGCGGGGGCAAGGATGCAATGTTTGTTGCAGGGTAGGCAGGAGGCAGGGAAGCAAAGGAGGTTTCAGGGTGAAACACCTGATGGAAAAGAAACCCAATAGCGGGGGAGAAGGTGGGGGCAGGTCGGGGTTGGCCGATGGGGGAGTTTTTTCCAGGTCGTTTTTGGGGTGGGGGGGTGAAATCACCCAAAATCATCATAATCCCGCCCATTGAAGGGCGCACAAAATTGTCCATATAGAGACAGCCTTTTTTGTGTGTCCTTCACATGCAGGATTATAACATGGACCGTGGTACCTTGTACAAATTATGAGACAACAGTTTCAGAGATTTTCTTTATTTGAGCTCACCTCGCCTTGTGCTTTTATTGGTATACCAAAGTACCCATTAACCACAAGAGGTAGAAGGGTCTTCTTCCAAAATATATCTCAACCTTATCGGTTTGGAAGGATCCATGAAGTCTTTTTGTTCTGAGTGGAAACTCTTTGGTGATAGTTTCATAAAATAACTAATATGTCGATTCTTTAACCTACTTGGGCAAGGCCATCTCTTCTTTAGGCATGGTGTTTGGTTCTGGTGTCTCTTCCGAGGCTGGCAGGAGCTCTTCAGTCAGATAGGCCTCATCCTCCTTTGTGTCCACAGGCACCTCACATTCCTGAGATCACAGATATTGCCATCAACCACCTAACACAAAGAGGGAAGTAACCACCATGCAGCTGTTTTTGATGGAGAGGCCAATGAACTTATTTCCAGTGTATTTCCTGTTGGCCCTGGAATTAAGGTTGTCCGATTTTTTTTTTTTACACAACTATAATTATTCACTCTCGATCTTTGCAAGCTGGAAAATGTTCAGGCCCTCACAATAGAAACAACCTGCTCCCATTTTCAGAAGAAATGTCCAGTGTCTGTTTCTGTTTATTGTTATAAGATACAGAGTTGTTGGCCCAAATCTATTCAGGCAAAAGAACACACTGATGAGAACATTTCTCCACCGAAGAAATGTCCCAATAATCTCTCTTTGGGCAAGAAAAAACACAAGTGATATTGTTCATTGATCAACCTGAGGGAATTGATTTTTTTGTTTGAACTATTTCAGGTTGGAGACCTTTCCACTCCTTTTAGATGCACCTGGGATTGGTTATTCAGATTAGATATCAAAGATGCGTTTCTAACACCCCCAAAATTCGTCCCTTAGTGTTTCAATGGCACTACAGTTTTATTTCAAATTCACCACTCTGCCTGTTTGACATTTCCTTTGCAATCTAGCACTCTAGAAAACTCCCTCACTTAGTTGCATGTTCAGTCAGATCTGAGAGAGTGGAGAGTAGGGTGAATGATGTATTTGTAGGACATGCCTGTTATGTCCTCGAGCAGGCTACTATATTCTTGTTGTCTGATGACTGCTCACATTCTTTTCTTATTACACATCTCATTCAGTTACATGCCCAGGTAGAAGTTTTCAGATATTGAGTGCAGACTCAAATATGTTCAATTCGGGTTCTGAGCTTAAAGACATGTTTTTAAGTGAGAATTGTCCAAGTCTCCCTGATACAGGTAATAATATCCTTTCAGGTTTTCGCAAATATAGTAGGGATTTTTTTCTCTGTGAATTCTGGGTATGGGTCTTCTTCCTCTCTTGTACACCCTACAAAGACCCTACAATGATGAAACATTTTCAATAAGGTCTTTTCTTACTACCAAAAGGCGCCTCTCTCCATGGATGCAGACGAAGACACCATTTGTGTGTTCATACACATGGAGTAATGGAATGCAGTAGCATTTTTGGTTCAGCCCTAATCATTTGTTAAAATCAAATGGAAGTCCTCTGCCATGAGGTATATGATATGCTCAAAATTGGACAGGAGTTCCGTTATCAGCAGATAGTTATCAAAGCAAATCACTTGTTCAGGGATGCTGTCAGGCTTGTTTGCAATCCAATGCTTCGCAAAGTCAGATGTTTGTTGCACAATATGTCTTTAGATGGATAATTTGTGGGCAGCCATCACTCACTTTGGGGGCTCCGGATGCAAAATCTTCTGCAGATGTGACCAAATAATGTTGTCATTTTTCTCTCAGTCGTCAGCTCAAGCTGCATGCACACAATTTGCCCCGTGACTTCAACCAGGTTGCAACTTGATGTTCTGGACAACGTTCAACTATGCATATTCTGCTCCAGTCCCAATACCTAATTCCAGGGACCCTTCAGTTAGGAGACCAAATACATGGGCAGAAACCATGGATGATCCGTTAACTGTCAGCATCATGCATGTTTCCTATTACCCATTACGTGATCCCTAGGATGTTATCATGTCTTGAGTCTCATGGGACTTCCCTTGTGAGAAGTTTTTCCTGCCTGACACAGGATGCATTTCTCTCATACTAGATGTAATGATCACACTTTTAATGTTTCATCTACCTTTTTTTCCCAGTTGTTTTAAGGGATTCAGAAGGTTTCCTGACCTCATTATAAAGAATTTCCTACTCAGCTTGATTGTCCAGCAAATGTTGGGGGCAGTTGGTCGACACCGGGTATTTCTGCATCATCGTATTGACATCTTAGGGTCTCCTGAGTTGCAGGCTCACTTAAAGCATATTGATGTGTTAGGGGCACGTGGGTCTATGTGTTCCCCTGTTCCCCTCCTGGTATTTGGATCAAATTCAGGTGGATGTGACGGCAGTGTTGAACGTTTTGATAGATTTGCCAGCAGGATTTGCTACAGGACAACCAACCCATATAGATCAAAGGACTCGTTGCTTAAGAGAAGGCCGTCTGTTGGTGAAAACCACTTAGTATGTCTTTTGTTGAGTGGTATAAAACCTAAACATTCTCCTCCACCTACATATTCACAAATCTGGAATATGGGTTCTGAATCTATGGGTTTTCTTGTTTCAGGATTGGTCAGAACCATAGGGACCTATCGTGGCGAGCTTAAACATTTGGTCATGCTCTGGTACCAATATTATTAAGAAGGTTCTCATAGTGTGGGCACTGGAATTGGATGCCGTTATTATCTCCTTCTAGTGCACATTTTATTTCACTCATTGTACTAAGACTGCTTCATGCATGAATGATCATCTGACCTTCTCAGACGTTCCAAAATGGTGCGTTGTAAGCTTTCTTAAATTAGGCAAATTATGGAGGGAGGACCTGAGATATTCTTTGACACTCTTTATTTGTTTTAAGATGCCTTATAATTGTGCCCATCGTCTGACTCTAGCTCATTGAATCATGTCTTTGGCAGGGGTGGATGGTCCACATTTGGCCATGATCAAAATGACATCTAAAGCTAGATGTCTGGGGCTCATTTGGAAGATATTCCCAGGGCGGATTAGTCTAATGATGGAGCATTTCATGTGTGTTATTGAAAAAAAATATATTGTGCATGCTTCTGCAGTCGGCCTTTTCTGGCTTTGAACTTGCATTATACGAATCTTCCATGCAATGCCTTAACATACTGATTGCTCATATTGCATAGGATGGAGAGTCATGACTCCAAGAACGGCATGGAGATGAGGGTCATCCCTTACATGCACTCATCCTAAAGGTTTTTTTTTCTTCAGTCTCTGGAACCTAGTTAAAGAATGTGTTCCCTTAGTTTATTTCATTCCGTGACAGATGAGTGATCTTTGCTTTTTAGATGAACACTGTGGGTTTTGACGTATTTTCTGTTCATGCCAAGGGTTGCTACTTCTTGATGCGGAAGCATGACCATAAAAAAGTCTATGTTTGAGGAATAAGGTATTTCATATTTGGAAATTGTTTAGTAGGAAAATGTGATAGGCGAACCCATACTAGAGTGGGTATCCCTGCATGATTTGTTTTGTTATTTTCTTGTTGTGAAATAAAGAGAAGATAACTACACAGTCCACTTATTTGTACTAAGTAGAGACTTCCAGTTGGGAGGACAAGTAGCATTGGTCATTTCATTAAATGCAGCACCAGACGTTGGGGGGGGCATACATAGATAGATCACAGGTGGCTAATCTCACCAATCACACTCCCTCAACTTCACAACAAGAAAAACGTACTAATTCAGGACCCAACACACATCCACTGCTAGACATATTCCTTTGTTAGAATCAGTAAATCGCTTGAAAGGTTTCTAAGAGCAAAGTAACTTTCTCCACAAATAATAGTTTAAACTGAGTATACACGAGGATAATAGATGTGTGAACATGGTGGGTGTACTGGGACTGTCACTTTGTTAAACACTGGCAAGACTTTCAATCGCACACTAACTTTAGACATCAATTATTGATGGGTCACATGATCCGCCTAGTCCTATACAAAGTAGCATCTACCGATAGCATATCATAATTATGAAAAACAGAAAAAGCAAATGGGCTGGTTTCTCAAACATCGTCGAATTGAAAAGATGTTTTTTTTTTTTAAAGAGGATGACATAAACGCGTATGGAATTGAGTACAGTAATGAATGTGCAACATGTCTAGTTTCCTATTCACAGGTGTGTATTACAAAAGTCAACAGTTGCTTTAAGGTGCCAATGGTTTGCAGGGCTGGAAGACAGATGTATGCTGCCATGGTTAAATCCATTTTTGACAATACCTTCACATGCAGTAGGGGCACATTTTATTCTTCAGGTAAATTCAATGCCACATTATATACCCCACTGGTGGTGGCCCCAGAATCGTTTGGTGACTGACAGGAGATTCAATTTACTGTCTGCAACTGAAGGTGTCAACTTTTTGTGACAAGACAAACTACTAGTTGTTTAGAACATGTTTTTATCATTGTTAGTAGACAGGCGATTAGATTCAGTGGCTGTTTTTAGTGTGCCAATCTTTTGTGATGGCAGAGAGATATACTAGCTGTAAAGGTTTGTGGCAAGACAAACTATTTAGTTGTGAAGGAAAAAAAATAGAAATCTGAGGAGGCTGGAGAGTACATTCAGTAGTTGTGCTTAATGTGCCAACTGTTTGTTTTGCCCAATGTGAGTGGCTTTGTTGGTATGCATATTATGAGGTGAAAATATCTTTTGGGTGTGATAAGTAAGGCGGCAAGCCCTGATGGGCACATAGAGTATCCTTATTGGTGTATTGATAAGAATATTGTACGACTTTGTGCTTGCCCTCCTTGTATTTACACTCTGGATAGGCTATGTTCGTATTCCACTCTATTGCTATTTCAATTGAACAATTAATGCTAGCGCAATCTTTTTCTTGTATGTTGACTTTTAATGTATATAATAGAAATGTATGGAGCCGACACATGTTTCGACCAGTGTGGTGCTTTGAAAGGCTCTGTCGTTCACTAGCATTTGAGCTTCAAAGTACACGAAGAGGGAGGGTTGTGGTCAATTTCAGGTTTCCTTAGCGGTCAATGCAGTATTCCTCCTGTCTCATGTTGAGGAAGTGCCCAAAGTTCTCCTTTTGGAAATCAGTTATTTTCCAATTCTCATTTCATGATTCTGTCTTTCCTGAAACATTTTCCAGCCATGTGCGACATCACAGTTTGGCGTGCAGGTATGCTGATTATTAGATTATTGATGTAGCTGCATGATGTTCATCCTGGTCTCATTTCACCAGAGAGTAAGGTCACTGAGGGGAGAATCCCGGCGCTTCCCATGTTGGGGACAATTCCCCAGGCAGTAGAGAATGCGTAACACATGGAATCAAATCACAGAACTGTAAAATAACAGTGGCAGATATCCAGAAGAAATCAGTGTGACCCCACAATTAAACAATAACACACCAAAATATGGGAAACACTTTGTAGAAAATAACAGTTGGGGCACCCAGCAGTAGAGTCAGAGTTTATTCACGATGTTCAAGCTCCTGGAACAAACAACACTGGATACTTAGGAGCTATGTCAGGATGCACATATGGGCAAACAGTGATGAAACACATAGTGGTGCTTTTACAGTGGCAGTGTCTTTGAGCACATTTTATGGGGACTCCGGGGAGAAATTCTTATTGTGTAATCATGATGAGCAGAATGGAGCAACAACGGTGGACCACAGTGGGAGAATGTAGGGGTACATTTATTGATGGTGAAAACCTCACAATGGACCCAGTAGGAGTAGCTCCTTATGATACATTGGGTCCTTTTGAGGTAGATCATTTGTGGTGCACCTATTCCCATTCAGGTCTCTCAGTAAGCCCTTGCAAACAGCCTAGTGCTTATGACTGGATTGCTGTTTGCCGTAAATCTGGAAAGTCTACTCCCCTCTGGACCACCTTGCTTTGGTCAGTGTAAAAGGGTGTGCGGCAGTGATGTTGGAGTCTTAAAACAGATGGCAGGTGGTAAAATATGGCACAATGTATATCTAGGGATGGTTCCTCCAGTACATTGACAAGAGTGGGCTAGCCCAGGGCCTGACGTAGCCATCTATGGTAGGAGGTGATGAATGTGGTTAACGTCGTAGTATGCTTCTTTGTCAAGTTCTTGATAGAAGGCGTGACCTGTGTTCATCCACTTGGACACCCTGGAGTTTACCCTTGTAGGTGTTAAACCCAGTGTTTATGCTGGAGCTTTACAATGGTTCAGTTCAACTCTCACTTGGAGTTGTTTGGCTTCGGGTGGTGATGAGTTGGCTACATGTTGTTTATTGGAAAACCAAGTAGTAAGTATTTTCTGGCAGCTGAAATGGACCTGATTTGTGCGTGTTCCCCTTTAAAGTGTGATTCATGGTTTGGCTGTAATGTTATAGGGGTTAGAGCCTCCATCCCTCTGCCAGATGTAGTATGTTGCTATTAAGTAGATATCATATCTGGATCTTAGTGGTTTCTTCATTTGGTAGGCAATGTTTTTTCCACTGATGAATTTGGCTCCATGACCCTTAAGGGTGTAGTGGGTGTTGCAATGCACTTCAAAGTGTGTTCTTATCATGACCGGCAGGTGGTGGGGCAATCTTATTGCTGGTGTGATGTGACCTCTGGGCACATTGCAGTTACTTTAGAGGACATATCGCAGTTTGCAGCCCCAGCCAATTTGAAATGATTGAGATAGGGGATCAAATGAAAATTAAAACAGTGTTTATGTACAACAAGGAGATTAGCAAAGGACCTGCAACTTTGAATCGTCATTTCTTACATCCTCCCAATATTCTCAGAACCTAGACAGGCAGCAGAGGATCCTCATAGGCAGTTACACATTATGGGATTCCATACCCCTAAGACTCAGAACAATCTTAGATCATAACCATTTTAGAACAAAGTTCAAATACCTATATTGTCAGCCAATCATCATGAATCTCTGGCATCTTTTTCAACTTGCTCAAATCACCACTCTTTTCAGCACAATGAGGTCTCCTCGGCTTGACAGAGCACTGTACTGAGTTACTTAAGCAATAAACCCTGAGCCTGGTGGTAGCATTACTGCCTTGGGTAATGCCCTTTGGCCCATAGTAACAGGCCTGCGTGAACCAAGGTCCTTAACGAATGCGCAACAACCCCTGCAGGCTGACTTGTAGTGTGGCGGTCCAGAATGGGTGCCAGTAAGTTGCTACCGGCACCCTTATTTCTGAACAGCCACACTTGTAATGATGTCCGTTGTGCCCTGAAACACAAATATCAACTGTTTGTGGTATGTGTCATTATGTCACATCAAGACTCACCTCATAAATCAGATTATTGTCTTGGACTTCCTTTCGATACTCAAAAGTATCCTCTTTGATTTCTTTAATTCTTGCAACTATCCAGTTAGCCCTTGTATGTGGGCCTCAGACTTCCCTTGTTTTATGTAATGATTTTTTTTCACCTAGTTGTTAGGCAGAATCCTGTTCAGTGCCCTTAGGGACCACTACTCTCAATTAAGACTACAGGTGGCAATACAAGTTTTACCTTTGGTACAAGCCTGTACTACTATGTCAGAGTGGTAGCAGTGGCGGAGCAGCCAGGCTTATCTCAAGAGTATATGAGCAGTAGCAGAGATTACACAAACGGACCACAATTACTGTGACTCAAGCAAACACTGACTCAAGGTTTCAGGTAGAAAAACATAAGTACATTTATTTTTAAACCATTCGTTATAAACACAACACTTCTATTAAACTTCAATAAAAAACACACGTTAAATATACTACAACTAACCAATTCACTTTGTACAGTAAGTCTCAAGGTAAGTACCCTGTGTTTGAATGAACCGGTGTTAGGAACAAAACACGTTACCGTGAATACGATTGCGATCACTTTTTTGACAGTTCGGTCTACTAACCAAACACGTATCCGTAACATGAAATGCTACCGGGGAAAAAACACACTTAGCACCTGAGATACCCAGAGGGAGTTGGAGACAAAAATCACAGGCAATATTTTGGTTAGGCAGGCAGAATCAAGAAACACTCAGAGACAGGAGGTCAAAAGTCAAAGGGCCGGAGCCAGGGTCGAAAGACACCGGGCCAGTTGCCGAAGATCACACGGTCAGACAGTTCACGATTCAACATAGCCAAAAGTACTTCGATATTGTCAATGTTTGGAAGCAAAAGTTATAAGAAGGAGGGAAGACAAGGGCAAGCCTTGGAAATTAAGAAAAAGGGATTCACCCAGTTTCCTCAACAGAACACAGTAGCTTGTTCCAGTGGTGCAGCTAGTGCCCTGGCAGTTGTTCCTGTTGGTTTCCCGCAGACCCACGATTCCTGGAGCTTCGTTGCAAAGGAGGACGTCTGAAGGGGGTCTGCACCACACAGGGATGAAGCCAGCAGCAGCGACAAGGAATAAAAGGTGCGCTGCTTAAAAACAGGAGAGCCTCTTCAGGTGGCTATCCGGACCACTACAGCAGTGTGCAGTGATTTTGACCATGGAAGAGGATCCTCTGGCTGTAGAAGATGAGCTGGTTATCCCCACCAAGCTCAATGGAAAAAGACTCCGGACTGTATCTTCTCTGAGTCGTTGAAGGGCAGATAGCTCAGGACTGCAGCAGGGCTTCACCGGGACGGGGTAGTTGCAGCAGCCGTCGTTCTCTCCGCTTCTCTTCGGTTCCTTGTAGTTCCAGTGGCGACTCTCTGATTTCTAGCCCAAGAGACCTGCCTTTTATGCGAAAAACCCCCATACACTCAGCCTGGCTGTCAATCACCCAGCAGGGGGGGTTGTCCAGCCCGGACAACTACGCTGGCCAATCATGACAAAGTGCGACTTGGGTTTCCTAGGATACCCTGTGCAGGGGGAGACTACACCCCTCCCTCACATTCAGCCCACCTAGACACCCAGGTACCTTGAGGAGGGCTTCTGGGCAGAAGCCCGCCAAAAGACAGTGAACAAAGAAGGCAAACCTAGTTCAAAGTAAAACACAAGAAGGACTTTAACAAAAAGAAATGGCGAATAAACTCAACCGGAGCCAAGAAAAAGACAATTTGGTCAAGCGGGTTTATGTTCGAGGCTAATATAATAGCCAAGAACAGTACCACGTTTATCTAATATAATCGCGGTATAAAAGTTAGGGTAGATACCACTGCCACCAGCCAAGTCTAAATGTTAAAAGAGCGAAACAATGCTCTAGGAGGTACAGATACAAAGGGATACGAGTTAACCCTTTCCACTACTCCATGGAAGATGGGGTGTACTGGATCAGTGGTAGATTGACTAAGTTAAGTTAATGGTAACTTTACCCTTTTCTGGGGGACAGTAGTCGCCTCAGAAATGGAGTCGAGGGAAGTCTCAAAGACAACCCTGTGCCACGGGACTGAAGGTGCTGTGTGACATACAAAAAGAAGGGGGCTACTGAAGTGGTGTAGTTCAGAGTCCGCAATCACAAAAACAGGTAGAAACACATAGCAAATCCCAGGTAAGAGTGGGGCAAAAGTCCTCACTCTTACCAAGTGGAAAAAAATAAACTCCAGAAGTCCAGCAAAGCTGCTGGGGGACTCAATAGGTGAGGGAAATTAGCCATGGATGAAAATTCTCCCTAACACTAGTTAAACTGTGTAAAAGTTAAGCTCGCTTGTAAACGTATACAACTCTAGTATAGCTGCCACTAAGGCATATTGCTTCAGCATGTGATCAAGTTACATATGCTGTCATATCGCTTAGTTATTTCACAATGTATCCAAATACAAGAGGCAACATTGCACCATCCACGATCACTCTGTTTCATTTTGTGGTAACAACTAATATAATGTCTTCGACCAAAACATTATGAACATGCATAGGGCACAACTTTGAGTATTTTACATGGTGACGGAATGGTTTATATTTAAAAATATATATATATATATTATTCAATTGAGAATATTCTATTTTAGAATGTTCAGCTTTCCCAATTTTCTTTAACTATCACTCATGAAGTGAGCCTTTTTCATTATGCAACAAGTAAACCATTGCATGAGGAAGGCAGTACTTGGGATATTGTTCTGCTTTCTCATTCTGTTCTAGCTTTTGGGCTGATTGTTTCTTTGTAACTACAGAAGATCATTTGACATTGAGGGATTCCTATGCATTTTGTTAATTGTATTATTTTGTTAAGAACAATAATACGGGTATAATCGAAAGTGAATTTCTGTGTCCATTCTTTAAGAGATGATCTTGATTGGGAACCTGCACTGTGGGCCTCATCACAAGTTGGGCTTTATTCCCGCCGACTGTAATAGCCCTAGCACCGACTGGCTGGTCCGGTGGTATTACCATCGGATCACGGGTTGGGCCTTAACAGTAAATCCCCATTCCTGTGTGGGTCCATTGGATCCAATGGGGAATTTTCGTGCTAATATGCGGGATAATACAACCGGCTGTAATACCGCCGAAAACATGGATTTTCACCTCCAGTAAAAAGCTGGAGGTAAAAGAGCCAATTTAGCGCCCAACTCATGATAGGGCCATCCCTTAAATGTGGCGGTAATACTGTTACCACAGCATTTAAGGGCTACAGCACAACTCGTAATGAGGCCCTTTATGATTGCTAATAGTCATTTCATTCTTCATTCAAGGTTATTTTTTTTGTGTAATTCTGAAAGTTATCACTGTATAAGTGAAACATAAATTTATTTGCTCTATAACATTAGGGAACTTTTTGAGCCCTTCAAAATTCTATTTCACTCTCAGTGATTGCTGAGAGTGGGTTCCTCTCAGCCATGTTTTGGATCCTGGTTTTGTGAGTGAAACTTACTTTTCTAAAACAGACGACAAGTAAAGCTTGCTTTTCAAATCTAGTGTGGAGCATCTTTTTTGGAACCATTTTTGCTTTGGCACCTGTATTCTGAAACTATTAGATTGAAGTATGGGTAGGAGGGAGACGGGATGTGAGGAGGGACACAAATCTTGAGAGAGCTGTTTGGTTTAGTTACCCACCCACTGCCCATGACCATACTAATCCCTATGAGCAGTCCCACCCACTACCTGTCCCTACCCCTAAAAAACATGTCCACATCCATCCTTCTGGGATATCTCAGAACTAGCTCTCTCATGCAGAAATGTCAAAGTATGACCCTCATTACAAGTTTCATGGTATCTTGGCAGTAAATCCATCGATATACTACCAAACAGATTTACTTTTACTAACACCTGGTCTGGCGGAATTACCACCGGATTACAAGTGGCGCTATGGAGGTTTTGGTCCCAATTTCTGGAGTCCATTGGGATTTCGGCAGATTTACCACCAGTGATAATTCTGCCAAAATGACTGCTTTTTGAAAGTAAGGCGGCAGAATTACTTCCAGCATTTTGCTGAAGTTTCTTCCTCCACCTTACCACCAAATTCACCATTTGGTGGTGCAGTAATGCGGCAGTAATGCAGTGATAACTCCAGCACCACTTCATTACTACCATTTTGGACACACCTCTAATCTCAGAATGAGCCCCTATGTGCAGAAAAAGGCCTGCCAGTGTTATTTCTAAACAGCCTTCTGAGAGTAAAATTGTTTAATCAGAGTTATCAATGTTCTACTGGTTTAAGGAAAGTGTCTTAACCTATTGTACTTTTAGTAACTTGATTTATAAAACAGTGTCATGCTGGAAGCTTATAAACTACAGGCAAGACAAGCTGTGCTACATGGGGCCGGCCTCTGGGGAGCCAATAACTGTATGAAGCTCACATTTTTGGAAAACAAGTTTCTTAAGAGCATCTGTGCACCAAACATGCCCGTCTTCCTTGAAACAAATATGGCCAGGATTGAAACAATATGTAAATCTAGACCTATGTTTCACTGGATCAGGATCTGGTCCACACCGAAGTTAGCAAAATATAGGGAAGCTATCAAGGTTATTATGACAAGCTTGGGCAGACTGTTTAATGGGGTTTTTCTAGCCACATGGGTAGCAGTACCAAACCACTGGCTAAGAAATACTGCCAGAACAAGGCTGAGTTTTATGTACTGATAATGGTTAATAATTCCAGCATCCTCCGCATTTACTGGGTGGTTAAATACCTCAGCTTCTTTGTAGGAAATGGAAGTGTCCAGCCCCTGCAAGAAAAAGTGAAAGCTGTCCTAGATGCCCCCACGCCCAAGACCAAGAGAGGCCTCAGGGCATTCCTAGGATTGATTGTTTATTACTGTAGGTTTATCTCAAATTCCTCAGATAGATCAACCAGTTTAACAGACAAATTAAGGAATGCTGAACCCCAGAAGATTCATTGGACTGATGAGGATGATGCATGTTACAACAACTTAAAACAAACCTCTTGTCAGAACACAATCCTAAAGTAGTAGACTTTTCAAAGGAATTTGTGTTACAAACAGATGCCTCTCTCAAAGGGTTAGGAGCAGTTTTGTTGCAAATTTGTGATGCATTAGAATACCCCATCCTATTCACTAGTCGTAAACTCTTCCTATGTGAGAAGAATTACTCTGTGTTGGAATTAGAGGCCCTTGCCATCAAATAGTCAATTGTCATCTAAGATACCATCTTCTAGGAAGGAAATTCACACTTGTCACAGACCACTCACCTTTAGTGTGGATAAGTCAACAAAAGGACTCTAACCCTCGAGTCATGCAATGGTTCTTAGACCTGCAACCCTACTGTTTCACTGTGGAACACCAAAAAGGTAAAGACCAGGTGAACGTCGATTTCCTTTACCTGTTTCCCTGTGAAACAGATGCGGCTACATCGCATAGTGGAAGGGTATGTAAGAAACCAGAGGGTGTCTCACCCGCTAGTCCCCGGGAATCTCTTTCTCAGGTGGCCAGGGCATGGCCATCACCTTTGGATCCAGACCCTGGAGGTGGACCAGTGCGGGAAGATCAACTGGGTGAGGGGTCTTCTGGGAGTGGGACACCTGATAGTGAGACGTGCTACCCCCCCATAACACCTTTACCCATCCTACCAGGTACGATACCTGAGAACTGTAACTCTCCCTTACCTATACAAACACTTTCATATAGACAGTCCACTCTGGGAGAAAACAGATTCAGACACAAGCATACTTTGAGCGAGGCAAACCACACAAAGGAACAGCATTTTCCAGACCACAGCTGAATGAGAGTATAAAGATGGCAAACTAAGAAGTGAGAGCACGGAGGGAGATACCCTTCACCTTCCAATGAAAAACCTTCAGATTAAAAGTTAAGGCCAGGATACCAGATTGAAGAATCCTGCATTGTGTGTCAGAGATTTCCAAGGCCCTCCTGCGTGACTGACTGCGTCAGGGAGGAGCAGATGCCGCCGTGGTACCATCCTTCACTCCAGAATCAAAGCAGCAGCAGAAAAATTAACAAAGGCAGTGAGTTGGGGAGACCAGTGCAAGACCGGTCTATGTTGTAGACAAGGTTGGTAGCGGCAATATTGTATGAAGTGGGCAAGAGCGAAGAATATTTACGTATGTGATGAAAGTAGCAAGTAAAGCTCATTTGCTGATGAATGTTTGAACTTTAATATGAATCAGAGAAGGTACGAGACAAAGTAACAGAATGGTCCGGCACCGCAGGTGTGCTCAATAAAAGGTCTCTGTGTGTGGTACCCAGCCAAGAAGGGGCAGAAACAAAAGCAATAAAGTGAAATTATGGATTAAGTGAATCAAAGTGGTCTTGTGATGGTTTAAAAAAAATCCACTGCACAGTCAAAAGTCTTCGAATTTGGATAGCAAAAAAAGCAAAGAAAGTGAGATTATAAGGTCCGAGCCCGATTGAGGGAGACCCGTGCTCCAAGCCTGATCAAGGGAGACCAATTGTTTGTGAACTTGTGTTTAAGGTGGTCGGAGCACAATCGAGGGAGACCAATTGTGAACTTGTATTTAAGGGGGTCCAAGCCCGACTGAGGGAGACCTGCTGTGAAAAATAAACCCAAAAACATGTGAATGAAAAAATCCTGTTAAGAAAGGAACTTTGGTACTTGTTTGTTACGCCAGGCACTCTGCAATAAGAGACATTTATTGGGTAAGAGACTTTGGCACAGAAGGACCAGATACCTAGGTTTGGAACTGCATCCTCGTGGCAGAGAAGCCAGAGTGTGTGCGAAGCTCGAGTGTGCCACCTTGTTCAGTGCTGAAAACGTGGGGAATGGAAACCAACTGCTCAACTATCCTGACATATTGTTTCTTGAACACTTTTCTTTTGCATACATCGTTTTCCCACAACCTTTGTATTTAGAAGTAAGGATTGGAAATGGGTTTATTAGCATAGGCCATTTTTTTTATAGAGGCTCCACTAGAACTGCGTTTTTAATATTTGATGGTTGTAGCTTACTCCCATCCTTAGATTTAGGGTTAGATTGGATTTCAATCAACCTATTGAAGTTCAATAAAAACCATTGAACTGTAAGCACTTGTGCCTGTCTTCATTATTTGATACCATGCCTTCCTTACAGTATGCACATATGTTTAAAGTTGTGTTCATTACCTTTTTTTGCTGACATAGTCAACGGTACACAGATGTGTTATTGAACATTAACACGACCAGTTTCATGAAGGTAAACATGCGAAATGGGCTCAAATGAACTTCACTCACAAAGGAGCGAGCACTGGTGTGGCAATCAGTTTTCCATTATTTAAGGCAGGCAGATGTTTATCATGTTGTGTTGTGGGTTGATACAGAGAACTTGGAACAGACCTTTGTGAAGTACAACTCTGAATCCCATGCAACCTGCTTGTTTAGGCTGTGTTGCATTTAAATATTTAATAAAGTCAGTCCTTTATGCTTTGCTTTGTAGTGGAATATGGATCCTTTCCAATGCACACATGCCATTTGGGAAGGATGAAATCATAGAGACCATTAACCAGATGTAACAGATGGTGCTCCTTTCCATATCCAACTGTATTTCTCCTCCCTCTTGATATAGTGGGTGAAGTGGGTTCCAGCCCCAGCCTTAAGGAATGATTCACTCACCATTACGGCAGCAACATGCTATTGATGTGCTATGCAATGAGATCTCTATGTTGAGAGATCTAGAGGCCGCAATGAAAAAAAAGGAGACACCCCCCACCCAGGAAAATAGCTCATCGGCTTAGACGTCTAGAACTTAATAATGGAAACATTTCAAAATTGGATTCTGGTTGTCCAGGACCGGTGGTTATGGCACAGAAAGGCAGAAGAGCAGTGGTAACTCGAGACATGGGCAATGGAACCTGGTGGCAAGCAGAATTGAGGGGCCCACTTCACAACTGAATCACCCCTGCTAAAGGACAAGAACAAGGGAGGTTGGAATTACCCAAAAGCAGGGAGAAACAAAGGGACTCAATTCACACGGATCATACGTAAAAACATACAGGCAGACATTTGCTTTAAAACTCCTTGAAGGGCTACAATGCAAATGACTACCCCATGGGACCTGAAAATGGGGGAACCAGCAACCCATAACCTTAGCTTATTCAGAATGTTGGGGAATTTAGCAAAAGTGGAAAAGATGGCCCCGGGGGTAGATGGCCCATTTTTCAATCGTACCAATCTGCTATCCCTCTTTAAGAAACTTCTGGGGTTCTCAATGATTAGTAGCAAAGATTTGCTAAGGATCAAGCTCCCTAAGTGACATAGTGCATTGAATTGGGCACTTATTGAACTGGGCTAACCAGCAATCGCCTCTCTTCTATGTTCTTGGGAGGGAGCTTTACAAGAGTTGGGATACAAGCTAACTGTATGTCACATCCCTACTCCGAATTTAGGCAGGGTTCAGCTAGATCCACAAGACAGGTCCTGGCTCTAGTCTCCCTTACACGGACCCCAAACATTAGGTTGGTAAGTTGGGACTACAGGGGCTTTATGGGGAGTCCAGATAGACAGAAAATCTTTCTAGAAAATCAAATAATCTTCCTACAAGAATCCTGGCTCATTGTACCAATGGTGGTTGATGGGTTTAGCATTTTTCAACAAAAGGCAATCTCTTTGTTCAGCTGAGCGTGGGAGAGAGGTCGCTGGTAAGCCCGTGAGGGAACTGCAGGCCTTTGAAGCCCTGCCTGGCCCATCCGGCATCCGTGAGTTGATTGTGCCATAAACTGAAGATTTGCATCCGTGCTCTGAGCGCACTGTTTGTGCCTGCTCTCCCCTCCCACTTGCTGGTCCTCCTCTCCCTCCCGCCTCCCTGCAATCCCACCCCCCCTCTGATTGGCTGTGTGGCTGCCTCCCTTCTGGGCTACTCGATGCCCGCTCCCCCTGCTCGCTTCTTTGTTCAGCTGAGCATGGGAGAGCGGTCGCCGGTAGCCCGTGAGGGAACTGCAGGCCTTTGAAGCCCTCCCTGGACCATCGGGCCTCCGTGAGTCGTTTGTGCCATAAACTGAAGATTTGCATCCGCACTCTGAGCGCGTTGTTTGTGCCTGCTCTCCACTCCCACTTCCTGGTCCTCCTCTCCCTCCTGCCTCCCTGCCCGCCCATCCCCACCTCTGATTGGCTGTGTGGCTGCCTCCCTTCTGGGCTACTCAACGCCCGCTCCCCCTGCTCGTTTCTTTGTTCAGCTGAGCGTGGGAGAGCAGTTGCCGGTTAGCCCGTGAGGGAACTGCAGGCCTTTGAAGCCCTGCCTGGCCCATCGGGCCTCCATGAGTTGATTGTGCCATAAACTGAAGATTTGCATCCGCGCTCTGAGCGTGTTGTTTGTGCCTGCTCTCCCCTCCCACTTCCTGGTCCTCCTCTCCCTCCCGCCTCCCTGCCCGCCCACACCCCCCCTCCCTTTTCCTCTCCTCCCTCTTCCTATAACCACCCCCTCCTGGGCAGCCCTCTGCCCGGCAGCCCCTGCGGCTAAGGGCCTCAAGGCCAAGGGCGACTCCTACAGTTGCGGCTCCCTGTGTGTCTGCAGGTGTCCGCAGGGGACGCTTGGTGCCAGTATTTTGCTATCTCCACCTTCTCCCGGCCCACCCCACCTACACCTGGCCACTGCATTCGTATGTTGTCTTCACCTCACTGTCACAGTTGTGGTATACTAGGGTTTTTTTCTCCCCTCGCAGGACTCTCAAACTCAGGTGGCCTCACCACTCTGTACCTAACTCGCATACTGTTGTTTGTTCTAAAATGTGGTAAACCTGTGCTTGCCGCTCTCTTGCTGTCGGCGTTCTCTCGCATCGTCTGTCTTCCCCCCCACCCCCTCCTATTCCATGGTGCTCTCTATCTCGCCTATCTTCTCTAACTGCTTCTCTATTGACTATCCTGCTCTCCTCACTAAATCTGGTAGGAAAAAGTTTAAAAATGACATCCTGGTCTCCAACCCAGGCCTCCCTACCGCTGACACCTACACTAGTGCCTGTTCTAAGGAAACGCTCACTGACATCCTCTTTTTCGTGCCTTCGCCTGACCTATTTACCCTTCACATGGTCTCTGTGCTCTCTCCTTTTTCCTCTTCTCCCATTAATGGTGGCACCCGTTGGGATGTCCTCTTGGCCCCCTTCCACTCCTCTAAGGCCATCATTAGTGTCTACGCTAACAGGACCGTCTTGGTCCAAGGCCCTAAGGCCAACCTTCACCTCTTTGATAGACGCTTCCCATGCCTCATCAACTTCCTTTCCTCTCCTGCTGTCCCCCCTTCTCTGTCCGCGTCTACCTTGCCTCTACCCTCCCTCCCTGCCCCCTCTCGTGCTCCTTCTTCTACACCTCCGCTGGTCGTACCTCTGATCTGTACCCCTCCCCGGAAGTCCTTCAAGGATGGCAACCTTCTCCACATTGCCACTCTTAACTCTCGCTCTGCCATCAAGCATTCCTCTGATATCTGTCGCCTTCTTGAGGAACTGGACCTTGACGTCCTTGGTCTCACTGAGACATGGTTCACAGCCAGCTCTGTCACCAGCTTTGACACACTCCTACCTGACGGTTACAAGATCCTCTCCGTGCCCAGGCCCAACCGTGCATGGAGGGTGTTGCCCTTATCTTCCCTGAGTGGATTCCTGCCAATGTCACTCCTACGCAGACCTACTCCTCTTGTGAATGTCTTGTCTGCCGACTCTCTCTCTCTCTCCTAGTCATTCCCTTACCGTGGCTACTATCTATTGGCCACCTGGTCAAATTTCCTCCTTCCTCTCTGAGAGGGCTGACCTCTCCTCCTCACTCCTATCCGCTACCACTCAACTCCTCTTTCTTGGCGACTTCAACATCCACCTGGATGCCTCCTGTCCCCCCACTGGACTCTTTCGTGACCTCTGCGACTCTCTCTCACTCTCCATTCTCCCGTCTGGGCCTACTCATTCTGAAGGGCACACTCTTGATGCTCTGATCTCTTCTGACCTTCCCCTCTCCGTCCCTCTCTCCACTCCTCTCTCCTGGAGTGATCACTTTCTCCTATCCTCCCACCTCACCCTCCCTACCCCTCAGGCAAAGTCACCCTCATCATTGCCACCCACCTTCTCGGTCATCCGACCCATGAAGCACGTGTCAGTTGAGGCTTTCGCTGCCACCTTCTCGCCCCCTCCTCCCCCTTCGGCTGACTCCCACCCTGACACAGCCCTCTCCATGCTCCACTGTGCTATATCTGACACTCTTGATATATTTGCCCCTGTCATGAGAATCCGCCTGAAGCCCAAAGCCAAATGTAACTCCTGGTATGACTCGGATCTCGTCACCCTAAAACGCAAGTGTAGGGTGGCAGAGAGGAAATGGCGTGCTTCATGTTCATCCTCTGACAAACTGGCCTGCCGCCTGCTCCAAAGGCAATACCGTCTCTCTGTACTCACCAATAAGAGAGCCCTTATCCAAGCCCGCATCTCTGCCGCATCTAACAACTCGGCTGAACTCTTTAAAATCTGCAAGGAGCTTGCCAACCCTGCTGCAGTCTCTACCTCTCCTGTCCCCTCCCAGGCCCTCTGCACTGCACTGGCCTCTCACTTCATCTCTAAAACTCAGGACATCCTGTCCTCGCTCCCCTCCTATCACCTCCCTCCCTCTCTTCCTGGCTCTTCCTCTGGCCCTTCTGCAGCCAACCCCCCTCCCTCCTTCTCTGCCTTTCCCCTTTTTTCCTCTGACGAGGTTTCCAGACAAGTCCGATCCATGAAGGTCTTGTCTAAACAGGTTCACCCCTGTTCCTCCAAAACTATCAAGGACCACATCGACTCCCTGGCTCCTGCCCTGGCTGACTTTTGCAACCACTCCTTCGCCTCTGGAGTCTTCCCATCCCCCCTCAAGCACTCCCTTGTGCACCCTCTTCTCAATAAACCCTCTGATGACCCCTCCTGCCCAGCTAACTATCGCCCAATCTCCATCACTCCCTTCCTGGGCAAGCTCCTGGAGAAACTGGCCATCTCCCAGCTTAACCTCCATGCTGAATCCGTTGGAAGTCTTCATGACCATCAATCTGGCTTCAGAGCGGCCAGAAGTACGGAAACTGCTCTCCTGAACATCCGTGATGACCTGCTCTTGAACCTCGACTCCAACACTCCGTGTGTTCTCATTCTGCTCGATCTCTCTTCTGCCTTTGACACTGTCAACCATGCCATCCTGCTCAACCGTCTCTGTGATAACCTGTGTATCACTGGTCAGGCTCTGGCGTGGCTGACTTCTTTCCTTTCCAATCGACCCTCCCAGGTCCAACTTGGGTCCTTCCTCTCTGACATCTTCTTCTCCACCTGTGGTGTTCCCCAGGGATCTAATCTCTCTGCCTGGCTGTTCAACCAGTATCTGGCACGCCTTGCCCACCGCATCGCCGCCCTCTGCCCCAACTTTCAGTGCTATGCGGACGATACCCAGCTCATTTTCAGGCTACCCTCGGCCTCCTCCTCTCCTTCCCTCATCTCTGACTGTCTGTCTGCTATCCAGGAATGGTGTGCCGCCAATGACCTCTGCCTTAATGCCAGTAAGACTGAGATTCTACTCATCGGCACACCCACTCCCTCCTTCCCTGCAGCTCTCTGGCCGGCCTCTCTTGGCCCTCCTCCTGCTCCTACCTGCAAGGCAAAAAACCTTGGGGTCATCTTCGACGCCACACTCTCCTTCTCTCCTCACATATCTGACGTCTCTAAGAAGTCACACTACCAGCTGCACCTCCTCAGAGGTATTCTTCCCTTCCTCTCCTTCCCCCAGAAGCTCACTGTCTCCCGAGCCCTGGTTCTCTCGAAGCTGGACTACTGTAACAGCCTCTATCTCAATCTGCCTGCCTCCACTCTCCGCCCTCTGCAACTCATCCAGAACAGAACTGCAAGACTTGTCCTTGGCCTCAAGCCCAGGGACCGTATCTCCGCAGGACTGACATTTCTACACTGGCTCCCAGTGGCTGCAAGGATTAAGTTCAAAACCCTCTGCATTGTCCACAAGGCCTTCTGGGGCCTGGGGTCTAAATACCTTCAACTCTCTCTTCCTAAATATCTTCCATCCCGAGCCCTTCGCTCATCCGTCTCCAACTCCCTCAGGGTCAGCCGCTTCTCGAAGCAACGAGGTGGGGGTAGATCTCTCTCCGCGGGAGGGGTCCTCCCTCTGGAACAGTCTTCCCGCCTCCCTGAAACTCGAGGAGAACCATCTCCGGTTCCGGAAGCACCTCAAAACCTTCCTCTTTGCTTCCGCTTTCTCTGTCCCTCTCCCCTGCTAAATTCTTCACTGAAACCTCGGTCCTGGGCCCAGCCACTCTCCACTTGCACTGCCTCCCTGGCAACCCCTGCACTGCGGGACTGCACTGCGGGACTGTCTCTGTATCCCTACAGCCCCCACTTCCCAGCACTTGTCTGCACTTACCTTGCACTTGCCACCAGCTGGCCCTATTTATTTATATTTTATTCTACTTACTTTGTACTGCACTTCCCCCCTCCCCTTCCCTTTGCACTTTTCCCTTCCCCCTACCCCTGCACTTGCGCTGTCTGAATGTTACCTGGCCTAGTAGGATCGTTGTCTGTCTTCCCCTTGTTCCCCCCTCCCTGCCTCGTCGCGTCTCGAAACACTTGTGTATAGGCGCGTTACAAATGCCATATCATATCATATCATAAAGGTCATACTGGAGGACCTTCTTGGGGCCTAGCGATACTGATTCAAAACAACATGCTGATAGAAGACGATCTTCTGAGTTTAGATACTTATGGCTTATTGGTAGTAGAAGTAAAAGTGAAGGACATATGCAACTGTAAAACAATACTGTTAGTTAATATATACAGTAACGCAGCTCGCACAGAGGTGGGTCTCCTGGCTGAAAAATGTGGAAATGTGGAAAAGTTTGTGAAATATTCCTGTGTAATAGAAAGGGTTCCCATATAATTATGGATGGTGATATCAACACGGTTATACATGGGGCAGAAAGTAATGAGGGAGATTGTGTACACCAGAGAAATGAAAGTGGGGAGGGGAAGGATCTATCTGGTCAAACTTGGTAAGTACATGGAATCTAGGAATATTGAATGGGGCAATTGAGGCGGGCATTCCCCTGAGATCAACTTGGCATCTAGGCTAGAGGACAGTTTACCTGGACTATGTAGCAGTAACATTAGACCTCTTTAAGATATGTGAGGAATTGAGAGCAGTGAAATTTAATTGGAGTGACCATGCGCTGCTAAGATTGAGGTTGAAGGCACCCTCTGCTGTGCCTTCTGGACATATGATGAAAGGTGTGGCAGTTAATCAAGCAGGAAACAGACCCCCAAGATATGTGGAGAATCTGGAAGGATATAATAAACATATCCAGAACTTTCTGGCAGGATCTTCCGAAGTGGAAAGTAAAGTGTGGATTACGCCATACCACTTCAGTGTTTTCTTGGAAAGCTTTAAACAGACCTCACAGGGATATATGAGGGTGGGGAATGAGACATCTCATATTTACGATACAATGGTCCAGGAGAAAAAGAGAATCCTGAGAAGAGAGATCTGCTTAGTGAGAGAATCCACCCTGCCTAGGGACATAAGTTTGATGGTCATAAAAAGTATGAAACAAAAGTTTCTAAATTGGATGAAGAGCTATAGATTCATATTGATACAGAATGATGGAATTAAAATGATGGAGACCTTAGTAAAAAAAGATACAAGGATTTTCTGGGAAATAATTAACTCCATGCATAATACCCAACGTCAACTACAAAGTAATATAACTGCAGTGGATAAAGCATTTTCAATATGTCTACAGGAAATCAGAGCTGGTGTTTACATGTCCATTGGCTATGCCAGCTTGGGAATTGACTTTGTCAGCAGACCTAATAGAGATGATGATAAAAACAACATCAAACTCAAGGGCAGCTGGTGCAAATGGCCTTTCGACACAGCGCTATTGTCAAGGGCACTATTAAGATTGTTTGGATCCATTGCAGAGGTCGAAGTGGGCGGGAGCGGTCGGGAGCAGTGCTCCTATACTTTTTATTTTTCACTTTCACTGTTCCTATACTTTTATTTTAAAAAGAAACCGTTCCGGAACGGTTTAGTTTTAAAATAAAAGTGTAGGAAGAAGTTGAAGCTTGCACCTCAGTGCACTGCACTGAACATTCCCTTAAATAATAGGGGTGTTTGTTTGGTGGTTTGTATTGTGTGTGGGAGGGGGTGTGGTGATGGGGTTTGTGGAGAGTGGGGCAGACTGGTAGGGAACATAGCTCCACTACTTCTTTTCGTACACTTCGACCACTGATCCATTGTGCAAGAGGGGGCAGTCCCGACTTCTGGGTGCATGGCCATTATAGTTCCCATATATAAGAAGGGACACAGGGTGAATCCATGATGCAGAGAGCACATTATGTTTTTCTCAGGCCTAGTCCTGAGGGAACCTGAGTGTTGGATACACAAAAGGGGTATTTTAGGAAAGTACCAGCCTGGGTCTCGCAAGGGGATGTGAAACAACCTAAATGGCTTGGTGCTTGGCTGTTTGAAAGAGGAATCTCTCAGAGTAGTCAGCTTACCGTTATTTTTAGCTGCTTGTGACTTCTCTCATGCATTTGATTGACTCGTAACCTGCTCTGGCACACATTGAGAGATTGGTAGATTCTGGGACCCTTGTTGGCCATCCTGATCCATGTAAATTATCATAATCTGCTTTGAGTGAGGTTGAATGGACAGGGAGAATTGTAAGAGTCCTTCTCGGCTCAGAGGGGATGTCGACAGGGTTGCACTTTAGCTCCCTGCTTATTCAACCTATATATAACCAAAATGATAAACATACTAATGAGGTCATCATTTGCACCCCAAAAGCTGGTGGCACTGAGTATGCCTCTATTGGTGTATGCTGATGATGTAATTTTGAAGGACAGGACCCAGCGGGGACTACAAAGATTATTGGATGCTATCAAAGTATATTCTGTGGGGCGGGCATGGCCAGCAGCAGAGCAATGAGGACGTGAGTCCCTGAAGCTCCTGCGGCCATTGCAAATATCCTGAAAAATAGCCTGCTATGAGTGGTGATCAAGAACAAGAAGCATATCTTCTGAAAGAAGAACATGTGAAGCACAAGCAGGTGAAATATAAGACAAAAACGCAAGCTCCTGAGTGAGTTTGGAGCCACGGAGTGAAAGCTGCACGAGCGTGGCGAAGTACAGGCAAAATGGCCGTGACCAGCATGGCGGAGCAGAGCACAACATAGTTGTACTGAACAGAAGCGTGAGCCACAGCACTGTTCTGCAAGCGGACGGACCGCATGCTAAATACTGCGGGGAGATAAGGCCAGCAAGGTTGCGACACCCATACGGGCTGAGTGGGGCCCCGTCCAATGGTGAGGAGTACGAGGGAAGCTGCCCTGCTCTACAGCAAGCAAATAAAAACAGCCTGCCTTGATCGGAGGAGCCAAAGCACCCGCCGACCCTCCATAGTGCCAGAGAGAAGAGGGACTGCTCTTCGGTCACCCGCGATCGAACCAGCTGACTGACAACTGGGGTGGACGGTGCCCAGTGAGAGCAGAACATGCTCTGAACCTCCTGCAGTGAAACGAGCCAAGGAGCCGGTGGCTTGTGTAATAGGAGAGAAGAGCACTGGGACACAGCGGCACCCCAGGGAGTTAATCGCCCCCGCACTGCGAAATGACCCAGCACTCTTCTCGGACCTGGCATAGGAGCTCAGATCAATAGTTACATGCGCTGCCCCTCAGAGGAATAGAGGAAATGGCGAACATGAACTTGAGGCCGCGCCCAGGGTCTCCCTGCTCCCCACTCACCCAGAGGGCCTACGTGAGGTGGAACGCCAGCAAGGCGAAGGAGCACCAACACAGCTGGAGCAACACGGGGAGGAGAGGATCCAATAGGTGTTCATGTTGGGTCTGTGAAGTCCCCACTATAACGTGGGCTGGGGTCTGCTAGAGATCACATAGGGGCTAAGGCCTGCGTGGGCACGAAGCTCGGATCTCCCCCTTCCCTGCTCCCCTACACCGCCTTGCGGGGCTGGTGGTGCGTGTACCCCGGGGCGAATAGGAACTATCACTGCATGGTGGCTCTAAGGGGGGTTGGGTGCCCACTCTGATCTTCTGGGATGGTCCAGAACAGTTGCAGATGAGGTTCAGCAGGGGAGATGCATAGTGAAACCGACAGAGCGGACCTGCCTATCCGCCATATAATGCTGAACACAGCCGAGTGATTGGAGCAGCCAGGCGGGGTGAAAATAACCCCTGAAAGGACATAAACACACTAATTGATGCAAGACCATAGGGAGCACGTAAGAGACGTGAATAGTATCAAGACAACTGCATTCCTATAAACTAGAAGCTGAGAAAGGCTGTTAAAAACCGAAGACTGTTCCTGGCATCACGGGGGAGAAGAAACCCTCTCCCCCACTTCCCACTACTTTTAACTTATATCCACATTGGGCGGGTAACGGCCTAACTCGATATAGCAAACCGGAATCCTGACGCTTCGGCCGGGAGGGGTGGGGAGCGGACCACAACACCAAACTAGAGACACGGGAGCACCGGCAGAAGGCCCTGCCGCTACCCACGCAAACCAGTGATCCAGGCCAAACCTACACCTGGACACGGAAAAGAGGGAAATGGCTGGATGGAACTAACCCCCTGGCGGATACCACGTCAGTTGAGCAAAACAGACAGATACGAAAACAGCCTGCTACCCGCACCACTCTGGACACGCGGATATCACAGGACTGAAAGAGTGCAAAAAGGGCATCACAAAGGCACGCCACAACACTGAATCGACTCACTAGTCCAGGCAACAATACCGCAAATCACGGCCCAAAACCTCCTGTGCCTAACATGGGCAAGGATAAATCTAAGAAGCTGACCACCCGGAGCAAAATCAATCAATTCACTACACCTACAACAAGCAGTCAGCTGGAACAGGACCAGCCAGACATCATGGCAGAAGCGGAGAGCAAATATCATTAGGAGATGTCATGACTGCAATTGCAGACTCACGCTCCTCCATGGAGCAAAAAATGGATGACATCAGTATGGATGTCTCCCTTCTCTGACACAATCTCCAGAAGCTAACAACCTGCACTGGAGAGGCAGAACAACACACATCTGGTGCAGAAGACTGGCTACGGAATAAAGAACAACAACTATCCAGAGTCTCAACACGCCTAAAAACTATGGAAGAGAGAGTAGACGAAAGTGAAGGAAGATCCAGACGTAATAATGTTAGGATCCTGGGCCTGCCCAAAAAATCAGAAGGGCCGAACATGGAACTATTCCTGGAGCAATGGCTCTCAGACATGTCTGAAGCAAAAACATTCTCTAAGTTCTTTTCGATCGAACAAGCCCACTGCATGCCGACTGGGCAACCAGTGCCAGGTGCCCCACCATGCACAGTGATAGTTAAACTATTGACTTATAGGGACCGTGATGCGCTGCTCCAGACAGCACGCGCAAAAGGCACTCTCACTTATAACGGATCAGAAATTGCATTCTTCCAAGACTACACCAGGGAAGTGCAGAAAGCCAGACAGTCATTCGACCAACTTAAAAAACAGCTGCAATCACTGAATGTGAAATATGGCCTAATGTTCCCATCCCAACTTAAAATATTCCATAGAGGCACAACGGTCCATTTCACTGATCCAAGGATGCATGGAAGTGGGCAGTACAACACATTGAAGGAGATTGGACAATGGCACAAGGTAACAGAAATAGAAACCCCTGAGCCCGGCCGAGGCATGAGCCGCCACCCCAACACAGTGCCGGAAAATGTGTCACAGCTGCAGGAGAGAGAGGACTGACACTTGGAGCACGAATTAATGGCATAATTCAATACCTCTACGATCAAGGAGAAAGAAAAGGTATGTTGACATGACGCAAACATTCAATCGCATTAGTCACAGAGAAACACATTGTCAAGCGGCCAGCCCAGACGGAGGCCCGCTTCCCCTGGAATGTCAACCCCTGTGTTATTGTACCCGCAGTGGGTCAGGGATTTGAACAAGCCAAATGTATTCTAGTTTGTCTGTTTAGTGGTTGATTCACTTCAGCTACTGTTTGTTGGTGTTTGTTGTTGACCGTTCGGGCGACAGATGCTTCAAGTTGGGTGGAGTATAGGGTGCGGAATGAGAAGTTTGATTGTTTTTATTTTTGTCAAGTAATGGGTCCAGAAGTCAACTCATACATGTTCCGAAAGAGTACCACATGTTGTAACACAAACAGTGCGGCATCCGCATGCACCACGCACCACACTACTGACTGCTCCATATCTCTTACTGAATGGCCTCCACTAACGTGGATCTCAGAAGCCTGTGGCTCCTAACCTGGAATCTCAACGGGATGGGTGGTGGGATCAAAAGACGGCTCATCACACAGTTTTTGAATAGACACACACCGGATGTTGCTTTCTTGACCGAGACACACTTGGCGGGCACCACATGTAACCTGTTTAAACACACCAATTATAAACTAGCAATACATGCTGGTTTCACCACGGGTTCCCGAGGAGTACTCATACCAATACACAAAAAGCTTCCTTTAACCCTTGTAAGTGTGATACAGTATACTGGTGGCAGATTTGCATACATTACAGGGGCACTCTGGAACCAGACAATTGCAATGCTGGTGGTTTATTCGCCCCCAACGCTGATAACTGCACTAATACATGATATCACGCCCATAATTTCTGGGGAAATTCAGATCAGATGATAATTGGTGGACACTTCAAGAAAGTCATGGAAATGGAGATGGAACGCTCACACTTACGAGGGAGAAACCCCTCTGCCCGTACTAAACTTTCTGTATTTGCTACTGCCCTGGGCCTGCGGGATATGTGGTGTGACTTTCATCCCAGCACGAGAGAATACTCTTATCATTCTGGGGCGCACGCCTAATTATCGCGATTAGAATACTTTTTCCTCCCAGCATTAGATATCCATAGGGCTTCCACGGCAACCCTGCTGCCCCGCGGTATATCGGACCATTCCCCCCTGTTGATCGAACTAAATATGACCAGACCATGACCCCCTCCTACGTGGCAACTGAATAATTATTACCTAGGCTTCCCAGAACTCTTGGAGGAGATACAACTAGCGACAAAAACATATTTTGAGTTAAACATGGGACCGGTAGATGACCCAGGAGTGCTGTAGGAAGCATACAAACTGGTACTACAGGGCGAGATTAAATCATGGTCCAATGCATATAAGAAAAAACATCAGCAAGAATTAGTTGAGGCCGAGCAACAAGTTGCCCAAGCCGAAACAAATCACTTAAACCTAGACCAGCCTGAAACACATCGCTCGCTGATGCTAGCTCAAAAACGTCGACAAAATGTTGCACCAGATTGCGCTAAACAAGCCCATAGAACGATGAGAGCCAGAGTATATGAGACTAGCGATAAAGTAGGCAAAATGTTAGCGTGGTTAGAAAAATGAGATATGGGAAGTAGTCAACTCAGATCTATAAGATCGGAGGGAACAGATCCAGACCTGACTGATCAGGACATAGCCGAAGGCTTTGCATCCTACTACGCAGAACTATACAAACCGCCCGCGATATCCATTAATATGTCCATACTAAATAAATTGCTCTCCCCGCCCTCAGTGCAAACCAGCAGGCCTTGTTGGAGAGGGATATTACAGAGGAGGAACTAATAATGGCCATATTGGAAGTCCAGACAGGGAAGACACCAGTGCCAAACGGCATCCCGATTGAGTTGTCGCGTAAACTAGGAATGAACGAGACTGCCCCTCATCTGCTGAAAATGTTCTTACAGTCTAAGAAGCAGGGCTGCCTACCTGCAGATATGCAGAAAGGCACGATACTAGTGATTCCGAAAGCAGACAAGCCCCCAGATCGCTGCAGCTTATATAGACCGATCTCGCTTATCAATAGTGAGACCAAAATACTGGCAAAGGAGCTCGCCAACCGACTACAACAGGTTATCACAACACTAATCCACCCTCACCAATGTGGATTCATGTTGAATCGGTCCACCTGCATGAACATACAAAGACTGCACTCAGTGAAAGAAAAAGCAACCAGTATACAAGGTCCTGCGGCAGTACAGGCAATAGACTTTGAAAAAGCTTTTTATTCAGTGTACTGGGAGGCAATCTGGGAAATAATGCACCGTATGGGGTTTGGTCCCCAATACATGGGCTGGGTGCAACTCCTGTATGAATCCCCTGAGCCACAAACAAGGGTGAATGGATGGCCCTCAAATCCCTTAAAATTGAGGAAAGGAACCCCTGTCTGGCCATGATATTTGCACTAGCCATAGAACCACTGGCTGTACTGCTGAGAACTTCACCAGCATGGAGCGGCTTCCACTGGGCAGACAGAGGGGAGGATAGAGTCTCCTTATATGCGGATGACCAGCTACTTTATCTAAAAGATCTGCATAACTCCAGCTCGACGGTCACAAGCCTGTTATACAGCTACAGAGCCTTTAGCGGACTACGAGTAAACTGGTCAAAATCAATACTATTCCAGTAGGCAACACAACATTTACAGTGCTGGATAACCGCCCCTTTCGAATAGTAACAGATCAACTCAGATACCTTGGCATACAAATCACTAATGACCTAAATGATTACGTGGTTAACAATCTCCACCCGATAACAGCTAGATTCACGGACGATGTCCGGCACTGGGTCTCCCTCCCACTGACCTTGCTAGATAGAGCAGCGTTACTCAAGATGATGGCTCTTCCATGCTTCCTATACATATTACAGAACGCCCCATTACACGCCCCATTGAACGAATTTAAAACGATTGACAGCGCACTTAGAAAGCTCCTGTGGTGTAATGGATGCTCACGCATTGCATTGAGTACCCTCTAGCGATCCATATGGGAAGGGGGAATTTGGCTTCCACGCCTACAGTCCTATTACTGGGCTAGCCAAATAGCCGTGGTCAATGACATACTACACAGGGATAGTACACTGCCACACATTAGATCAGGAAACACTGGGGTGCACGATAGGCCTCCGATTGAACTCCTTTATAAAACAGCACACAACTCAACCCCCCAGACATGCTATCACACATCTCCCTAATCTGGAAAGAAACACACAAATTCATAGGGTGTGATAAAAGAATTACCCCATTACAACAATTGTTGGACAACAGGAACCTGCCCGAAGTGAATAAACTCCTGAGATGGCACAGCTGGCTATGACATGAGATAAAGACAGTGGGTGATGGTGTCGTGGATGGAAAATTAGTGCCCTTTGAATCCCTAGAGTCCAGGCAAAAATTGATACTAAAATCACATCTACAATGTATAATGTAATAACCTCCTTTGCCACTACTGAACTTAGCAGTTTGAAGTCCAAATGGGAGAGGGATGTCAGGGTCATACAACCGGAAGACTGGGTAATGGTCCTCATGTACCCACGTGAGGTAGCAATCTCAGCCAGACTCCGACTTATACATATCAAAATACTGCATAGGATATACTATCCAAGAGTGGCACGCTACTGATGGGGGAAGACCACTGACCCAAACTGTCTACGGTTTAAAAGGGAGGAGGGAACCCTATTTCATCTACTATGGGATTGCGGTTGTATTCAGCAATTTGGCAGAAGTGCTGTGAAAAAAGTTCACGCATACTGGGGAGGGTGATACACAGGGGCCCAAAGCTGATGCTGCTCAGGGTGGAGGAGGAGGCAGAACTGTGCAGATATGAGAAACTGTTCCTGTCGACAACTTCAGCATTAATTAAAAGGAACATTGCTAAACTGTGGGGTTCTGAAACGACTCCACAATATGAACAATGGGTTACGGACATGAACATCTGTATCACGATTGAATGAAGAGTGTAAATGGCTACGGGATGCCCGAAAAAAGCTGATAAGATCTGGAATAGATGGGAAGAAGCACAGTAACTACTTTAATTTATACAATAAGGTGGGAATGTGCGGTGTGCAGATGAGAACTCGATAAACATATTGCGGGAGAAACAATGGACAACTTAAAACCCTAACTTGCTTTTTCTTTGCATGAGTGAGTGGTATTTGAATGGTCACTTTGGGCCAATGTTAACTTAAATGATGTATGGTTTTACATTACAATTATAAAATAATAAAATATGTTATAAAAAAAAGTATATGCTGTGGGAAATGAGTTGATGATTAATGACAAGAAAACAACTATAAACAGGTTCACAAAAATAAAAATATAAAAGGAAACTTAGTTAATAAAACCATCAGCCTCCATCACCTATTTGGCGTTCAAGCTGGATGTAACGGACAACAAAGATGCGGATCAAACACGTATGCTTGCTAAAGCCACTCAGGCCGGAACACAGATGAGAAAAATCGGATCTAAATATTGCAGATTCTCTATGCACCCCTTAACGGTACATCATAGGATACAATATATGGAACAGAGATTAGTCACACTCTACACTCCCTAAAATATGAGAGGGTTGAGGCTAGAATTTGATTTGGAAGAGGGTGTTGGGGCTACTGGAGTGTATACCCATGCCCTCCTTATGATACAAATTGTGTCTCACAGCAATGAGCACAGTGCTGGACTGGAGAATTATGTCATTATATAGAAAAATGTTGCTCCCTCAGAAAAATTCCCTATACAAGGATTTGTCAGATATCCTACAGCCAGAGCATCAGGCGGCAAGTAACTTCAGGGAAAAAGCTAATGGGAAACTAGCAAGGCTAGAAGTTTCAGTTGAAGACCTAAAGGTTTATCCTAATGTGACGAAAAGGGTCTTATGAAGGGGAGACTGGATATCCACAATTGCAAGTTCAAGACAATCTAAAATATACTATACATTATCTTATTTGGATAAATCACTGGGGAGCATACCAAAATACCTGGATCGATTCCCAACTGCATATTGGTCATTAGACTTTTTAAGAGATCGGATGAACCTGCTCCCTATGGAAATCACACAAATAGAGACATAGGGGTTGGCTGCACACTGTGCAGGGATATGAGTGTGATTCAGAATAGAGAACACGTGGTTCCGCACTGCTAGGCACTCTTAACCTTTAGATCATTCATTTTTTTAAAAGCTGTCCTATAACTATGAAGCACTAGGTGCCACAGGTTTTCTTTTTTTACCCGGCTATCCTGCGGAGAAGAACCAGAAGCCACAATAGCAGTCATACAAATGTTGAATAGAGCTGGACTGACAGAGCTGAAATTGTAAATGAACTGCTGCAACTTTTATCAACCTATCTCCTCCTCCAGTCATAAAAATCTTGAATAGATCTGGACTGATGAAGCTTATTTTTTAAATAGTGGATTTTATGATCTCTTGAGCCAAAACAGTGGTGCTATGGATGTGGCATGTGACCCAAAAATGTAGCCCCATTAAAGATGTTCAGTGACATATGTAAGACAATGTGGGTGGTCTGGTTGGGTTTCATCTCATTGTAGATTTTCTGCACTATGTGATTGATGGTGCCCAAGTCTCATCTTTAGGTGGTGAGTACATGGTGGTGGAGAGAACAAATGGGGTACATGCTGAAAATGATTGCCCTCCTTTGCCTCCTTTTCTGCTAACATTTCAGCATCTGAGATGCTTCTTGTTGCAGCTTCAAGAAACTGTGAAACAAATGCAATTATGGGACCTCCTGCTCCATAGTTGGTGTGGAACAGGATGGGTACTGGTGTCATGGCTGCTCCTTATTTGCTTGTGACCCCATTGTGCATCTGGTTTCAGATGGTGTGCTTTCTTGGCAGAGCTTACCCCGTTCCCAGAATGGTGATAGTTCAGCTTTTTCAACTAATCATTCTGGGTGCAAGTGGTTGTATGGATTATCCACAAGCCAGCCCTCTGAGTGGCAAAATGTGTCGATGGCCATTGTGGGATTTATTGACCCACTTCGCTATGCTATGCAGCATCACCCTGCTAGTTATGATGAAAGAAACTGCAACAATGGTGGCAAAACACGTGTGCATGCCAAAAACCTACAAAAACCGTGTGCTTCAGCACACAAAAAGAGGGATGCACAACCTGCCACCCATGGTGCATGTGCAGTGGAATAGAGCAAACACCGGAGAAAAGGTGCCAGTGGGCTTCATGACCAGCAAACAGAGTGCAGAGAGAGAAGCAGAACTTTGCAAGTGAAACCCGAAATTGTGCCTACAATTGGCATTTGCTTTGTTGCTAAAAACTCCAAAATGCCTATAACACAACACTTTTCAACATGCAAAATCTTGCCTGGTGCTAAAATTCAAGTATCTAATGAAGCATTGTGAACATACAAAGTCCTAATGTGAAGGGGAAAACATTCATCAGACAAATCAAACTGGATTGTCTGGAAACTGACAGCCTCTGTCAAAACTGGGTGCAGTACCCTGGGCTAACTGAATGACAGCTATCAGATGAGTTGCTGATGAAACTTTAAAGTGAGCTAAAACTAAAAAGTCTGCTGGATTAGCAAACATAAAAAAGGATTTTTGCTAAAAGGAGTACAGATCTTATTTGTGCTTTGATCCCCTAGATGTAAAGCCAAGAATGTAATGTATTTATGTTTGATGCAACAAGTTTGGGTTTTGCTGGATTTAAGAAGTTAATTAGCCTGGCTGAGCTGCAAGAACTGGAAAAGCATCTTTATCCCAGGGGGAAGGCCTTCCTCTCAGCAGAAACTCACGGGGAGGTTCTAATTGCGGGTTAGCCCAGACCTTTATCTATAGAAAGAGAAGGAACAATGAAAGGCCCTTCAGCCCAGGAAACAGAGATGTGAAGGTGGTCGTAAATTGCTTATGGAAGGAACAAACAGGGAGGGGAATGCTCCTGGACTGCAGGGAGCTGGAAAGGGGCGGACCATCTGTTACTAAACATGAACGAAGAACAATTCTTAAAGACTCATAACTTGTCATCCAGAAGGGTGAAAAATATACCAAGGGCATTTCTGTTAGTTTAAATTTTGGCTGCACATTTTAAGAGGCAGCACAATCGTGTGACATGTTCTGGACAGGAATGGCAATATATGTGGTTTTTATATGAAAGGTATTGATGTTAGAATTGTGAAAATGTAAACACACATTCCTTTGTTAAATACACACATTTGTGGAAATTTACACAAAGTTTGAAAATTGTGTTCATAGCGAAAAGGACAAAATCCTGTAGAAAGTTGAAACAAGATCATACAGCTGTGGGATTTGGAAGAACAGATGCTACATAAAATATGGCATCTTTGTGTGTGATTTGTATAAAGGTGACCAATGTAGAAATGTGCAGTTGGTATAAAATCCGATTTTTAGACCAGTGGCTAAAAAGAGGTCTCTGAGCACTGTAAAGCAAACCAAAAATAATTTGTGACATCATCCAGCCTTGTTCCAATCATTCAAATGCAATGTGGAGATGAAGTTTTGGTCCGATTCCCAGCTCACAGGGGCTAGCTTAGCTAAGCCGGCCCATAGACCCACTTTGTGATGTCATTTTAAAGCATAAATAGAGACAGCAGACAACACATAGGGACTCACTTATCCAGCCACTTTCCTGATTCTGGTGAAGCACTCTGATCCAGCATTATACATCCAGCTTTAACATCCTTCCAGATCCAGATGCCAAAACTCTTGCCAGCAATAGAGAACTATTGATTTCAGCAAGGCCCAAATTCTCCAATTCATTCTCTCCACCCAGTGAAGCGCTGTGTGGTGTGAGAAGGCCTTTTGAACCAGTATCCTGAAATTCTCTGGCTTGCCACCACTAGGCTTGCCTGAGGAACTCGCTATCCAGCTGATTGAAATATCCACAAACAAAAAGGACAGATCCTGTGCAAAACCGGTGACCAGCCTAGCTGATCCAATCCCGTGCCTGATGTGCTGTTCTTCCTAGACCAGATCCAATCCATGACCAGAACTGACGGTCCAATTTAATAACTTATTTTGTGAGTATTAATAGGAGGAAAAGTGACCTCTAGTATCTTTACATTGCCTTATCCCAATCGTAACCCATCCTGTCCTTTAATTCAGGTTCATAGTCTTGTCAGAACCTTTCCTGTGCTGATTTTTCTTGTTTGTTTTATAAAATCGTAAGTCCTTAGTGATTTTGAGTAAGAAAAGTAAATCCCAGAACGGAAATTAGAGTATCACACATGCAGGGTTACGCTGGCCACGTAACTGTGGAAATTCACGCGTGACATTTTCTTTTTCATATTCAAAATATAGTGTATGCAAACCCATCTTTCTTTTTCAAAGTGCATTTTCGTTTTCCATTCTCGCGCCTATTTTATAAAAACAACCTTTACTAAAACCTCTGTTACTCCCTCAGTTCTCTGTGGGAATTCACGTGTGACATTTTCTTTTTCATAGTCATAATATAGTGTAAGCAAACCCATCTTTCTTTTTCAAAGTGCATTTCAGTTTTCCATTCTCGCGCCTACTTTATAAAAACAACCTTTACTAAAACCTCTGTAACTCCCTCAGTTCTCATGATAGAAACAAAATTTCAATTCCTACTTGTACCTAACACCATAGCTATTCATGGAACCCAAAACGGCATGATTCTCCCGTTATTGTGAATATCGCGCAAGGAAAAGTTTGCCACGAATTACAATTCTGAAAGGTTTCTACACGTGTGAAATAACTTTAAATTGTTTCTGACTTGTACTTTGAGATTTCAAATGCTTTCTTTGGACTAAATAATTGTCTCTAATTGTGTGCAACTGTTCAAAGCAGCTCCCAGAGGAATTTATAACAATTTAAGTATTTTTGATCACATTTGGTGTTTTTGCCCAGTTAATTCTAAAGACAGTTTAAAAGCCATGCTGACAGCTGAAAAGTCAATTCTGTTTTTCTCTTTTGCTTGAAGGGGGAAGGTGGGACTGGTATTCTGTCTGATTTATGCTATTACTGAATGCCTGCTCTCTCCACACATCTATTTAATTGCATATTGGTGGGTTTCGGGGTGCTGCAGGGGGAACCTCTAACTATAGTGCCATCAGTCCAAACCCACACAAAAGTATTCTCTTCTGTGCTGCATATGTTTTGGTGTTCATTACTTGATTCATAGGGTATTAAAGATACTATTCTATGTGTTGTCACCCCATTGGTGATTGTTGTTTACCTAAATATATTGTGATTACATTTTAAATGGAGGGAGTTGTTTCCAGCCACCTGCAAGAAAAAATAAGTGTGAAAAATACAAGTACCAGAATCCTTAGAGTCAATTAACCTGCCACACCTGAAAAGGAAATGAGACACACCTAAAATAGCAAAGAAACACAGCCTCCCTGAAGATTGATGGAGTCATAAAAACATGCGTTTGGAGGAGAAGCTTTACTTGACTGGTAACAGAGCGCCTGCCTTACCAATATTTAAATTTTAAATACATAAATAAATATTTACCTTTGCAAACTAGCCTGATTCCTGGTCCAGTGTGACCAGGGGGGTCTCAGGAGAAGGGTGTGATATGAGTGGTATATCATTCAGAATATTGAACTGATAGACATAAATTAATAAGGGTTTCAGTTGCACACTACATACTGGGCGAGACTTGGGTGTGTGCCAGATTGAAATCACTTACAGCTTGGGGCTCGTTGCTGGATCCTGAATTAGACATACCACTCATGACAGCCTAACACAGCGTGCTAGCCTAAGGGGTACATAAATCTTGTTGGGTTACCATACTGTGCTACACTGTATAAGCATCCCTCAAAAGAAATACTCAAAGGAGTTGGGCCTGTTTGCAAAAGTAAAGTAACCCTGAGATAAGCCAGAAGGAAATTAATATTTCTGCAATGGTGACCCGAGTGGAAATCAATGTTGCAAGGGAACATCTACTGCACAAAATGTTTGTCATGGGTGAATGGCTAGAACAGGACGAACAGGTATGGCTGCAGGGAATAAAACAGCAAATCACTGAAATCAATCTTGATATCTGGCAGGACAAGGAGCCATTGCATCAAGCACTCAGTGAGCTGTACATGACCCCTAAAATAAAAGAGGAGCAATGCAAAATTGCCAAAATAGCGGCCTACCTATACCTCCACATAGGAGTCATACAGGAAAAGTATGCAGACCATGTAGATTTCACAAAGAGGCAAGGGGAAGCACTGCAGAAAATCCAGACTAATCTGGACTCTTCAGAGCAAAGGCTCCAGAGTAGCCAACAATCTGAAACAGAGGCTAGGCAATATGCCACCAAGATCCACGAAGATCTGCCTCTCTTACTGCAAAAAATGTAGAGCAAGATGCCCAGGTACAGACACTGCAAAAAGAGTGTCAAGAAAGGTTGGATTCTCTACAACAGAGTCAACAAAAGCTGGAGCAGCAATTACATTTTAACAGAATCTGTGTAGAACAGCTGGTCGTTTTACAAGACCGGATAGACAAATTAAAAGGGAAAATAATAAATTAATTATTAAAGACCTAGAATCCCAAGCAGAGTTTGATGAGGAGTGCCAAAAAGCTGGGGAAATTAAAAAACAGAGGGACAACCTGGCTGAGCAGAGGGGCACTCTAAGTCAGGAGAGGGACGCCTTAGGCCAGGACGTCAGCCATTTAAAAACAAAGTTAGAGGAAAATCACCTGGCCCTTCAGGAGTTGGGTGAAATCAAAACTGATTATGGAAAACTGTTAGAGCACACTAGGTGGTTGGAGGAGGCTCTGACAAAGAATAATCAGACCAGTAAGGACCAAACTCAAGAGGTGAGTCTCCTGCACCAGAAATTGGCCCAGGAAGCACAGAGAGACAATGAGGCTCTCTGTAAAAAGAATGACAGGCTCCACCAACAGATAGCCATGCAAGAACAACTCATAGAGACCAGTAATACCTTAATAGAGGAGCAAAAAGGTCAGATATTGGCATGTCATCAAGAAATAGTGGATGAAAGAGATAAGGTAAGATGGGAGAGAGAAACCCCTGAGCACAATCTCAGGAACCCTGGCATCAGGGACATTAATCCCTTCAATTCCATGGACTGTGCCACCCTCATGTCCAGTGGCTCATATGAACCAAGGGCCTCAGGGATGGCAGACTTAAACACAAATGGAAATATGGGACTGACAGGTCAACGCCTCCCAGAAATGGATGTGTGGGCATCTATGTACAGGCTCCCAAATGCTAGGGCCAGCTTCTCTGATCAAGGAGACTCCAGTCTGGGAGAATCAGAGAACTGGATCCTCAAAAATATCACCTACCAAGAGATCAGTCAGTCAAATTTGGTGGGGAATTCCATGAGACTAGGCCCACAAAGAGCATTTTAAAAAACCTCTTCCCAGCTAAGACAGTGGGGGTGGGGTACTCAGTCAATTCTTGGAGCCAGGGGAATGAGAAGACTCTCCTGAGTGCCACCAATTTCAAGAGATGAGCCCCCACATTTGCCAGCCATTCCTTTGCTCGCAGAATCAGGGAGAGCCTAGAGGATCAGACAGCCACCTCAGGTATCAGCGCCTCTGCGTCAGAGGATGAGTGGACAAGGGTGACCAAAACTAAAAAGGCCAACAAAGTTAAGAGAGCTTTACTGAAAGATCCCCTGGAGCAAATCAAAGCTATTAGGAGCGTCATGACGCCCTTCCACAAAAATGCTAAATATTCAGTTTGGGAGCACCTCGATCTGTTTGAACAAATGATGGAGACTTTCCACCTGAAGGACAGCCAAAGTTGTATTCAGTATGTTAAGTGGACATTTTTACCTCAGTACTTGTCATGACCACTCTGAGGGGGCACAAGTTGTGCCACAAGCAGGCTCCCACCAGAACCCTGAGGGACGTAAAACTACTGCAAAGGGGCTCCTGTAGCCAGTCCTAGCATATTTGGCACCAGGCTCATATGTAGGAAGGAAGGGCTGTTCAAATTAGGTCCCATTTATGTACAAGGGCCTTTAAATATAACATGGAAGCACCCACCCAGTCTAGTTCTAAGAACCAAGCCATGCGGCCTAGTGTTTTGGGTGTGGCAGGCCTGGAACTACTTTCCCGGATACTAACTTACCTGGGCTATATAAATCATACCCTGAGTGTAGAACATGCTTCTTGTTATTCTGCAACCCGCAGCGTGACGCTCACCGTGTCCAGCTCCTGGTCTTCAGCATCTTTCTGTAATCCTGCAAGAACAAGAACACAATTATTCTGTCTTACCTGAGAAAACGCCATCCAGCACTCAGCATCTCAACTGGGCTGCAATCTGTGGAAACCTAGAGAAGAAGAAACATCACTCACCTGTGAGTACTAGCTTAAGGACTTCTGGTGAACCGCTACCACAGCTGCTGTTCGAACATTGCGACCTGCAATAACGAGAAAGGGAAAAACAATATTAGAAGGCGTGCTTCCAAAACATCGAATTCCATCAGTCTTACCTGAATTCCATCGCACTACACCACGCTTCCATCCGGAGCACCACAGCAACATCTGCAAAGGAAAAGAGACATATTCAGGTTCGCTTTCAATATTAAACAACCGCACAGCGCTGTACTTACCTTAATGGATTCCGGGGGCCTGTTTTTCATTGCGCTCAAATCCACTCACAGCACCACAGCGGCCTGTGAGGAGAAGAAGAAGAAAACACAGGTTAGCTTTTAAAGACAATAAAGGCACTGCTCTTCGCGCTTTCTCTTACCTAGAAACGTGCCTCTCCATCCGGCAGGCCAGCATCAAGACCTTCGCACCTGAAAAGAAGGAGAGAAAGACACTAATGAAATTCCCACCATAAACAGAACAAAGACTTACAATTAACAAACCTACCTGCCTACCAGCAGATTCGGGGTCACAGCAGGCCTGGGCCCAAGGAAGGCATAGTGCACCCGTGAAGCAACTCGGGCAGCTCGCCAACAAACGTCAAGCGCCCCTGCACAAGAAACGCAGGACGGATAGCTCACTCTACAAATAACTAAGATTCATTATCCAGCACTGGGCAACTACACATCAAGGGTTCCAAATCTCAGAGCCTTCCAGACGCCCCCGGGGATATCAGGTGAACGTAATAGAACACGAAGCCTCTAAACCTTATCCACCTGGGCATCATGGAGACATCTGAAACTGATCAGTTAGCCAAGCTTTTGGGACAAATACGCACCGAGGTACACGCAGCCCGGCAGGAAACCAATGCCTTAAGACGAGAGTTAATAGTCACACAAGACTGTACTGATGAACTAAGAAAACAGCTACTACAAACACAGGCGGGGCAGGCTCCATTGCACAGATTCGCCACATCCGTCGCTACACCATCATCAGTCAATCAAGTACAGATAACGTTGCCGGGAGCAGTACCTCTGGCACCACCAGAATGCTTTAATGGAGAACCCAGAAGGTACGCAACATTCATAAAGCAGTGCTGCCTCCATTTTCTTTGTAGGCCTGGTGCTTTCCCAAACGACCAGGTGAGGGTGGCCTTCGTGTTATCATATTTGAGTGGAAGTGCTGCAGACTGGTCGGTACCTTTAGTGAGCCGGGATGACCCATTACTGCAGAACTTCAGGGGTTTTAAACAGGAGATGGAAAAGTTACTTGCTCCACACTAGCATGGACAAGCTCTTGATAACAAACTCCTGTCCCTCTGCCAAGGGAATCAAGATTTGCTGATTTATATTGCCACCTTTAATAGACTGGTTGTAGTAGCAGGGTGGCCAGAAGATAAAAGAACCACTTTGTTTCACCGGGGCCTAAGAGGAGACCTGAAGGATGTCCTTGCTCAAGTGGTAGACCCACTTAAAGACTGTGCATAGTTTATCAACCTGGTAGTTCAGGTGGACTACAGATTACAGTATCGAAGAACAGACCGAAGTAGACTCGAAAATCGTGCCATGTATGTACGTTCAAAAGATAATGTTCAACGTCCATCAGAAAATGCCACAGAACCCATGCAGATTGGAGGAGTACGACCACCTTTAACCAAGGGTGAAAGAGACGAAAGGAGACAGCTACAGTTATGCCTAAACCGCGGTAAATTGGGTCACTACTTCAAAGAATGCCCATTGAAACCGTCAAGGATGCATGCCATAGAGGCATATATAGACAGCGGAGCAGTTGGTAATTACATAGATCGAGATCTGGCAACAGAAATGGGACTTCCCTTATGCACAAAACCAACAACTGAAAAGGTAACTACCATTGAAGGTACAGAAATTGCTTTGGGACCAGTAACCCAATCTTAGGGATGCCATAGTTAGTAACTCACAACCCCCACATAGACTGGCGTGCAAAGAGACTGACCTTTTCCAACGAATGTGCCTACGCTTGCTACCTGAAATCTATACCACGGCCAAACCTGAATCTGTTCAAGGAATAGCATCGGGGATCACAGAACCAATGGACACCTTACCAAAAGAATATAAGGATTATCAAGATGTTTTTCAGAAGGAACAGGCTAACACATTACCGCCACATAAGCCCTATGACTGTCAGATCGACCTGATACCTGGCACACAGGTTCCTTGTGGTGGAATTTATGCACTTACGGAAACCGAAAATCTCCACTTGAAGTCCTATCTGGAGCAATACCTGGCTAATGGGTTTATCCGCCCATCAAAGTCACCGGCAGCCTCTCCCTTATTCTTCGTACCCAAGAAGGAAGCAGATTTGAGGATTTGCATCGATTACTGCGCACTTAATCAAATCACAGTAAACAAGTGCTACCCTTTGCCCCTTATCCCAGAACTGTTGGACCAAGTCAAGCATGCCTGAATCTACATGAAACTAGACCTCAGAGGAGCATACCACCTTGTACGTGTTAAGAAATGGGATGAATGGAAAACCACGTTTCGCACCAAGTATGGCCTGTGCGAATATCAAATAATTCCTTTCGGGCTGTGCAACCCTCCCGCAGCATTCCAATACTTCATGAATAATGTATTGCGGGAATTAATCAATATATGTGCCCTGGTCTACATTGGTGACATCCTTGTGTATTCCCCCTCTGAAAGAGAACATGTGGAATATGTTTGCTCAGTCCTTGTAAAACTTTGCCAGCACAAACTGTACGCTAAACTCGAGAAATGCTCCTTGACATGTCGGTATTGTTCTCTCGCCAAAGGGAGTCAACAAACGTTAAGCGCCCCTGCACAAGAAACGCAGGACGGATAGCTCACCCTACAAATAACTAAGATTCATTATTCAGCACTGGGCAACTACGCATACAGGGTTCCAGATCTCAGAACCTTGCAGATGCCCCCCGGGATATCAGGTGAGCGTAACAGTACTCCAGTTTCTTTGCAGGGCTGGAGGATCAGAACCACTTAAGATGGTCCACATATAGGGTGGCCATCCTAAAGCATTTTACAATCCATAGAAACCCTAAAGAGACCCGCAAGGCAGCCTACAACCTGCAATGTGGGGAAGACCAAGCACCACAAGAATTTGTCCAAGAGCTGAAACGTGCCTTTGCACAGACCACCAGGAGGGTGCGCACAGACAGTATGGAGTTCATCAATACTTTCTTTCATGCACTCCCTAAATACCCAGCTGGTGAGGGACTTTCATGAGAAAAGATCACTGAACTGGGTAATTGAACAAGAAACTCGCATTTACGAAGTACAGAAACCACTAGAGAGTAAAAGTGCTAATAAAAGTCCAAAACCAGCCAACACCGCTGCTGCTAAGGTGGCAGAGGTGAAGGTTGCCCCCATTCTAGATCTGGAGATTGGGGGGCTAAAAATATTCCTGCAGATTATCCTACCAATCAAAGACCCAGAAGGCCCTCAGGCCAATCCCAAACAGGGAGTCAGGGAGGTAACCCCACAAATTGGACCCCAACTCCATCTGACTACATCAGCCCCCATTACAAGGGCAATAGACCCATCCTGGGCTATGTGTGGACTCCTCCAGCCCAAGAGGTGGGGGGATCCAACCAGGCAGCAGCCAAACCACGAAACATCTCTCCTCACTTTCCCCAGGGGGGCAGTAATCCACCAAATATCAGGCCAAGTTTCTTTCCCCGGTACCTGCCAAACCTCAACCCCCAAAACAACCTTCATTCTTTCCCCACTTGCCTGAGCCCAGACAGCCCAATCCTGGAGAGGGGAGGCCAAGGGTGGAGGGGTACCAAAACTATCCCAACCAAGGGTATTACGGGAGAAGGGACAGTTACCCTTCCCGTGATCAATCATGGGTAGACCAGAGGACCCCGTACCAGCCAGAGCGGGTGTCCCAACTGGAGCGCCAGGTACAGAACTAGGCACAGGATCTGGGTCGCATGTTGAGGGTGCAGCAAAACCCTTCAATGAACATGGTGACTCAGAACTCCTCAAATCAAGAGTCTGGTGCTCCAGAGCAATGACGGGGAGAGAACCCTGATAACTCACCAGTTCCCAGGGAGAAGGCACAAGAGGAAGGGGGGTGTAAAGCCTTAGAGGAAGCTTCCTTCCCCACTTGTGAAAAGCCCCTGGAAACCCAGGAACCAGAACCAAAATCTCCTGCCCTGAAAATCTGCAACCTAAGGAACAGAGGGTGGATAGGAGAAATAAAGAGCCTAAAAAGAACCATTTTGTGGAGCAGGTGCAAATCTTCCAATTTGATGGAGAGGGGTCCTCAGAGGATACTGGGAAAAGGATCTTCTCCTTCTGGGATAGGGGAACTCCTCCCAAAGAAAAATGGGTTCCAAGAGACCCTGATCAAGACTGGGTAGATGCGGGGACCGAGTTAAAACTGCCCATCATCAAACCCCAGTATTACCAGCAAGAAAATCACCTTGTTCAGACCAATTCTGGCGACTGCCTCCAAAAAGGGGGGCAGCCCAGAAGCAGAAACAGTGGAGCCCAAAACTCCCACCATATTTAACTATCCTGTTTTCTTTGCAGATCCCCAAGCTCACACCCAGGATCATGCCCAAACCTATTCTGGGGACTGCCTCCAAAAAGGGGGATGGGGGGAGCCCAGAACCAGAGAAGGAAGAGTCCCTAGCTCCCCAAAGCCCTTCTGAGGACTGTCTCCAAAAAGGGGGGGACAGCCCCGAATCAGAAAGGGAGGAGCCTGAGACTCCTCAAATCACTGAGTATGAAACTGTGTGCTCAGATACCCAAACTATACCACTCGATTCTGGGACTGCCTCCTAGAAGGGGGGAGTAACCCCAAACCAACCCAAGAGGAACCCCAAACCACAACAACCACTTCTGTTGACTGCCTCCAGAAAGGGGGGCAGCCCAGAAACAGAACAAGGGGAGCCTGAGACTCCCCAAATAGTGGTGTGTCAAAATTATGTGCTAGATTCTTCAACCCCGACACCATCTCTTGACCCAACTATCCTGGTGTCAGAGTCAGAAATGAGCAAATTGACCATCAAGCTTACCCAGAGCACCCATTACCTTTGCCCCTTGGAGGAGAAGGAAGGTAGATTCTACACCTCCATCCAGGTGCAAGGGCAATGTACAATTCCAGCACTGGTGGACACGGGATCCCAAGCCACCCTTCTGTCAAAAAGGGCCTTTGATCATCTGAATTCGGGAAGGGGGGAGCAATACCAAATTCCTCTCACCCCTCTTCCTGGACAGCTCCAGAACTTTGACAGGAAGGAAATTCCTGTTGAAGGGTCTGCAGAGCTGGAAATTAAATATGGGCGACACAAAATGAAGCACCCGGTCCTAGTTGTGGTGCCAGAGGGAACCCCCTGTCTATTAGGGAATGACATCCTTCGCAGGCTGTCTCTCCTCATAGATTGTGTAAACAAGTTCCTCTGGACCCAGACCCACCTGCCAATTAAATTAAAGCAAAGCATCAACCATGTGAGTCTAAATGGCACATGCCACATGGTTGAACAAAAACCAGACCTAATTAGGTTCTACTTTCAAAACAATGACACACCCAATGTCAATGTCATAGTTATGGGACCACCAAACGGTGAGGTGAACTCTTCTCCATGTCTACAAATCAGCCTCCCTTCCAGTCTCCAGTGGCATTCAACCCTGGAGGGAGATACATTGAAAATGTATACTAATGTACAATCCGAAACTCCCAAGTTCATAGCCAAAATGAACATCAAACCAGCACAGAACATAGCTGGCATTCTGAAAAAGGGTGAACAGCGCTTCCTCCCGATTCAGTTAAATGACGGGAAGGAGTCTGTCCTCAACCGAGTTGACTTGAATAGCGAAGAAAGCTTAATCAGCGAAGCATTATTAAAAAAATTACCAAAAGACCAGACCCTACCCACCGTAGAGTCAGTGCAGCAATGCGTACGGGATCTGGAAGCACCCCGCTCTAAACATCCTCTGCTCAGCAGTTGTATGATCAAAATTTCTAGGGATGGCAAAAGCATAATAGATACTTGTTGGGTTGTGTGAGGTGTTCCTTCTGCCTTTTATATGAGCCGTGACCTCCTCCAACTTGAGATTAATTTGGACCCTAGTTTTTAATGGGATTTCAGAAATGGAGGAGAGGTGACTATCCCTGGACTCACCTACAGAAGCCACCTGTTAAGACCATTAGTGAACATAAATGGGGGACATTGCCAATTGTAATCAATGCCAGTGTCTTTCCCACTGCTGACATCCCCCCGAAGATGTGTGGACACAGTAGTGGGAAAATTTCCATAACCATGCTGTGTTCTATCTTCTAGCATCTGGACTAAGAATCATCCCAAGGATTACCAAGGAGGACCACTCGGGGACCGGGAGCAAAGACCAAAGGAGCCCGGAGTGCCGCTCCATACTCGCAACCAGAACCAGCAATACACCCAACCAGAACCAGCAATACTCCTGACCAGAACCGACGAGGAGAGCAAGTCGCCTCCAGCACTGACGGGAGAAGCGACTGAAGTTCTCCACAGGGACAGATAAACAACATCCCAATCTCCCAACTTCCCCTTGACGGGAGGTCAAAACCAAGTCAGGAGGGAGGGGCTCTGTGGGATGTATTGACCCACTCCGCTATGCGTTGTGGCATCACCCTGCTAGTTATGGTGAAAGAAACTGCAACAATGGCGGCAAAACCCTTTTATGTGCCAAAAACCTACAAAAAATGTGTGCTTCTGCACACAAAAAGAGGGATGCACAACCTGCCACCCATGGTGCATGTGCGGTGGAATAGAGCACACACCGCAGAAAAGGTGCCAGTGGGCTTCATGGCCATAAAACAGAGTGCAGAGAGGGAAGCAGCACTTTGCAAGTGAAACCCCAAAATGTACCTACAATTGTCTTTGCTTTGTTGCTAAAAACTCCAAAATACCTATAACACAACAGTTCTCAACATTCAAAATCTTGCCTGGTGCTAACATTCATGTATCTAATGAAGCATTGTGAACATACAAAGTCCTAATGTGAAGAGAAAAACATTCATCAGACAAACTGGATTGTCTGTAAACTGACAGCCTCTGTCAAAATCTGGATGCATACCCTGGGCTAACTGAATGACAGCTGTCAGATGAGTTACTGATGAAACTTTAAAGTGAACTAAATCTAAAAAGTCTGCTGTATTAGCAAACATAAAAAGGATTTTTGCTAAAAGGAATACAGATCTTAGTTGTGTTTTGATCCCCCAGATGTAAAGCCAAGAAAGTAATGTATTTATGTTTGATGCAAAAATTGTTGGTTTTGCTGGATTTATGAAGTTAATTAGCCTGGCCGAGCTGCAAGAACTGGAAAAACAGGTTTATCCTAGAGGGAGGGCCTTCCTCTCATCAGAAACTCATGGGGAGGTTCTAATTGCAGGTTAGCCCAGACTTTTGTCTATAGAAAGAGAAGGAACAATGACAGGCCCTTCAGCCCAGGAAACGTAGGTGTGAAGGTGGTCGTAAATGGCTCCTCGAAGGAACAAACCAGGATGGGGGATGTCCTGGACTGCAGGGAGACAAAAAGGGGCGGACCATCTGTTACTAAACATGAGCAAAGAACAATTCTTAAAGACTCATAACTTGTCTTCCAAAAGGCTGAAAAATATACCGAGGACATATCTGTTAGTTTAAATTTTGGCTGCACGTTTTAAGAGGCGGCACAACCGTGTGACATGTTCTGGACAGTAATGGCAGTATATGTGGTTTCATACGAAAGGTATTAATGTTAGAATTGTGAACATTTACACACACATTCCTTTGTTAAATCCTCACATTTGTGGACATTTGCATAACGTTTGGAAATTGTGTTCATAGCAAAAAGGACAAAATTCTGTAGAAAGTTGAAACAAGATCCTACAGATGCGGGATTTGGAGGAACATATGCTACATAAAATAGGGCATCTTTGTGTGTGATTTGTATAAAGGTGACCAATGCAGAAATGTGCAGTTAGTATAAAATCCGATTTTGAGACCAGTTGCTAAAAGGAGGTCTCTGATGACTGTAAAGCACACAATAAAATGTGACATCATCCGGCCTTGATCCAATCATTCAAATGCAAGGCGGAGATGAAGTTTTGGTCCAATCCCAACTCACAGGGACAAGCTTAGCTAAGCCATCCCATACACCCACTTTGTGATGTCATTTTAAAACATAAATAGAGACAGCTGACAACACATAGGGACTCAATGATCCAGTCACTTTCCTGATTCCGACAAAGCACTCTGATCCAGCATTCTACATCCAGCTTTAACATCCTTCCAGATCCAGATGCCAAAACTCTAGCCAGCAATAGAGAACTATTGATTTCAGCAAGGCCCAAATTCTCCAATTTATTCTCTCCACCCAGTGAAGCATTGTGTGGTGTGAGAAGGACTTTTGAACCAGTATTATGAAATTCTCTGGCTTGCCACCACTAGTCTTACCTGAGGAACCCGCTATCCAGCTGATTGAAATATCCACAAACAAGAAGGACAGATCCTGTGCAAAACCGGTGACCGGCCTAGCTGTCCAATCCCATGCCTGATGTGCTGTTCTTCCTAGACCAGATCCAATGCATGACCAGAACTGACAGTCCAATTTAATAACTTATTTTGTAATTATTAATCGGAAGAAAAGTGACCTATAGTATATTTGCATTGCCTTATCCCAATCTTAACCCATCCTTTCTTTTAATTCAGAATCATAGGGCCTCATTACGAGTTGCCCGGTAAAACCGGGTTCATTACCGGCATGCCGGAATGAGCGGGTCCGTGCTTGTATGAACCCGCTAATAACGGGTGATTACGAGTGTGCGAGCATGCGCGTTACCCATGCCGGTTGTGGCAAAACCGCCATGCCGGTAACAGGCCACCAACCCCCCTGTAACGGCATTGCGGGTACCACTCATTCCGTAACCACGTTATAACAACCACTAAACACCGGCACGGTGGTCGCAAAAAAGGACCCGGAAATTACGTCATCGCGCAGGAACGGGAAATGAGCCGGCGGCCATCTTTAAAAACAAAATCTATTGCCATCCTCCATAACCACCACTACACTCGTGTTGTTGTGTGCCACAACTGAAGCAGGATGTCGAAGGCCACCAGTAAATCCTCCCAAAGGAAGAGGAAGCAGCGTTTTCCAGATGCTGAACTCACTATGCTTGCTAACACCCTTGAATAGCATGCAGACACAATCAGGAGCACAGACCTCAAGCATGCAGCCCAAACGAAAAAAAAACAGGTCTGGCAGGAGGTCGCTCAGAGGGTGTCGGCAGTGGGGAGCACACCAAGGAGTGTACGTGAGTGCCGGAAGCGCTGGGACGACCTCCGCCTCTGGGTCAGGAAGATCCTGGCAGAGAACAGGAGGTCTGCAATGGCGACAGGCGGTGGCCCACACTCCCCTGTGAAGCTCACCGCATGGGAGGAGACCGCAAGTGCATTCATTGACCTGAAATCCATAGAGGGAATAGGAGACCAGGAGTTCGGCGCTGCAACTACCACAGAGGAAGGTGAGTGAACCATCACATCCACGTATACCAAAACATGATGTGGCACAAGTGATGTGGAAGTTAGACTATGCAAGGCAACGCATGTTCCAAGGCTACATCAACACATCCATAGAATATTGAGTGCCACACACTGCACGACACGCATGCTGAGTGAAAATCCCAAACCCAACAGAGGTGTAACATGACCAAACCATGCCCATGGGACCCACCACACAGACACCAAACCAATGCTATGCCACCAGCCATGCATTGATTGCCAACATGTTCCCTCAGTACACCAAATGCCACACACCAGAAATGAAATGATGCCTGAATATATGAACATATCACACCGCAATACATCATAGCTGCCATTTGACAACATCACTGATGACCTGCATCTCTTCTATCTCGCAGGCACCGATGAGGAAGGTGGAACACAGGACAGGGGTGCGAGTACATCCAGTGCACGCAAAGGGACCAGGGCCACCGCCACCCCCATCCAAGAAAATGCCTGCAGCAACACCGAGTGTGCCACGCAAGGCATCAACCCTGCAGGGGGCACCTGCAGCAACAGAACAGCAGCAGGCACCCACAACAGTGGGAGCCGTTCCGCCAGCCACCACGGACCTTGTGTCCACAGAGGTGCATGCTGGGGCTGGAATCATGTCTGGAACACCCACCCCAAGCCCTATTGCCACCCCCCACCCACCTGCGGAGTCTAAGAGCCTGGACGATCAGTGTCTCCATGACTCTGACCTTGGAGAATCAGACATTGGGATCTTCCAGGAGGACAGTGCCCAGGACGAGGATCCCACGCAGGTGCCTTCCACCACCCTGCCAGCCACCACTCTGCAAGCCACCACCCTGCCAGCCACCACCCTGCCAGCCACCAGTACACCTGCAGCCGACACCTCCTTCGAGGCTCGCCTGGCAAGGGTAGAGGCCCGCCAAGAGTAAATGCTGCAAATCATGCATCAACAGGTCGACGCTGTGAATGAGGCCTGGATGCGAAAAGGGCTGGCACTGTTTGGCTGTTTGCTGTGCCGCTGTCCCGCCTTGCAACAAAACTCTCACTATTCACGACAGTCGGTGTAGAGTCGAAGGAGTTACTGGCACAGAGACCTGTTACCCTGCAGTCTGTCTACACTGTCCCTTGCATTGTCGGCGTGCCTGCGTGCCTACGAAGAGTTGATTCCCCCGCGGAGCGGGCGCAGAGTCGTTGTGTCCAAGGATGTTCAAGGGGGCTCGAGGGGGCTGTACGGTTCTGTGCGGCAATGAAAGCTGATCTTCCCTCTAAAACACGCGCAGCGGCGTCTGGAAGAGGCGCTGCCAGTCAAACTCGCAACTCCAGTGACCGCAACCCTTGCAATCTGCGACACTTCTATCGGCACGGATTGTGTCCCTACAAATGAGCCGGTACCTTATTTGGCCATCACAGAACTCCTAGATGAGCCTCAAGTAAGTGACACGAAAGTATGTGACCTCATGTAGGGAGTTAGTGCCAGTTGTACGAATGTTTGTCCAGGAGGTACAGTTGGTAATAACGATGGAAACAGTGCTGAAAATTACACAAACATGAACCCTGCTCTGGATCTACCCCCATGCTCCCTCTGGTTGTAAACAACGATGTGTCCGCGGGTGGAGTACCGGCTGGTTTGCACCTCACAGGGGTGAGTGGGAGTACTGTGGGTGACGTTGTGGCTGACTCCAGTAACAGCGATCTAACGGCAATGGCAGATCTATGTCAAAGTTCGACGGATAGCAATGCACCCCGACGCTGACAACTCTCCCACGACAGCGAGTGTCAGGAGTCAAATGATCATCGCGTCTGGAAATGCGTGCCTGGCTCATTGTGTGGCGAGTTGCCATGGTATCAACTGTCCATCAAAAAGTCCTAAACCTAGATTCACCTACAGTGGAGAGTTACCTCACGGCCGCTTTTAGAGTGCAGTGTCTACAAAAGGATCAGTAGGTGAAGCCACACTTACAGAGTTCCACTGTGCCTCTGATTGCAGTTCGAACTGTGAAAATGACGATGTGGTTTTTAAACACTCAGATGACTTTGTGGTAAGACAGCAACACAATCCAGCAGACGCTCTTTGCATGGCAACACCAAGGGAGTCCGATCTTGCCTTGATCAATGCTAGTGTAGTCGGAATGGACCGCAGAAATTCACTTGAGGTTGTGAATAAACTGCTGGCTGACCTTACTCGCATTAATAAACAAAGAATGCCGAAAGGCAATACAGGAACAACGTCAGACAGCCTATTAATCACGGATCCGTTGACTAGGCTGCCCCACGTTGAAAAGGCGTCTTTGTCCAACTCTGTACAATTGAAATCGCATCGAGTCCGCTGCCTTGTCAAACGCCGAAGAAGGGATGAAAGCATCTCACCCAGTCTTAGATGCTCTCAAAACAAAAAGGCGAAAAGTTCTCACCATAACGAACGACTGAACGCAGCTAATTCACTGGAAGAGTCGCAAATAGATCAAAGTGGGAAAGCAACACCTGTATCAGCAAGTGAGGACAACTCAGAGCAGGTGTCCTCTGACTCCTCTCTTATGGATCGACCATTCCCAAAGATCGGACACCATGTCACTCGCAAAAAAAGAAGTGCGCGCCGTGGTGAGTTTGAGCAGGTGGCAGTAGGTAACACACAAAACTCGCAAGATCTGCAGGCTCTGATAATGTCATCTATGTGTATGTCCATTGCACCATTCCTCAAAATGTACGAACAACTCAATGACAACATGAAAGACTTGGCTTCTGCAGTCTACACGTTGACAACCAACGTGTGTAAAATTGAACAGGAGTCTTTTGATTGCAAGGCGATACTGCAAGAGACGAACAAGGAGACAGATGCAACTTTTGCAGCTTTGTTGGACAACGTAAGGAACGCCAACATCGACAAAAAACTGCTGGCTGAGGTTGCAAAAGGAGCTTTGAATATCTTTCAAAAAGACACAACACCGAATGGATCATCAACCGTTGCTAAGTGTCAGAGGTGTATTCCGCCCACTGTTCTAGACACTTCTCGCTCTTGTCCCAGATTAGAACACAGTAATCTATTCATCAACCCGGCATGCGCAGCAGCATTGCCTAAGAAAAATTTGGAACTTACGGAAAGCACAATTGGCACCCTGGTCCCACCAGCAGTTCCTTTGGAACAGGTACGGTCGGTTGACCTGACTGGCAGTGTAAGGCCGGTGGACCGAACCAGCAGTGCTGAACATAGTCCGCTTGCTTCTATCCTGGATAGGGATCCCTGTTCCGCCGTAGCAAGCAGGTTTGAGAAAGCTGTAAAAGAGGCCCACGACGTGGCTAACTTAGCTTTACTAAACCCTCAAATACCGTCCACATCTGCTAGCAGTTTACACCAGGAGACGGTGTTCAAAGAACCACCTAGAGCGACGGTGGATGCTGCTAAGCAGTCGGCCGTCATATATGACATCTTCAAGATCCCAACTGATACCAACAAGACAAATAAAAGTGACGAACATGCCTTAAGTGGTCCTGGTAAGAAACCCAAAAACTTACCAGCACGGAAAATGAACAGAAGAGCCACCAATTCACGAAAATTCTTACGCAATATAAAAACCGTGAATGTCACAGTCAATGGTCTGCTACCAAAAAGTAAACCTTTGGAAAGCAAGCAGACGGTGAAAGTGTCCAAGGAGTCGTCAACAGTCCTGGAAGCCTCACATACGTGCATTAGTGATGTCTCTGACTCGCTGATGAACATATCGACCTATGATGATGAAGAACTGCCTAGCAATGCCACTAATGCAAACACCTCGCAAGTGCCTTGTCTGCCAGCACCGGTTCTACCTGATACTGAGATTCACTCTGTGAACCCCTCTGAGCCTGGTATAGCTAAGAAGGTTGTCTCTGGCCAGACGCCCTTGCCTAAAGTGCTGTCAGTAGCTATGTCTGGCACAGACTCAGAGGCAAGGTTAATACAAGGCTCTCTACTGTGTATGCCTCAGTGTGATCAACAAGTGGCAAACACTTTGGCTCCTGATATTACCATGTAGCCAATTATTCCTGCAGCGTGTCTAACATCTGCAGAGCTGAAGCAAGGCGACGACAAAAGAAATCCGACAAGAGTTTGTCAACTGATTGATCCTCTGCGTGTTTGTTCCTCTGGGAAGGTGGACCACTGCTCACATTTTTTAACCTTGGCTGACAAACGTAAACTGGAGGAAGCAAAGTTTAACAACCTATGTGCAGCACAAGGATCCGTCAATCCCGATCTCAAACTGAACGGCAAGGACCGGCTGGCTGGGATTAATGAGGCTGTACTGCCTGGTCTATCGGGCCCATTTTGGGCCAACAATTTGGACAGCAACAAGCCTGGATCTACTTTGCAGCACAAAGAGCACCAGAACAGACAAAAATATGCTAAAAGTAGCCAGCGCATGGGCGAGAAAAAGGAGGAAACTTCACAGAGCAAATTCCAGCATGGTTTACATCGCCTTCTACTAGAATGTATTGTATCCTCGGATGACCTAATTCTAAACCGCCACAATGTAATTTGGCTCTGCCACTTGATTCCAAGCCTAAGAGCAATTGCCTCCGAGGACCTTATAATTGTAGAATTTTTCAATGAAAAGAAAAACGATGCTGTAATTTTACATATGCAGTCGAAACTGATTGCTGACGCCCTACTTGATGCCGGTCCTGTGCTGATGTCATTAGGGTTTGACATAATAAGAGTGGATCAATGTACGTGGCTACCTCCAACGAAAAGAGATAAAAACTCTATAATAGAGCCTGAGAGCAATCGCGACCGCTCTCAAGAGCATGAATCAAGATCTACTGTTGCAACGACAAAGGCTCCAACAACAGTGATTCCGTTGTCTGTGGATTGTGCGGCGGTGCCACACAAGGACGAACCGATAAGGATCACAATCAAGGGAGACCAGCATCCACCAATGTCAACGGCAATCGGCTCGCCAGCATCCAACTCTTCACACAGTGTGTCCGACTAGTCTTGGCTTTTGGCTAATCTAAATAAGGTGTAAAACACCTAACGCCAGGAAGTGGAGCCCAGAAGTATCTGCACATTGGCCTCATGGAACACCAGAGGCTTTAGCCATCTGTTCAATACCCCATGGGCAAAAAATCTGGACCTTATTTGCCTACAAGAGTCATGGCTAAGTGAATGTGCGTTACTTGAAGGATTTGAAATTGCATTCAACCCTGCGATACGTCAGTCTAAGGGAAGACCAATGGCTGGTTTACATCCAGTTAACTACAATAAGTGTTTCACAGTCTGTGAATCGTAAGAGCGAGCAGCTACATATCATCAATGTCTATTGGAACCATCAAGCAGTTGAAGCAAAAGGGTTCGCAGACATAGTGACAACACTGATTGATGAGTTACTTGAAAAGACACAGCCGCTGGATCTGATCTTATGTGGAGACATAAACATCATATGCTCAAATGAGAAAAAACACCTTGTGCCCAGAGCGTCCCAATGGTGCACAGAAATGGAATCCTGCGGAATGCATATGCTGAATGGGAACACAGTGGGTGATACGCCAGCTAAGCCCACTTGGAGAAGGTTGAACCAAAACTCAGTGTTAGACTACATATTTGTTAGTGAAAATATCCACAAGAGAGTGCTGCACCTAGACGTACTCGAAATGACCTAGAGCGACCACGAAATGGTGCGACTCACCCTTGAAAAACAGAACAAACATGCAGGTGCTTGCTGGCCATACGCTGTTAGTACTGGTCCTAGTAGGATCTGACTAAACCTCCTTGATACTGAGGTAGAGGAGATAACAGCTAATTTCACGAGAAACACAGAAGGCCTTGAATACCAACATCTGTTGTCGAATTTTGAAGAGCGTAACCACAATCTAAATCAAGGCGAATTAAGACCAAAACATAAATTCGATGTGTGCGTTCTGCAGCGGAAAAGATTTATGAGGCAAGAAATAAGGAAGATTAAGGGGCCCGTGAATGAAAACACAAAAAAGAGGATAAGAATACTTAAACAAAACTACAAGAACTGGCTCAAGTCCCATGCGGCAATCATGTTGCAAAATGACGCTGAGAACATGCTATCCAAAATGGAGGGAAGGAAATCAGCTCAATTTTGGAAACTGATAAACAGCAATTTAGCGCCCCAACATGCCCTCCAGGCCATCGCAGTGACCTAAGAAGCATGAGTAGAGTACTACTCAGCCCTATTTAGTAAAATAGTTCCACTGACAACTTGTGACCCACCGACCACAACAGAATGGGACCTGGAGTTTGGGAGAACAGATATTCTGCTTGTAATTAAAAGTGTGTGAGAATCTAGAGCCCCGGGTCCGGACGGCTTAACAAATCACACTATTAAGCGTAACCCGGACTCATGGGCAGATGTTTGTGTCACTTTATTCAGGCGGATTGTCTTGAATCAAGCAACCCCGAGTTCCTGGAAAAGTGCCTGAAGTGTGCCAAAGACTCCAATGACATTGACCCCAGACAAGCAGGGTTTGTAAAGGGGGTTCGATGTGGCCTTAATCTACTTATACGGAACATATTAAAGATGGAAACAATCAGACTAAACACCAAGCTGTACCTGGCAATGATAGATCTTTTGCAGGCATTTGACAGTATCAATAGAGAGTTGCTGTGGAAGAAATTAATCAAGTGGGATTGCCCTACGAGCCTAGTGAATGCAATGCGTGAACTGCACACGGAAACCTCCATTAAGATTCACCTTGATATGACAGGCACACTGTCTGCCAAAATAAAAACACACAAAGGTGTAAAACAGGGGTGCCCTTTGGCTGCAACAATTTTTAACCTGTTCATATCAGATATACAAGAAGTCTTCTCTAGCGCAAACACGTTTCCCACAAAAATACACGGTACACCCATTGATTACTTGGTATATGCCGACGACCTTGTATTGATAGATCAGACCCCAATAGGGCTTCAACGCAAAATGACTTTAATAGACGCATACATAACAGAGAATGGACTGTCTATTAACAACCAAAAATGCGAAATTCTGATCTTAGAAAAACTTCAAGGTTCTGTAGCAGGGGCAAGAAACATTCCTGGTACATTGCCAAGGACAAAATTCAGCTCGCAAAACATTCAACATATTTGGGCATGAGAATTAGTGCAAGCCGAATCAACGGTCCTTGGGTTGAAGCAGCCAAAAACAAGTGTCATCAGTTAGCACCCCAAGCTTCTTTGATCAATAACAGATATGGGAAATTCTCTCTAAAACCAATCATTAGGTTTTATTAACAGAAAGTGGTTCCCATTCTGATATATGGAGGTGAAAATGCATTTGGAGCCTCGGACGAGCTTTGGAATACACTAGAAAACATCTTCTGGTCACAAGTGCTGAAATTACCAAAGGGTACATCAACTACCTGTATACGTTATGAATTAGGGTTGATTTCGATGCACTCTAGAGTCGCTTGGAATCTGCTAAGTTTATTTCGTAAAACAATGTTGATGGACCCGGTACCCCAATTCGGCATTTTACACAGGCCTGATTGGAAAACGCAAATACCATTCTTGCGAACTGTAATCGCCTGTCTCAAGCTCTACTCGAAGAATACGACATCACCTTCTCTCTGTTATTGGACAATCCGGAGGCTGCTAAAATGAAGCTTTGGAAATTGGACTGGATACAAACTTGTGACCGAAGAGCAGGCTCTTCATCAATGTTCGAAGTACCAGGTGAGGATAAAGCATTTGACCAACGTGCTAACTACCTAATGTGCCTTCCGAACCAGCATGCAAGGGCCTTATACATGCGCTTCAGACTAAATGTCTTCCCGACAAAAGATCGCATGGGAACTAGGCCTAAACAGACGAATTTCAACTTTAATTGTCGATTTTGCAATGAGGCCAAGGAAACCTTGAAACATCTGACCATGTCTTGCCGGTCTCTGGAACAACAAAGAGGCCGTTGCTTTGCCCCCGTGATCAATACATACAGTACAAGGGCACTGAAGAGTGGTGGCAAGTTCTCGTTGAAGGACTCAATAGAGCAGCATGGTTTGCTCTAATACATTTCTTACAATTCCTAAAAACTCAGCTGGAAGAAGACTCACAGCCTAGTACTGTATGAGACGAAAGGAAGACTGTATTGGTCTGTCTTGACCCCAAATCAGCCTACCTATAAGGAGGGTGTGAGGGAGGAAAGGGAAATTCGTACGGGATTGATCTGTGTGCTGTTTTGTAATTTTTTTTATTTTTCTTTTAAAGGTTGAATAAACCAATACAATTTTTAAAAAAAAGAAATGAGGCCATGAGGGCCATAGCCACGGCCATTGCAGCCAATACAGCTGCTGTGGAGGCATCTACGTGTGCATTCAGGGAGTGCATGGGGTCACTGACACAGGCCCTTCTTGCAAACATCCCGGAAATGCAGCGGCCACACCTTGGCCCAGCCATGGGACTGACAATAGACACCTCCACTACAACAACCCCTTCCAACTCGGTGCAATCGAGCCCTGTGCGGTTAACGCGGAGTAGTGCACGGCGCTCGGCCATGGCACCCTCAGACCCAAAAGTCGCAAAGAAATAACAGTATGGGCAATGACAATGTGAAGAACTACATTGGTGAAGGGAACACTGTTTGTTGCACACATGGGGACATTTGGGATCTATGGGGTGGGTGAGGGAGTTTGTTGGGGTATTTTCTGGGGTTTGTGGGGTGGGTGAGGGAGTTTGTTGGGGTATTTTCGGGTGTTTGTGCGGTGGGTGAGGGAGTTTGTTGAGGGGTCTGGGAGGGGGGAGTGGGCACATTTTTGCAGTTTTAAATAATACACAAGTTGTGAGAAGAGAAATCCATGGCTGGACATTGTTATTTTTCGTGTGCATCCATTTAATGTGTTACGGTGTTCAGTGCCCAACTCCCAACATTCCCTGCGTGCATGTTCACAATGGCCCAGTGTCTAACTGACACAAGTCTTTCATAGTCCCTGTGATTCAGAAGTATACTTGAATTCGTGCTTGCCATACAGCATGGCCATCCTGTGCATCACGTACTGGCAGTGGGGCTACTTCACCTCCGTCTCAGTCCTCATCATCCTCACCCGGCCCATGCATGTCAATGTCAGGTGACAATGGTACATTTCTCCGGATGCACATGTCGTGCAGCATGATACAGGCCATGGTGATCTTTGCCACCTTCTCAGGCCTATATAGGAGTGGCCCACCAGACCTGCTGAGGCAGCGGAACCTCCCCTTCGACAGGCCTAAGTTCTGCTCAATGACAACACGGGTACGGGTGTGCACACGATTGTACTCCTCCTCATGGCCATTCTGCGGGTTAGGCACAGGGGTGTGTAGCCATGGCCTCAAGGGATATCATCCATCACCAGCAAGCAGATTCAAATAGGTGTGTTTCACTCTGAACTCCCGTAATTCAGGTAGCTTAGTCATGCCGCCAGCTATTTGGTGTGGCCATGCACATGTCCCTGTAAGCATGAAAAAATGTTATCTAGGTGCAATCTGTACTGTCATGAGGTGTGGTAGTCTGGTTGGCATTTAATAGATGATGCAAGGTGTAATCATGCATGCTGAGGCAGATATGCTGTGGTAGTACAACAATGTTTTGACTCCAATTCATGCTGTTCATTATTTACCATGCATGGTCACACTGCCCACATAGCCACACTTGCCGTCCTGTTCATTCATGTATTGCTTGCCATCACCATGGTGGCCTGGTTGTGCCACTTACTTATTCTCAATGATATGCATTATTTGTTATATGTGGCCCAGTGAAGTGTCATGGACCGTTTGACTGGTTCAGGTCAGGAGTGTTTGGCTCTGCATGCATTCTCCAATCACCGGCTATTCCCACCCAGGTGCAGTATTGCCCCCCCCTCATCCATCCCCACACATCAGTACCCCAAAGCACTGCCATGGGACGGTTGTGCAACTCACCAAGCAGCCAGGCACGTGGTCCGGCATGTCGCTCCGTTTGATGGGGTACCATGGATTTACCCAGTAACATGGCATCATGTGTTGATCCAGGAAATCGGGCGCATCAATGGGTGATAATCTTCCTGGAGTCACATATCATTTGCACATTGATGGAGTGGTATTGTTTGCGATTGCGGTACACAGCCTCTATGGCATGGGGTACTATCAATTCCACATGGGTGCAGTCGATGGCACCGACACAATTGGGCATGCCTGCCAGTGCATGGGAGCCTACTTTGGTTTTGGCTATCTCCTGGGCAGTCCGTGGTAGGGATATGTGTGTGCTTGCGTGCTTCAGGAGAGCATCCAGCACTTGGTTCAGCATGCGTGAATATAGTTGTTGTGAAATGCCATGCAGCTGGCCCACTGTGTGTTGGTAGGTGCCCGTGGCCAGGAAGTGTGGCACAGACACCACCTTTAGTAGTGGGGGGGTGACAGTGCATATTTGTATGTGGCTGGCAATGTCGTTCTGTATCATGTGCACTATGGTGGTGATGGTGTCACGGTCCAACCGGTACAGGGTGTGGATCTGCTCAGGGGTAGGGTTGAATGGTCTGGGTCTGGTGCGAGGTATTGCTGGCTGCCTACGAGGCTCTGGTGGCTGTGCTGGTGGTAATGGATGGGCCTGTCTCAACCTCCTTCTCCTGTGTCTCCTCTGTGCTGCCTGTTCTTGCTGCTGTTGTTGTTGTTGCAGTTGTTGCTGTAGTTGTATCAGTATAGGCAGGTCCTCCTGCCTCATGTTTGCAAATGCTAGTGGTGGCGTTTTGGTGTAGGAAGGGGTGTGGTGTTTAGTTGTGCTCCTTTTGTACTGGGCAACTCTGCATTGCCTACACCGGGGGGGGGTTGTGGTGTGTGGGTGTGCTCAGTTCATACTGGCACAGCCTCCTTTGAGTCCACCTGTGGGGATTGTGTGCACCTGTGGCAGCTGCCTTGTATCTTGCTTGCTGTTTGCGGGTGGTCCGCAATGCCTGTTTTGCCGGCATCATGCAGCCCGTTATTACCGGGTTTGCAATGCCGGTATTTGCATGTTTGCGTGGGTTGAAATTACCCCCTATTACTGGCATGTTACTACCTGAAGAGGTACCGTTGTTTGGTATGCCGCTAATACCGGGGTTCCAGGTCGGAATGCTACAGAACGGTAAATGATGCCGGTATTTACATACCGGCATCGTTTTTCCCTTACCGGCATACCTCGTAATGAGGGCCCTAGTCTTGTCAGAACCGTTCCTGCACTGATTTCTCCCGTTTGCTTTATAAAATTATAAGTCATCAGTGATTTTGAGTAAGAAAAGTAAATCCCAGAACGGAAACTAGAGTATCACACGTGACGGGTTATGCTGCCACGTAACTGTGGAAATTCATGTGTGACATTTGCTTTTTCATAGTCATAATATAGTGTAAGCAATCCCATCTTTCATTTTCAAAGTGCATTTCCGTTTTACATTCTCGCGCCTATTTTACAAAAACGTCCTTTACTAAAACCTCTGTAACTCCCTCAGTTCTTATGATAGAAACGAAATTTCAAGTTCTACTTGTACCTAACATCCGTAGCTATCCATATAATCCAAAACAGTTGCAGTTTTGATTCTTCCGTTATCGTGACTATCGCGCAAGGAAATGTTTGCCACGAATTACAATTCTGAAAGGTTTCTACACGTGTGAAATAGCTTTAAATTGTTTCTGACTTGGACTTTGAGATTTCAAATGCTTTCTTTGGACTAAATAATTGTCTGTGATTGTGTGCAACTGTTCAAAGTGGCTCCCATAGGAGTTTATAACAATTTAAGTATTTTTGATCACATTTGGTGTTTTTGCCCTGTCAATTGTAAAGACAGTTTAAAAGCCATGCTGACAGCTGAAAAGTCAATTCCGTTTTCTCTTGTGTTTAAAGGGAGAAGGCAGGACTGATATTCTGTCTGATTTATGCTATTCCTGAATACCTGCTCTCTCCTCACATCTATTTAATTGCCTATTGGGGGGTTTTGGGGTGTTGCAGGGGGGACCTCTAACTATAGTGCCATCTGTCCAAACCCACACAAACGTATTCTCTCCTGTGTTGCATATGTTTTGGTGCTCATTACTTGATTCATAGGGTATTAAAGATACTGTTCTGTGTGCTGTCACCTCATTGATGATTGTGGTTCACCTATTAAAATATATTGTGATTACATTTTAAACACTTAAATAAATATTTACCTTTGCAAACTAGCCTGATTCCTGGTTCAGCGTGACCGGGGGCGGGGGGGGGGGTTCCTCAGGAGAAGGGTGTGATATGAGTGGTATATCGTTCAGAATATTGAACTTGTAGACAAAAATTAATAAAGGCCTCAGTTGCCCACTACATGCTGGGCGAGACTTGGGTGTGTGCCAGATTGAAATCATTTTGACCATATTCCTTATTGGTGCACATTGTGCACAGCAATCATTGATTATAATAAAGGATAAAGATTGGAGAGTCATTGGGCCTCATTACGAGTCCGGCGGCAACCAGCCGGTTTTCCGGCTCGGTTACCTCCAGACTCGTATTGCCATTCCGCCTCCGTGACTCCCAGTATTACCAGGGCATTACGACCCTGGTGTCCCGGGAATTCTAGAGGCGGAATTCAGTAAATCCCCATTCCCATTGAGTCCCAAAGGACCGAATGGGGAAGTGGAAACACCGGCACCATCTCGTGATGGTGCTGGTGTTTCCACGTCCGCCTGCAGTCGGGCGGTGTTAAACCCACCAGGTCAGACCTGGCGGGAACGCCACCTCCCGCCTGCAGGACTCGAGATCGGGCGGTCTGGAATTAACAGTGACGGCGGGTTTACCGCCACTGTTTTTTCCGGACCGCCCGACCCGTAATGAGGCCCATTGTCTGCAAGTGTTTACCTTATCAACTCTGATCAAAGGATGCTCATGCTGCCAGAAATCTCAAGAATTGGTGTAAAATATGCATATCACAAAATATGTTGAAAACTATTGAGAAAGAGATGGCATGCATTACAAAAAAACATTCAGGGCACAAAATAAGAACACAGCATTCCTTTAACGATAGTGTAATCGGATGACGTGGACAGCTGACAGTCCACACAAAAAACAAAGCCTTCTCTGTAGGAAATATAGCGAATATAAGTCACATCACTCTTCGTGTGAATCTTTTCCCAGCAAACATGATAAAAGAACATGGAAGTCACCTTATTCAAGACCCTCAAGATCCTCAAAAACGTGTAAAAATGTAGTATAATCGTACATGTACCATCTATAAGTGAAGCATGCTCCTCATTTACACGCCTAGAAACACTTGTGTACAGGCGCGTTATGAATGCCACATCATATCACATTATGATGACGGTAAAAGGCATCTTGGTGAATACTCCAATTCCATCTGTCTTAATAGCAACTGGAAATATATTGCACTGAATTGTATGCATGCATACTTCTTTCTGCACAGCCATTTCCCTGTTCATAGCTATTGTTACTTATAACTGTATTCGAATTGAACATTAAAATTCATAAAAGTAAATAGAGTATATGTAACATATTAATTAAACAATTGGCATTAAAAAAGAAAGAAGAAAGCCTAAAACCACAATCCCTTATAGTTTATAGTCATTATGAGCATCTAATGTAATATATCTAAGGTGGATAGCTTTTAACACCCACAATTCTTTACATGAAAGTAGATACTTGGAAGGCAATGAACATGTTCTTATGTTAACATGTTTCAATATATGAATTAGTTATTGTGCACGTAAAATAGCATATTTTGGGCTTAGCTCTCATTTACCACATCTGCTTGCGGAGAGTTGCCACGCATTATATAATTTGGCATGGCCTGTGATCTGTATAGTGCTCCCTCTTCCATTAGGATCCTGATTATCTATCTCTAACCAGGCACTCCGGTATTGTCCAAGCCATCTTGTGTTTTCGAGTCCCAGGAACTGTTATGGTGAGCATGCAACATTGAAGGTGGTGATATCTCTTGCAAGGCTCCCTCGGGTGTGGTGGTTCGCACAGCCAGAGCAAGGACGTTTCTGAAGACTGACAGTGGTGGGCTGACGGCAAGGCTCAGTGGACACATTCCTTTTGCTATCATGCAATCTGCAACTCTTGAGCTGTTCTGAACTATGCTTCCCATGGTCCTTTCCTGGCGGAAGCTGTATTTCAAATCATCTGGTTGCAGAACAGTGCTATGGTGCAAGATTTGTGAAGGGAGGAGAAGCATTAAGAATGTTGTTACAGTTAGTCACACACAAGTACTGGGTTTACAATAGAATTGCTCTCGGTTAATCGTTAAACTCTAATATTTGGCGTGGCACAAAGTCACTTTTCGTGGTAAAGGTACACTTTTCTCCATGCTAAAATCATTTTTCGATTCATGGATTGGACTTTGCGCTGCTCCATCCAGCAATCTGATGGAGCGTTTTGCATGACACATAGAGCAATGCGTGGGAAGGGTGTAACATGCAAAATCCCCATTCCATGCGGAAAAAGACAAAGAGCATTGGCTTGGGAGGGACACACTGTGCAAACAAAAAAACACTATCAAGCGCTAAGGAAACCCTATTCAGAGAAGCTATTGCACAAATGCCTGGAGTCTAAAGGAGAACACACATCTCCCGATTTTACTGATACCTGATACATGTCACAAAATAAAAAGCGCAAATAAAGCTGACTTATAAAAGTGCAATGTAACGCTATTGAACATAGCACTTCCACAATGCCGGACCCTGCTTTACTAGCACTGATCCTACTACATGGAAGAAGGAGGAGGAGGAGGAAAAGGAGGGTTAGAATCTTCCATCCACAAACAATATCATTTGGGATGCCAGATGAGGAGGTGTATGGAAGATACCTATTGACTCCCCATGTCATCCTAGACCTGGTCAGGGAGTGAGAGAAGGACCTGGCATCATCCGCCATGTGCTCGCAGGCATTGACACCCCTGGTGAACGTACTATCAGCCTTACACTTCCTGGCAACTGGATCATTCCAGCGCACCATAGCCATTGTGGGGGGCCTATCACAGGCTGCACAATCCTAGTGCATCCACCAGGTATTGCGCTGCATCCTACCATGTGTGCATAGGCACATATACATGCCACACACACTGCAGGCAAGGCAGAGAGTGTGGTAGGAATTCTATGCAATTGCACACTTTCCACAGGTCCCTGGGCACCATCGACTGCACCCATGTAGCACTCTAGCCCCACTCCCCCCGAGAGACTGAGCACATCTATCGCAACAGGAAACATTGGCATTCCATTTATGCACGGGTGATCTGTGATGCCAAGGGACACATCATGCATGTTAACGCAAATTTCCCGGGATGCACGCATGAAAGCTGCATCTTCTGCCATTCCCGCATAGACCAGGCCCTTGTATCTGGAACCTTTGGAAACTCCTGGCTGCTGAGCGAGTATCAACTATCATGCACATACAAGCAGTCACATGACACACAGAAAAACAAGCAATGAAAATCAATGCTAATGACAACCATTTCCCCCTTTCCAGGGGACAGTGCCTACCCGCTCTTACCATTCATGTTGACACCCATCTGGAATCCAGCCACCCCAGGTGAGACAAGCTACAAAATAGCACACATAGCCACTAGGGGCATAGTTGAGCACACATTTCAGGTACTCAAGTCACAGTTCCGCTCCCTTGAACACTCAGGTGGTGTATTGCTATATGCACCCCCTGTAGCATGCAAGATCATCCTGTCATGTTGTGTCCTGCACAATATTGATATGAAAAGGCATTTATAACACACTTATACACAAGCATTGCCACACGTCATGGCATAGCAGTAGATCTGCAGGAGGGACACCACCCTGAACCACAGGCATAGCCCATTTCCTTAGTATGCCAAAGGGTACAGGGACAGGAGACATGTAATCAGGTTGTACAAATATACTTCACCTGAACTGCAAGCCTTGTGGTGCAAACACAGTGAAGCCACATCCCTGAGGTTCTTCAGTGATGCAATAGGGACAATCCATCTTGCCCATAACAACGCCCTGAGAATGTATGTCTGTGAGAGGTAAACTGTATGTGCCCCATACCATGAAAACTACAATGGAACCCCATCCAAATCCATCACATCAAGTGCACAAACCACGTACACAGTCTTAACAAGTGGAAAAAAGAGCGTCCTAAACAGAATGAAGACATCCCCAGTCATAATGTCACCATAACTTGTGCTCTCCTGAGTTGCATGCAACAACTTCATAAAAGGTTTCACCTAACTGTAATCTTCATGAAGTGATACCTCCCTGCTCACCATGCTGCTGGACCTGCTCCCCTCCAACAAACACAGGTCCAATCTCAAAACACAGTGACGACATCCCCATGCACAATGTCACCATACCATGTGCTCCCCTGAATGGCATTCGACAACTGCAACAAAGGCCTCACCTGGCTGCCACATTCATGATGCATCCCTCTGCACCACTGCTGCTGAACCTGCTAATTCTATGATATGATGTGATATATGATATGATATGATATGATACGGCTTTTATAACGCACCTATACACAAGTGTTTGAAGGCACGACGAGGCAAGGAAGGGGACACAGAGGGAGGACAGAGACAAAGATCTCACTAAGCCAAATGAAATTGAGATCGCGCAAGTGCAGGGGAGGGAGAGGGAAAAAATACCAGGGGAAAGGGGAGGGGGGAAATGCTGTACATGGGATCAAAAAGAAGATAACAAGAAGTGTGGCCCGCAGGTGGCAGGTGCAAGGGTAAGTGCAGACAGCAGGTGTCCAAATGTGCAGGTAGGGGGACTGTAGGGTTACATATACAGACCCAAATGCAAGAGTTGCCGGGAGGCAGCAGTGCAGGTGTGCAACTGGGCGGGTAGGGACTTGGGCCCGAAATCAGAGGGTAGTCCGGTGACCAGTGCAGTATAGGGTCTTGAGGTGCTTCCGGAACTGGAGATAGTTCTCCTCGAGTTGCAGAGAGGAAGGGAGGTGGTTCCAGAGAGAGGCCCCAGCAGAAGAAAGAGATCTACCATGAACTTGTTGCTTCGAGAAGCGACTGACCCTGAGGGAGTTGGAGGTGGTGGAGCAAAGAGGTTGAGTAGGAAGGTTTTAGGAAGAGAGAATCGAAGTTATTGAGGACCCCGGCCCCAGAAGGCCAGTGGACAATGCAGAGGATCTTGAACTTAATCCTTGCAGCCACTGGAAGCCAATGCAGATATTTCAGTGCTGGAGAGATACGAACCCTGGGCTTGAGGGCAAGGACAAGTCTTGCAGTCCTGTTCTGGATGAGTTGCAAAGGGCAGAGAGTGGAAGTGGGAGATTTAGAAAGAGGCTGTTGCAGTAGTCCAGCCTATGGTGAACCAGAGCTCTAGAGACAGTGAGCATCTGGGGAAGGAGGTGCAGTTGGTAGTTTGACTTCTTAGAGACGTCAAAGATGTGAGGAGAAAAGGAGAGTGTGGAGTCGAAGATGAATCCAAGGTGCTTAGCCTGACAGGTGGAAGCAAGAAGAGGGCTAAGGGATGCCGGCCGGAGAGTGACAGGAAAGGAGGGTACAGGTGTGCTGATTAGGAGATTGTTGGTGGCACACCACTCTGGATAGCAGACAGACAGTAAACAATGAGAGAAGAAGAAGAGGTGGCAGAGAGCAGCCTGAAAACGAGCTGAGTATAATCTGCAAAGCGCTGAAAGTTGGAGCAGAGACCAGCAATGCGGTGGACGAGAGGTGCCAGATATTGGGTGAACAGGTAGGGAGAGAGGTTAGACCCCTGGGGAACACCACAGGTAGAGAGTGAGATGGAGGACAGGAAGGAACCAAGTTGGACCTGGGAGGTCGATCAGAGAGGAACGAGGTCAGCCAGGCTAGTGCCTGATCGGTTATACCCAGGTCATCACGGAAACGATTGAGCAGGATGGCATGGTTTACTGTGTCAAAGGCAGAAGAGAGATTGAGTAAGATGAGGACTGAGGGGAGATTAGAATCAAGGTTGGAGAGCAGGTCTTCACAGATGTTCAGGAGAGAAGTTACCATGCATCTGGCTGCCTTGAAGCCAGACTGATGGTCATGGCGACAACTAACAGATTCAGTGTGAAGATTAAGCTTGGAGATGGCCAGCTTTTCCAGATGTTTGCCCAGGAAATGAGTGACGGAGATCGGGCCATAGTTAGCCGGGCAGGAGGGGTCGGATGAGAGTTTCGTGAGAAGAGGGTGCACAAGAGAATTTTTCAGGTGGGAAGGGAAGGCTGCAGCAGTGGCGAAGGAGTAGTTGCAGAAGTCAGCCAGGGCAGGAATGAGGATGTCAATGTGGTCCTTGATGGTCTCGGAAGAACAGGGAAGAACCTGTTTTGATGAGACTTTCATAGATCAGACTTGTCCAGAAACCTTGGCTGGGGAGAACAGAGGAAAGGAAGAGAAAGAGGGAAGAGAGGTGGCCACAGAGGGGCTGGAGGTAGATGAGAGAGTAGGGGGAGGAGGAGGAGAGGACGAGAGGGTGGACAGGATGTCCTGGGTTTTAGAGATGAAATGAGAAGCCAGGGCTGTGCTTAGGGTGTGGGAGTGGAGAGTAGAGGTTGACACTGAAGCAGGATTGACCAGCTCCTTGCAGATTTTAAAGTGTTCGGCTGAGTTGTTAGATGCCGCAGGGTTGTGGGCTTGGATGTGGGCTCTCTTCTTAGTGCGAACAGAGAGCCAGTTTTGCCTTTAGAGCAGGCGGCAGGCCAGTTTGTCAGTGGATGCGCAGGAAGCTAGCAATTTCCTCTCAGCCACCCTGCACTTGCACTTAAGGGTCACAAAGTCAGAGTCATACCAGGAGTTGCACTTGACTTTGGGCTTCAAGCAGATCCTCATGACAGGGGCAAGAACATCAAGTGTATCAGAGATAGAAGAGTGGAGCATGGTGTAACGACTGGAGGGGGGTGTCTGTACTCCTGCTCTCTATATGGCAAAGTGGAAGCACAGAGTAGCCCAGCTAAGATTCTCTATTTGGTAATGTTGGACGAACAATCAAGGCTTAAACTCTCAGGAGGTGATTCAGGCTGATTCTTAAGTACAGTTAGTCCCCAAGCACCCACAAAGGAATGTTCACACACTATGTTAGTGAAAACACAGTTCTTTATATAAATAGGCTCAAGTTATGTACACAATCACAATAACACACTTTGTGCTCACGATAATCTAAAATGCTAAATATATACATTTTATGTATGGTACCACAATTACTCTTTGATTCCATTAAAATGCATCAACTGTACTCAGTTCAAATGTCATACAAATCAGTTAATAAAGTAAGGCAACAATAGACATAGGAGGAAAGAAGGTTGGTTAAAACAATAGGCAGAATATTGGTCCCCTACCACTAGGCACAGTTCTGTAAGAGGATCCCCCACCTGGGCAACCTGTAAAATAAAGATATAATACAAGCCCAGACCATATATTGTTCAGTGAGTCTTATTTCTCTCTAAAATGGTTCTACCACCCAATGTACTTGGAATAGCAGAGTTCAACGTCGGGTCGTCGACGGATCCTTCTTGAGTAGCTCCCTTTAAGGAAGGAGCCACAGATCATCGAGATCCCTCAAAGAAATGGTGAACAACGGCATCAGGGCAGCAGCTTTGGGCCTGGCGATGCTCGTCGACGATCGGTCGTGGACGTCCTGCGAAGAGGGGGCTTGCGGTGCACATCGACAACGGTAGTTCATTACCGAAAAGAGTTTATGAAGAACTTTCACCCAGCAAGGGCATTGAGTTGTCAGCGTTTTCATGGTCTTCAGGTGGCGGGAAACCAACTGGTGGATGCTCCTCGGCGCGTCGGCGGCCTTGACTTTCTCCGGCGGGACAAAGCGGTCGGCGGCACTCGCCAGAGCGTCCTTGAATTCAAAGTGGCTTAATCAATGGAGGGTTGCGGCTCCGGTCGTCTGCAGCTCAGCGACAAGCCGTTCCCACTTCTGGGCAGCAAAGCTTCAACGGGCATCCATCGGTTATAGCAAAACTGCGAACCCTGGTCGACGATGGTGGACGGCTCTCCAGTGCTTCTTTTCATTCGCCTTGGCGGGCCCCATCTCTGGTTGACAGTCTTTTGAGGGCTGGCCTGCAGAGTGCTTTGGTGAAGGTTATCATTGCAAGATGGTCCCCCGCAGTTCGAGAAGAGGTCTCCTAGCCAGGTCCTCTCTTGTATCAGTTTCGACAGCACGGAGAGCTTTTGGATTGCGGTGATGGTAAAAGTAGTCAACCTTCTTCTTCAGGCTCGGCTTCGAGATTAAGCATCAGTTTCGACTTCAGCTTCTGAACAATTTCTAGCAGCGAGAGGCCCCCAGATATACTGTTTGGACTCTCATTCACTCTGCTGGGTCACACTCAGGCAACCAATCACTCAGAAGGGCTTTCAACAGGCAGGCTGCAAATCAGGCTCAGAGGTCATTCAGTCCATTCTCCTCCCTCTCAGACACTCACAACAAGGAATGTGTACTGGGACAAGTACCCAGCCATTCAGCACTCCACACTGCATTCATACCAGTTTCAGGCAGGGCTGTCACAGTCTTTGCATCACATAACAGACACTATAGACCCATAACAAGAAGAGCATATTGATCACACACTCCATTCACCCAGGTCCCACGCACAGGGTGTACCCACAACATGCAGTCACTGGGAAGGCTCCAGCCAGTCTTACCTGGACTTTCCCACAATACCATACATGGAACTTCCACACAACAGCCGGTCAGGGGGAAGGGGCAGAGCCAAGGCTTCCCAGGACTATGGGAAAAACAAGGTAATAGGCAATAGAAAGCAAGAGGCACCAGGGGCCATCTTGTCTCCTATCAGGAATCAACTGATTCCAATGGCAGGGCCTGGGTATCTCAAAATGGAGGATACTCAGAACACCTGCCAAATTCATCATGGAGCTGCCATCAGCCCATACCCTGCTCTGCGGGCCACACACAGGTGCCCACAAACATACACTAGGGGTACAGGGTTGTACCCCCACCCAGGGGTTTCATAAGGGTATCCCAAGGGTCTGTACACCAAACCAAAAAGAGGAAGAGCTGCACTGCCAGGAGTCCTACATGCACTCCTGTGCAGAAAACAATACAGAAAACACAGGAAAAAAAGGATTTCAGAACAAGGCCAGGGAGGCCCTGTCCCTCCAATGCATTTCCAGCATCACACATGGAAAGAGCTGTGTCAGGATGTGAGTCAGCAAGAGGAGGAGGGGGGAGAGAATGTGGCGGCGAAAGCCTCAACTGACACATGCTTCATCGGTCGAATGACCGAGAAGATAGGTGGCAGTGCTGGAGTTGGCATGGCCTGAGAAGTAGAGAGGCAGAAATGATAGGAAACGAGAATGTGATCACTCCAGGAGAGATGAGTGGTGAGGAGGATAGAGAAGAGGAGGTCTGAGAAGATTAGAACATCCACAGTGTTCCCTGCAGAGTGAGTTTGGCCAGAAGGGAAAATAGAAAGAGACAGAGAGTCACAGAGGTCACAAAACAGTCCGGAGGAGGGACAGGAAGCATCCAGGTGGATGTTAAAGTCTCCAAGAAGGAGGAGTTGAACGGTCGAAGCTAGGAGGGAGGAGGAGAGGTCTGCCCACTCAGAGATGAAGGAGGTGATCTGAACAGGTGGCCGATAGATAGTAGCCATGGGAAGAGAGTGGCCAGGAGAGAGAGAGAGCCTGCAGGCAAGGCTTGAAAGAGGAGTAGGCCTGCATAGGAATGACAGAGGCAGGAATCCACTCCGGGAAGATCAAGGCTACACCCCCTCCAGAATGATTAGATCTGGGCACAGAGAGTATCTTATAGCCATCAGGGAGGAGAGTGACAAAGCTTGTTAAAGAGCTGGCTGTAAACCATGTCTCGGTGAGACCGAGTACATCGAGATCAAGTTCTTCCAGGAGGCAGCAGATGTCAGAGGAGTGTTTGAAAGCTGAGCGAGAGTTGAAAGTGGCAATATGGAGAAGGTTGCCTATTTTGAAAGACTTCCTGGGAGGGGTACAAATCAGAGGTATGCCCTGCGGAGATGTAGGAGGAGCCTGAGTGGGGGCAGAAGAGGAAGGTAGAGAGGGCGAGGTAGACAAGGAGGAGGCAGAGGGGGAAGGCATGGAAGCTGAAGAAGGGAGAGAAGGGACAGCAAGTGAAGAAAGGAATTTGGTGAGGTGTGGCAAGCATCTTTAAAAGAGGAGAAGGTTGACCTGAGGGCCTTGGACCAAGATGGTGCCATTCAGGTAAATATTAATGATGGCCTTAGAGGAGTGGAAGGGGGCCAGGAGGGCCTCCTACCTGGTGCCACCATTAATGGGAGAAGGCAGAGACATGTGAAGAGTCCATGGGTCTGGCGAGGGAACAAAAAAGAGGATTTTGGTGAGGGTCTGTCTGGAGGAAGCACTGGTATAGGTGTCAGCGATAGGAAGGCCTGGGTCGGAGACCAGGATATCCTTTTTGAACTTCTTCCTACCAGACTTAGTGAGGAGAGCAGGATAGTCGATAGAGAAGCAGTTTGAATAGATAGGAGAAACACTGAGCACCATTGAGTAGGTGGGGGAAGAGGGGAGAGAAAGAGGAGTAGAGGAGAAAGGTGGGTGGGAGACACTAGGAGAGGACACAAGGAGGGGTGCAAGCAGACAAGACAGTAAGGGACAAGACAATACTGGACGATTGACGAAGTAGACAAGAACTCAGATGGAAGAGCATGCAGAAAGCAAAGCAGTCCGGTAATCAAATCAGGTTACCAGGGCATCAGGAACAGAGCAGTCATTAAAAAGAGAACCTAGTGGACGGTGGAGCACAGCAGAACACAGAACAATATGCAAAAGGACAAAGCAGTCAACATATGTAAACCTAGAAGAAGGAGGAATGCAGCAGAACACAAAGCAATACAATGCAACACAGGGCAATTAATGAGGAAGAGCAAAGAGGGTGCGTGGGTGCAGGAGGCTGGAGAAGGGTGGGTGTGAGGCATACGCGATAGGGAGTTGCAAGGGAGCACGCAGTCAGGGATACACTGCTGCGAGCGAACCGCGCTGCAGCAAGAGAATATAACTTTTACAAAAGCACAATTTACTGTGACACGTAGCACCTGTCCTCACCCCAGCACCGGAGAAGTTGACATTGGCATTGCCTGATGATGGTGGTGATGACATGTGGGGACACAGGGAGAAAACACATGTTGGTGTATGCTTACCTGCTGTCTGTGCAGGGGTTTGGGTCCTAGGTCCTCCTGATCAGAACAAGTCCAAACAGGAATTGCCCTTTTCTTCGTCTGCCCTTCGCTACGGACACCCAGGCAAGAGACGCCCTTGATCTAAGAGTTAAGAGCAGAAAGGAAGAGGTAGGGCTAAGAAGGTGGGCGGTGCTAAGGCCAGTGATCTAGATCCACTTGCATCTGCTCCCCATCTTCAAAGGAAAAGAGGGTGGAGAGCTCCTTAACTAAGGAAAAATTGCAGCAACCAGGAAGGCACCAGGTAGGCGGGGCTTAGGCCAGGTGACCTAGATCCACTTGCACCTGCTCCCAATCTGCAAAGGAAAAGAGGCTGTAGGGCTCCTTGAGAAGGGAAAAAGAGTGGTAACCAGGAATGCACCAAGTGGGTCGGGCTTAGGCCAGGATGGCTCCTTAAGTAGGAAAAAAGAGCGGCAACCATGGAGGCACCAGGTGGGCGGGGCTTAGGCCAGGGGACCTAGATCCACTTGCACCTGCTCCCCATCTGCAAAAGAAAAGAGGGTGGAGTGCTCCTTAACTAAGGAAAAATAGCGACAACCAGGAAGGCACCAGGTGGGCGGGGCTTAGGCCAGGTGACCTAGATCCACTTGCACCTGATCCCCATCTGCAAAGGAAAAGAGGCTGAAGCGGTCCTTAAGTAGGGAAAAAAGAGCAGCAACCAGGAAGGCACCAGGTGGGCGGGGTTTAGGCCAGGTGACCTAGATCCACTTGCACCTGCTCCTGTAGTATAATTCATTGTGTTTTGGAGTACAGCGCCACTGCATATGATCACATTTTTGCTATAATGTGGCACACATATAGCCAGCCATATGTCGCCAGTGTAACATATGGGTATACAAATGGAGACAGGTTGGAAATTTAAAGCACCAGAATATATATTTTTTTTTCTTTTTCTTTTTCTCTTACTTGAAATGCCTCATTCACAGGAGACCACATTAGCTGTCTAAGGCCCTCATTAGGACCCTGGCGTTAAGGGGTTAACGGCGCCGTAAAAGGCTGCGGCGCCGTTAACCCCTTAATGCCTTACTACGGGGTCCCTTTGCGGCTCCCGACCTGAACGGCTGGTCTGGACCAGCGTTAAAGTAGGGACCCGCAAAGGGACCTTGATGGCAATTACGGTACCGCAATTTGCGGTACCGTAATTTCCACCTTCCCCATTCCCATTGAGCCCTATGGGGCAAAAATGGGAATGGGGAAGGGCTATGGAGAAAGGGGGAATTACCGCCCCGCCAACCTTGGAATGGGGTGGTAATTCCCCCTTTCTCCATGGCGGACTCCGGCATGGACCAATTAGCACCATGGTTTAGCGCCGGAGTCCTAATGAGGGCCTAATTGACTGACTTTATTAACCAATACTAACGCTAGTTCTAACTAAATAACATTATAATGTGCTCTCCATGTGGAAAAAGAGACAGGAAAGACATTTTCTGAGATTCAGTTTAAACATGCATTTTTCTCTGATTTTCTCTGGCTGCACTGAAATGTGAAGGACGGAAAGGCAACAGGAAATCAAAAAGAAACAGTTATTACAGTATGAAGATCCCATTGTTTGTGACACAGGGGTGGCAACCTAATGCTCTTTCTGCTAATATGATTAGAGGGAAGTATATCTGCAGACAAACTGCGTAAGCAACAGAGGTCTGCTGGAAATGATTTGACAGGAAAAAGATCAGATCACTTTTGCTGAGCTGCTGTGAAGAGGTCGCCTTTGCTGGGCTGCTGTGAGGAGTCGTTTCAGCTGGGCTGCTGACCTTCAGGGACTGGGTAGTTCTGGTCTCACTTGACACCGACTTGAAAACTGTGTGTTTTCGCTGTGCCCTTCAATTGCAAGTTTACAAGGGCAACCCTGGGTCACTTCTCGGAGGCGGCAAGCCAAGGGATTTTGCGTGCCGGAGAGCTACAAATAGCTGGTAATTAGTAAATTGAGGGTGTGCCGCATGGATGAAGTGTTTCTCAGGCAGGAAGGATAGCCATAGGGAATCCCTGTGTTTAACTGCCACATTATAATGTTGCAATGCAAATGCTGTCCCATTGATGTAACTTTTCTTTTTCTTGTTACAAATAATGTGAAGTGAAATTTGTTGTATTATTGCATCTATTTCTCTTCTGTTTATTTCAGAGAGACTGTCTCACAAGAATGGTTGAAATGAAATTCTTATAACACACAGGGCCTCATTACATGGACGGCGGTAAGGGTTAACGGTCACCGTTAATGGCAACGGTGACCGTTAACCCTTACCGCCGTAATACGAGGTCCCTTTGCGGGTTGGAGGATTTAACGCCTGCTTCTTGCAGGCGTTAAAATCCAACCCGCTAAGGGACCTCGGAGCTAATTACGGCACTGCAAAATTGCGGTGGCGTAATTAGCGCCTTCCCCATTTACATAGAGCCCTATGGGGCAGAAATGGGGAAGGGCAATGGCGGAAAGGGGATTTACCGCCCCTCCAACCTTGGAATGGGGCGGTAAATCCCCTTTCCGCCAAGGCGGTGCCGGTATTTTACCGGCATGAGCCATGGCGCTAATAGCGCCATGGCTCACCGCCTACCGTGTAATGAGGCCCAAAGTCTGTGTAAGAGTGTTTTTGCTTTTGTTCTTTCTTTGGTGCATCTAGAATAACAACCTGCAAGAAGGGGAAGATTTTTAAGTAATACATATGTCATGTTTCATATACAGATGGAGCAATATCATTAACAATTAGAAATAGCTGTGTGCGTGATTCCACTCAGTGTATGTGTGTGTGGTTTCTGAGTGGAATATAATACAATAGTTCTTGCTGGGTGTACATGAATCAGCCAAAAGAGGCCCCTGGAAACATAATCTCACTAATGTAAATACATTAGTGATAATACCACAGGGGATTGAGAATACTATATATGAAAATTGTGGTATTTCTGAATGTAAGTCTGAGCCCTCTAGAGATCACACGAACAGTCTAAGCAAAAAGAAGGGGTTTTATATATTGGGGCCGCAAATGAAACAGAAAATTATGCTCACCAAAATACCACCAACAAAAAGTATACCTCTAATTCATTCTGTGTACTGAAATAAGGAATGGCTCCTGAAAGGAAATAAGGCCAAACCCAATCTAAATGCAAGTAGTAGTCATTGACAAATTACCATTATTTTGGTGGTAAGAATATACCGCCAGGCCCCAAATCTACACAAAATACCCTACACTCCCCATCTGCAAAGGAAAAGAGGCTGGAGTGCTCCTTAACTAGGGAAAAATAGCAGCAACCAGGAAGGTACCAAGTGGGCGGGGCTTAGGCCAGGTGACCTAGGTCCACTTGAACCAGCTCCCCATCTGCAAAGGAAAAGAGGCTGAAGCGGTCCTTAAGTAGGGAAAATGAGCAGCAACCAGGAAGGCACCAGGTGGGCGGGGCTTTGGCCAGGTGACCTAGATTCACTTGCAGCTGCTCCCCATCTGCAAAGGAAAAGAGACTGGAGAGATCCTTAAATACAGAAAAAGAGAGGCAACCAGAAGGCACCAAGTGGGCAGGGCATAGGCCAGGAGAGCTCCAGTAGGGAAAAAGAGCGGCAACCAGGAAGGCACCAGGTGGGCGGAGCTTAGGCCAGGTGACCTAGATCCACTTGCACCTTCTCCCCATCTGCAAAGGAAAAGAGGCTGGAGGGCTCCTGAAGTAAGGAAAAAGAGTGGCAACCAGGAAGGCACCAGGTGGGCGGGGCTTTGGCCAGGTGACCTAGATTCACTTGCAGCTGCTCCCCATCTGCAAAGGAAAAGAGGCTGGAGGGCTCCTTAAATACAGAAAAAGAGAGGCAACCAGAAGGCACCAAGTGGGTAGGGCTTAGGCCAGGATGGCTCCTTAAGTAGGAAAAAAGAGCGACAACCATGGAGGCACCAGGTGGGCGGGGCTTAGGCCAGGGGACCTAGATCCACTTGCACCTGCTCCCCATCTGCAAAGGAAAAGAGACTGGAGAGATCCTTAAATACAGAAAAAGAGAGGCAACCAGGAAGGCACCAGGTGGGCGGGGCTTAGGCCAGGTGACCTAGATCCACTTGCACCTGATCCCCATCTGCAAAGGAAAAGAGGCTGGAGGGCTCCTTAAGTAGGGAAAAAGAGCCGCAACCAGGAAGGCACCAGGTGGGCGGGGCTTAGGCCAGGTGACCTAGATCCACTTGTACCTGCCCCCCATCTGCAAAGGAAAGGAGCCTGGAGGGCTCCTTAAGTAGGGAAAAAGAGCTACAACCAGGAAGGCACCAAGTGGGTGTGGCTTAGGCCAGATGACCTAGATCCACTTTCACCTGCCATCCCATTTTCACCCAACAAAGGTCACATCTTATAACAGAGAGAAGACATCACCAAGCACACCACCATACAATGTACTCCCCTGAGTAGCATGCAACAAATGCAAAATAGGCCTCACCAGACTGCCATCTTCATGATGTCTCTTTTGCACCATTGCTGCTGGTCCTTCTCTCTTCCTTCCAACATAGTACTAATCTTATGATAGAGTGAAGACATCCCCAGGCTCAACGCCACCATACCATGTGTGTTACGCTCACCTGGCTCCCACAGAGGCGTCGATCGGAACTGGACAGCTGCGGTCTCCACCAATGTGACGCATAGGACCGAGATGATGGACTGGACTGGCCCACCTAGCTTCGTTTGCTTGGCCCGTAGGAATATTCTTCTGCAAATGGAGAAAGGGAATTAACCACCCGTGGAGTTGAGCGTAAATCCCCCCACCCCTGCTGTTCTCCCCACAGATCGCCTTTGATGTCCCCTCTTATAGTCTCACCTGATGGTTTGAAAAGATGAGCTCTCCATCCTGCATTGAGCGCAGGGGCGCGTTGATAACCAGTTGCTTCACTGGCTCGAAGGAATTGGTGAGTTCCAGAACAATATTGACTCCGAGATTCCCGGCAAGACGCCGTAAGTATTACGTGCGTAAGAGTTCAAATGCCTGACTTTCACTCTTGTCCGATTCCTTACAGGGTGCAGCTTGACCCTAATGAAGAGTTCCTCGTGGCAACCGGTAGTATTCTGGTAAGGATTTGTATTTTCCAACACAGTTCGATAAAACAAAGTCAATATGTAACCTGTTGCTTTCTCCCTTATTCAGGCGCTGAGAGAAAGTATGAAGTCTTGGGGAATAATACCTCCGGCGGTAAAATCAGGTAAGTCTATTGAGGTGAGGAGGGTTCCCCTTGTAAGTCCTTTTTGTTTCACCTTGCTGTCCTTTTGTTTCCCCTTAGGGGCCGGGGTTTCGCGAAGATGCAGTGGAAGCTGCGCCGACCCGTGAAGAGGAATAGTACCCCCGGTGGTAAAATCAGGTAAGTCTATGGGGGGGTAACTAATAGTCCTCTGTGTATTCCCTTAGCTCACCTTGCTGTTCTTGTCTTCTCCTCAGGTGCTGGAGTGTGGCGGGAACATGCAGGAGGATGCGGTGGAATGTGAAGATGCTGCGAAGGCCGGTGAGTTCAGCGCGGCGCTGCAGCAGGTGAGGCGAATCGCATAAAAATAACTTCTTTCTTCCAGCTCGAAGGCGCGATGGATCGGGAATTCAGGTAAGGATTAAAGGTATTGCTCTTGTTCTAACCTTTTCACCTTCTTTCTCCCTTTTTCTAGGAGCTCCAAACTTGAGGCGGGCATGGCAGAAGGCTGGATGCAGACTTGCAGGCACGGTGAGCGTTACGCTGCTGGATGCAGAATAACACGAAGCGTGTGCTGCTCTTCGGTCGTGGTTTAAATAGCCTCCAAAGTAGTCCCAGGTAAGTATTCCTCCCCAGCCCCGTCCGAGTAAAAAATAGTCCCTAAGTAAAGTAGTCCCTTCCAAGCCTCTTTTGGCTTGAAGCTCTTGCAGCATGGTCTGCATCAGGTAAGTTTGCAGCATGGTCTGCATCAGGTAAGTTTTAATCTATGAGCCTGGCGCCTATGGCGCCAGGACTATCGCGCCATGATTGGACCCAAATAGCCTCTAGCAGGGGTTGTTGGGCTTGCTTAGGATAACTTGATGCCTGCTTCCGGGGTTGCTGGACGTGTTCTGGGTCCCTGGGGGTAGGCATCATGACAGCACTCCCCCCCAAGTCCCCTACTAAAGTCGTTCTTCCCTGTGGTTTCGGTTTGTCTGGGAAATTTCGGTGGAATTTTTTCACCAATCGGGGTGCATGAACATGGTCACGAGGTTCCCATGACCTTTCCTGTGGTCTGTAACCTTTCCAGTCGATTAAATAAAAGAGTTTTGACTTTACCAGCTTGACTCCAGGATGTATTTAACTTCGAATTCGGGTTCTCCGTCTACAAGGATAGGGTCTGGTGGCTTGGTTAGTCTTGTCCCTGGTTGCACTGGTTTCAAAAGTGACACATGAAAGACGGGGTGAATTCGCATATTAGCAGGTAAGTCCAACTTGACAGCCACCGGGTTGATAATGGCCTTAATAGAGTAAGGTCCCAAATATCTGGGGTTAAAGGTCCATGTTCCCTTTAGAGGTATATGTTTTGCGGCTAACCATACTTGGTCCCCTATCTGGTATTGTGGAGTATCACTTCTATGCCGATCAGCATCTTTCTTGTATTTTTCTTTCGCCTGTTTTAAATGCGTAGTTGCTTCCTTAAAAGCTTGTGTAATCGTAGCGTGCAGATGGTCCAGTGCGGGCATTTCTAAGTGTTGGGGTGAGTCAAGGTCTGAGGTTCGAGGATGGTGCCCAAATAAGTTATAAAAGGGGCTTTGTCCAGTTCCAGAGTGTACTGAATTATTGTATGCATATTTGGCGATCCAAAGAATGTCTTTCCAATTATTCTCGGTCTGATGTAACCTACAACGCAGGTATTGTTCGAGAGTCTGGTTGGTCCTCTCCATTTGACCAACGGTCTTGGGGTGGTGACTGGTCGATAACCTCACATCAATTTGCGCCAATTGACAGCATTTTTTTCCAAAAATGTGAAATGAATTGACTGCCCCGGTCAGAGACCAATATGGACGGAAATCCGTGTATGCGAACAATGTTTTTGAGGAACTCCTTGGCCAGGATTGAAGCTGAAGGTAATCCCTTTAAAGGAATAAAGTGGGCCATCTTGGAAACAAGATCCACAATAACTAGAATGGTGTTAAATCCATTGCATGGGGGTAGATCAGTAATAAAGTCTAACGATAAGGTGTGCCATTGTGTAGGCGGAATGTCTAAAGGTTGTAAGAGTCCAGCTGGTTTTTTCTTTTGACTTTTGTTTTGGGCGCAAATGGCACAAGACATCACAAATGATTTAATATCCTTTCGCCAGGTGGGCCACCAGAATTGTCTTTTAATTTTAGATTCAGTGTTTGCAATACCTGGGTGCCCCTCCATTAGGGTATCTTTTTTTTTTTTTTTTTTTATTAAAATGTTTTGTTTGATTTTTACAAACTTTTCATTTAAGAATCCCTTACATTTAATCATATGTATGCATTTCACAGGTTTTAGTTAATTAAGTCTCTTTCATAATTTCCATCCAAAATTTTATTATTGTGATAATAAGCCACTGGTCATTTCCTTGTAGCAAGGCAGCCCATCTTTCTTCAGTTGTCATTGCTTTTTTCGATATCTTGAAAGCGTCTCTGAATAGATCTCTTTTTTCTTTTAGCAGAGGACACACCATGATCAAATGAAATAATGTTTCTATTGTTTGGTCTTCTTTACAAAATCTACAGACTGGGGATGTATTATCTGTTTTGTTTATCATCGCTAAATAGTCTCTGGTTGGGAGTATATTCAACCTGAATCGTAGAAACAAATCACGGATCATTCTATCTGGAAATTGAATTAAATAACGAGGTAATTCGTTAAGAGCTCTTGTCTCGATGTCACATTTGAGATAACGTTTGTAGGTTGTTTGAATCTCTACAGTTTTTATCCAGTCGTTATTTTTTAATTTTCGTTTTGCCTGCTGTGGTCTCTTAATCAGCATGTCATCCGATATTTCTTCCATTTGCATGTTTGTTTTTATATTCGTAGACCATGTGGAAAGAGCTGAAGTATGCATATCCAGATCCTTTCTTTTTAGGATTCCCAGTGATGGGATATTGTCATCTGAGATTATTTTTCTATAGAGATCCATCTGCGTCCATGTAACTATTGATTGGATCGACTGTAGTCCTAGTTCAAAGCGTATCCTTGCAATAGGGAATGATTTTGGAAGAGCTAATGTTTTCCGCCAGTATAGCCCTTCAAGATAAGGCCAATTTACAACTTTCTGGTTTATTAAGGTTTCGCAAGCATACGTTATTATTGGGACTACCTTTTGTTTGTATAACAAAGTAGTTGCCTTTACTGAATAGGTTCCGTATTTCAAGTGAAAAAATCTGCCTTGTCTTGCCAATGATCTTGCCTTGCTCTCTATATGATCGCACCATTCTTTTTCATTTTTGAAGAGTTTATCAAAACACCCAGGTATTTTATTGTTTTTATACAAGTGATTTCTTGACTTTCTAGCAAGATTTTTATAAGATGTTGAGTTTTCTTATTCTGTGTCAAGAGTTTCATTACCTTTGTTTTAGACGTGTTGATTTGTAGATCATTTTCGCACATATACATTTGTGTTTTGTCCAGGGTTTTTTGTAAGCCTTTTATGGTTTTGTCAAGTACGATGATATCATCAGCATAGATTAATGTTTGGATTGGCTCACTGTTAATCTTTGGTGGATTTGCTGATGGATTTTGTATTTGTTCTTCAAAGTCGTCCGTGTAAAGATTGTATAAGCAGGCGGCCAGAGGACATCCTTGTTTCAACCCATTCCGGGTTGGAATGGATTCTGTCACTCTACCATCCTTTGTTAGACGAACTCTAACTGATGTATTTGAATATAGTTGTATTATTGGATTCAGGATACAAGAAGGGCAACCCCATGATGTTAATTTCGTCCAGAGTTTACCCCTATTTACGGAGTCAAACGCCATTTTGAGATCTATGAAAATGGCATAGACTTGTTGTTTTTTTGCAATGGCTTCTGCTTTTACCATATTCAGGAGCAATAGATTGACGTTGGTTCCAATCTTGGTCACAAAACCTGTTTGTCTTTTCGCTTGTCTTTTGTTGGTTGCTGCCCAGTTGTTGAGTTGTTTTTTCAGATAGTTTGCGAAGAGTTTGCCCAACGGATCAAGCAAGGCTATGGGTCTATAATTACCTGGATTCTTTCGATCCCCTGTTTTGTATATTGGTATCAATATTGCAATTGTCCAGGTTGTTGGAATTTCCCTTCTTTTTTCTATAAGAAGTAACAGATGGAAAAAGAATTTTGCCCATTCCTCCGGTCTTTCTTTGAGGGTTGCATTTGACAGGCCATCCGGGCCTGGTGCTCTAGATGAATTGAGGGCCTTGATTTGGTTGGTTATGTCATCAACATCCCACTCCAAGTTCCAGATGCATTTGTCATTTCCTCTGTTGTTTGAAAAATTTGATGTTTTGTTATTGTACACTTCTGCGAAGTGCTCAACCCATTTATGAGATTCCACTTCCTGTATAAGTGTTTGTTGTTTTGAACTTGCATTCATCATTGACCATAGATTTCTCGTATTTGTCTTTTGTAGGGCCTTCAAAATTGCTTCAGCCTCACATTGTTTTATCATCGCCTTGTTTGCTTTTAGGAAGTTCGAATATTTTTGTTTTTCTTTTTTCATTTGTATTTCAAAATCGGGTTGTTTGTTTTTTTTTCAATTGCCGTAACCTCTTCTGGTGATCTTGTTTCATTTTCTTGATTTCAGGGTTATATTGATGATCATGGATGGTCTTCACATTAGACATGGATCTCGTTTGTTTCAGTTTATATTTTTCAAGTATCCATCCATAATTCAGCTTTACATGATCATTCAATGGGGCTTCTTGGAATGATGCAAGCAATTCTGGTACTTGATGGTTTTGAATTCTTAGTTTATTTAGCCCATTAGATACTTCCAAGTCTGGTAAAATTATTTGTTCCACAATAGACTTTTGAGCTGCCCATGAGATTGAAACTTGATGGTGATCACTTGCACAATGTTGAATGTTTTTAGTTGCAATTATTGGATTTTTTAAGGTTTCCGAGGCAAAGATGTAATCAATAATTGAGCTGGAGGTTTCACTAGTCCAAGTCGAGTATGGTAGTCCTGCCTCATTTGAAGGTTGCTCTGTTAAGGTAATGTTGCGAATTCTCATTTCGTTCATCCATTTACATGCAAGTGGCGACATTTGTTGTTCTGTGAGTTTCTGGCCTTTTTTGTTGAAGAGATGGATATTGAGATCACCTGCTATGATGAATTCATTGTCGCTGTTCAAAAGTGCGATGGCATCAATTTCGTCGCAAATTGCATCTATTAATGTATTATCGCTAATTGCCACAGGGTTCCAGTATATGTTGAAGATTGAAATACAACAATTTTCCAAATGTTTGGTCACCTTGTTTTCGTTTGGTACAGAATTAAAGGCTGGCATACAGATGGTAATATATTGTGCCCACGGGTTGATGTTCTTTCTTGCCGTTATTTACCAGGTAGCATGGATTTTTCTTAGGGTTAGTAGTCCTGATGCTGGTCTGCCTAAAATCGAGGGTATTGCGGGGTTCAACCAAGTTATATATCCCTCACAAATTATCTCTTCAGTCAACCAAGTCTCCTGAAGACAAATTATTTCTGATTCCGCAAGAGTGGTAGATGGATTTTCTAAAAGATGTTTATGGCCCCTTGTATTCCATGATGTAAGGGATATTTTGTTTATAGCAACTTCTTTAACCTTTGATTGTTATAGGTATGTTTTTTTGGTCATTTGAGTTTGAGTGTCTCTTTCTCGTTCATATCTTTGTTTTGGAGAATGTGTGGTATTTCTCCATATTGGATTTCTAGTTGTTTCAATCATTGTATGTTTCTTTTTATTTTGGTCAAACAGAGCAATGTTCTTTGATTTTTTTTCGGCCATCATTCTTGTTACCAATATTTCTTCAGTTTTAAATCCAAGTTTTCCAAGCTGATAATTTGCCTCTAGAACGCGTTGCATAATGTCTTCTGTGTAGAAGTCTATGTGTGCTTCTTCCATATAATTTTTGTTCGGGTAGATTATAACTTCAATGTCAGACGATCCAATTGTTTTGAGTTCAGGTATGACTTTGAATAAGCGTAAGATGTTAGCTCTGTTCAACATCACCGGCACTTCTTCGGATTGCATCGATGGAAACAATGCTACTCTATATGCATACGTAGTACTCAATGGGTTTTGAAATTTGGGTCTCGTGATTAGAGGACTCCCAGATGGGATTGGTTTAACAATGTGGTTTTTTGCACTTTTCTGTCTTTCAACAGATAACCAAGTTTCATCATCTGATATCATTGAGTAGGTGATGCTGAGGTTGTGGTCTTGTTCATCCGACCTTTGGGTTAGTGTTGAGGAGGATAGGGCTGTTTCATCACATTCATCAATCACTATCAAATCCTCATCTTGTTGATTCATGTAAATTGAATTATCCATTGACGATTCCTCACTGATCAGAGTCCCTGGCAGTGGATTATTGTCTGATGTCAAATTTGGTACATCAAGATTAATTTCTGCTAATAGTTCATCCAATGGTTCAGGTAGTGGTTGTTTGGCAATTTGTGGTATTATTTGCAGTGTACTTGACGTTGCCGGTTTGTTAGTAGAATCTTTGTGCACTAAGGTCTTAGATAGTTTTTGTTGATCAGTAGACTTTGTTTTTTCACCTAAAGATTTTTGAATCGTTTGTATTTTTCTCAAGAACGCACGTGATCCTGTTTGCGATTTCTTAATCGCTTTTCTATTTAGAGGCTTATTTGGAACATCGTGTGCTACCGTTCCTCGTTTAGATAGATCAAATATGTCAAAAGGTGGACACGTCGATGGTTCATTAGTAGCTGTAATTATCGACTGTAAGGTATTATTTGTTTCAGCCGCATATGTTTGCATTTCGTATTGTGTTGACTGGTTAATGTTTGCGCTGGTGATGGTATTTTCTTCATCAGTTTGCGTTTCTTTTGTTATTGCTTGCGTTTGTGGTGTCATATAGAGCTGTTTCTTCCCTTTTTCATCTATTAGTTTTTTAGTTATAGTTGACACAGTTTCCATTAGGTTCTGTTTATCAATGCGGTCTACTCTTGCCATATCGGCTAGGCGTGCTTGCCAAGTTCTGGAAGTTTCAGCCTCATATTTTATTCGCTCTTGTATAGCGTTAGTGAAAGATTCGAACTGAGTTTGTTTCGTCATAATCATTGCTAGAAGTGTCGCTTGGTCTTTCGTTGCATCAACCATGGATTCCTGAATTTTCAAAAATGGAATCATTGCATTGGATAATACTGCAACCAGAGTGTTTTGTAAATCTAGCATTGTGGTGGGCAGTCTTTGTGGAGATTTAAATGAATCTCTCGTTGGCTCAGAATGTTCTAGGGTCCCTGTTCTTTGTCTATTTGCAAGATCAGCCGATTTTTCCATGGATGAATTAGATTTCTTCTGTCTTTCTTTGTGTAGTATTGGTGTCGATGTATTTATTTGATTCGTTTGTACTGGTGGACAAATTCCCTTGGGTACTTCATTTCTCTTCACTTGTGAATCCATTATTGCTTCTATTTCAGTGATATCAAGCGACAGCCATGCAATCCTAATTGGTAGGGTCTGCATATTGTTATCACAGATAGAGTTGTTAGGACAATAAGTTGATTGCCACTGTTGTTTTGCTAACCTTGCACGCTCTTTGAGAGATGGTGTAAAGCAGGAATCTTCAAGTCTGTTTTTTTGCGTTTTATTGTTTTTGGATTTCTTTTGGATTGGAGACAAAGTATGTGTTGTAAGATCTACTTCTAAGGTCTTTTCTTTCGGTGTGATTTCGATAGGAAGAATAGATATCATTTCCGCAGGATTTCCAGTTATAGAATGAATCTGTTCGTCGATGTTGTTGGTCAGAGGGTTCTGTGTCTTCAGGGCTTGATCAATCGTTGTATGTTTTATATCTCGTTTCTGGACAAGATTTACTTTGCTTTTAGCTGATCTAGACTTCTCCTCTATGGATAAAGTAGCAGTAGGAGATTTGATACTAGCATGAGCTAAGGCTATAGATTCTTCAATTTTCTCTTGGAGTCTCGTACGAGGTTTAGTAGACTCCATCTTTGACTGTTATTGAAAACAACTGGTAAGTCAAATAACACCTCTATCAATTTTAGGGTACAAATGATAAACGCTTACCAGTCGATAGCGCCGTCTCCAGCCGTAAACAGCAGTTAACAGCGCGCCCTTTCCTCCACGCGGGCTTCATGCCACAAGGGTCGCGCTGTTATGCTGAAATAGGATAGTCCAGGGGGCGTGTCTTCAAGATGTCATGTGACACGGGTCACGTGGGAGCAAAATTCAGCCTGCTTTGCGGGCCGCTCTCTTCAACTGCTGCCAGCTGATGGATGCAGGCAGACTCACGCGATGCGGAGCGGCACCAATTCCGAGTGAACAAAGGTAAGAAGGGGCACTCCAAGGGGACTCCAGCCACAACAGCAGTTAACAGCGCGCCCTTTCCTCCACGCGGGCTTCACGCCGCAAGGGTCGCGCTGTTATGCTGAAATAGGATAGTCCAGGGGGCGTGTCTTCAAGATGTCACGTGACACGGGTCACGTGGGAGCAAAATTCAGTCTGCTTTGCGGGCCGCTCTCTTCAACTGCTGCCAGCTGATGGATGCAGGCAGACTCACGCGATGCGGAGCGGCAACAATTTCGAGTGAACAAAGGTAAGAAGGGGCACTCCAAGGGGACTCCAGCCACAACAGCAGCTAACAGCGCGCCCTTTCCTCCACGCGGGCTTCATGATATAGGGTATCATGATAACGGGAAATGACTAGCTCTTGTAGTTCCTTGTGTGGCAGAAAGAGCCGCACTTGATAATAAGGCAGATCATTGGTGACAGAGTAGTCCGGGCCTTTTTTTACCCAGTCCTGCAGGGCTGTAGGATCAAAGAGTTGCTGGATCTTTACCTGAATGTCCTCTAGTGTCTGTAGAGTAGTCATGCCAAGAATTCTTTGTTAGGAAATTATAGGTATTGGTTCTGGGTTCACTTCTGCCTCTCCCATCCCTATTCGGGATAAGGTGTCTGCTTTACCATTCTTACAACCTGGTCGATAGGTTATTACAAAATCAAACTCGGCAAAGAACAATGCCCATCGGAGTTGATGTGATGATTGGGCCTTGGCTGTCTTTAAATACTGTAAGTTCCAGTGATCGGTGATCACAGTAATGGTATGCCTGGCACCGAGAAGATAGTGCCGCCAAGCCTTGAAGGCGGATTTAATGGCTAATAACTCCTTGTCGGTAACCGCATAGTTTAACTCGGGTGCCGAGAACTTTCTGGACCAAAATGCTACTGGATGAAGCTGGCCAGTTTCAGGGTCCTTTTCAGACAAGACAGCTTCCATGGCTAGACTGGATGCATCGGTTTCCACTATGTATGGAAGTTCAGGGCGCGGGTGCTTTAATACAGGTGCAGACGTGAATTTCGATTTCAGCTCTTGGAAGGCATTTTCAGCTTCTTCAGTCCACATAAAGCGTTTATTTTTTTCTCAAGAGTGCTGTGATGGGATGTACAACATGTGAAAAATCCAGGATGAATCTGCGGTAGAAATTGGCAAGGCCGAGCATGCTTTGTACTCCTTTAACTGAACTTGGTGATGGCCACTTAAGGATTGCGTCCACCTTTCGTGAGTCCATTTGGACTCCCTTTGGGGTCAGGATAAACCCAAGGAATTCAACTTCTGTGGCATGAAAAACCCATTTTTCCAGTTTTGTATATAGTTTGTGCTGGCGCAATTTCTCAAGGACTGCTCGGACGTGCTTCATAAGGTCAGATTCTGAAGAGGAGTATACTAGAATATCATCGATATATACAACAACACAAACGTCAATGAGTTCACGAAGGACATCGTTCATGAAGTATTGGAAGGCTGCTGGTGCATTGCACAACCCGAAAGGCATCACCTGGTATTCGAATAACCCATACTTAGTGCGGAAAGCAGTCTTCCATTTGTTGCCTTCTTTTACACGTACCAGATGGTATGCACCCCGGAGATCTAATTTAGTGTATAGTCAAGTGTCCTTCACTTGGTCTAATAGTTCAGGGATCAGAGGCAATGGGTATCAGTTCTTAACAGTTATCTGGTTCAATGCGCGGTAGTCTATGCACGTTCTGAGGTCACCTTCCTTTCTGGACACGAAGAACAAAGCTGAAGATGAAGGGGACTTGGATGGGCGAATAAAGCCATTGGCAAGATACTGGTGTAAGTATTGTTGTAGGTGAAGGTTCTCAGGTTCCGTAAGGGCATAGATCCTGCTACAAGGGGGTTGTGCACCGGGTATGAGATCGATTTGACAATTGTACGATCTGTGAGGAGGTAAGGTGTTTGCCTGTTCTTTTTGGAGGACATCCTGGAATTCTTGTATTCTGGAGGTAGTTGCATGACTGCTGTGGTTACTGTGGCCAGGCCTGCATTCTGACTTTTCTTTCGGTAACAGGTTTGTGCACAATCCGGGTAGGTTATTCTCTTCTCTCGCCAATCAATACAAGGATTATGTGTTTGCAACCAAGGTATCCCCAGTATTATTTGGAACTGTGGGGCTTTGATTAGATCAAACACAATAGTCTCTCGATGCCCATCCTGACCCAATAGTGTCATCTCTGCGGTGGAATGAGTTACAGGCCCAGAGGCAATTTCAGTTCCATCGACTGTGGTGATGACATCTGAGGTGGTTTTTCGGCAGAGAGGTAGATTCATCCTGGAAGCCAATTCAAAGTCCACATAGTTTCCTATGGCCCCGCTATCAATGTATGCCCTTACTGCGTGCATACGCAATGGCTGCCCTGGATCTACAAGCACCATTGGTATGATGAAATGCGAGGTCTGAGTATCCTTCTTCAAGCTCGGCAAGTGGACCTCTACACTTGTCGGGTGTGGTCGTTTCCCCGAGTCTGACTCCATATGGCTTTTCTCAGCAGCTCCTATCACCTTCTTGGGTGGTTTTACAGGGCAATCCCGTAGAAAATGCCCAAAAGTTCCACAATATAGACACAATTACATTTGCCGACTCGTTTCTCTTTCCTTTTGGGTTAAGGATCCTTTAACCCCTCCGATTTGCATGGCTTCTGAAGCATCTGCTCCTTTGGGGCTAGCGTGGGTTTTGACCAACACCCGATTCTCAAACTTGGCTCGATCAGCCTTTCTGTTCTGAAGTCTGTGATCTAACTGGACCACTAAGTCCATATATTCAGTGCAGTCTTGAGATGGGTTCACGATTTGAGCCAAGACATCCTTGAGTTCTCCTCGAAGCCCTCGATGAAATAACGTGATTTGTTTTACCTCAGGCCATCCAGTTTACACTATTAACCTATTAAAAGTTGCGATGTAGGATAGAAGGTCCTGGTTACCCTGTCGTAGGGACAAAAGTTTGTTATCCAGGGCCTGTCCTTGGGAGTGCCGGGCAAATAGTCTTTCCATGCTCGTTTGAAAGCCCTGAAAATCCCGAAGAATTGGGTCATCCTGAGTAACTAGTGGAATTGACCAATCAGCTGCACTGCCGCTGAGATATGACAATACAAAGGCTACCTTGGCTTGATCATTTGGGAAGGCTCCAGGGCTGCATAAAAAGTGCAAGCGGCATTGGTTCATAAACACGGCAAACCTTTTGGGATCTCCGGCAAAGCGTTCGGGTGGAGCTAATGGAATATTTCCTGGTAGGTTTATTTGCATAGGGTTACTCGATAACACAGGAGCTAGATTTCCCCCGTAACCAGGTAGGGGTGCTTATCCAGCCTGGCTTTGCAATAGTTGCTTAGCAAGGTCATCAGTTCGCTCCTTTGACAAAATCAGTTCTCTCCTAAGAGCTTTGGTTTCTTGACGGGCAGAATGCACTTCAGCCCTCAGTTCCCCTAGTAATTGGGCCAATTGTTCAGTCTCTGAGGTATCCATAATGCCCGGGTGGGAATTTGTGGGTAGGCTTCACGTTCTGTTACGCTCACCTGGCTCCCACAGAGACGTCGATCGGAACTGGACAGCTGCGGTCTCCACCAATGTGACGCGTAGGGCCGAGATGACGGACTGGACTGGCCCACCTAGCTTCGTTTGCTTGGCCCGTAGGAATATTCTTCTGCAAATGGAGAAAGGGAATTAACCACCCGTGGAGTTGAGCGTAAATTCCCCCACCCACGCTGTTCTCCCCACAGATCGCCTTTGATGTCCCCACTTATAGTCTCACCTGATGGTTTGAAAAGATGAGCTCTCCATCCTGCATTGAGCGCAGGGGCACAATGATAACCAGTTGCTTCACTGGCTCGAAATAATTGGTGAGTTCCAGAACAATATTGACTCCGAGATTCCCGGCAAGACTCCGTAAGTATTAAGTTTGTAAGAGTTCAAATGCCTGACTTTCACTCTTGTCCGATTCCTTGCATGTTGCAGCTTGACCCTAATGAAGAGTTCCTCATAGCAACCGGTAGTATTCTGGTAAGGATTTGTATTTTCCAACACAGTTCGATAAAACAAAGTCAATATGTAACCTGTTGCTTTCTCCCTTATTCAGGCGCTGAGAGAAAGTATGAAGTCTGGGGGAATAATACCTCCGGCGGTAAAATCAGGTAAATCTATTGTGGTGAGGAGGGTTCCCCTTGTTAGTCCTTTTGTTTCCCCTTGCTGTCCTTTTGTTTCCCCTTAGGGGCCGGTTTTCGGCAAAGATGCAGTGGAAGCTGCTCCGACCCGTGAAGAGGAATAGTACCCGCGGTGGTAAAATCAGGTAAGTCTATGGGGGTAACTAATAGTCCTCTGTGTATTCCCTTAGCTCACCTTGCTGTTCTTGTCTTCTCCTTAGGTGCCGGAGTGCGGCGGGAACATGCAGGAGGATGCGGTGGAATGTGAAGATGCTGCGAAGGCCGGTGAGTTCAGCGCGGCGCTGCAGCAGGCGAGGCGACATGCATAAAAATAACTTCTTTCTTCCAGCTCGAAGGCGCGATGGATCGGGAATTCAGGTAAGGATTACAGGTATTGCTCTTGTTCTAACCTTTTCTCCTTCTTTCTCCCTTTTTCTAGGAGCTTCAAACTCGAGGCGGGCGTGGCAGAAGGCTGGATGCAGACTTGCAGGCACGGTGAGCGTTACGCTGCTGGATGCAGAGTAACGCGAAGCGTGTGCTGCTCTTCGGGCGTGGTTTAAATAGCCTCCAAAGTAGTCCCAGGTAAGTATTCCTCCCCAGCCCCCCTCCCCGAGTAAAAAATAGTCCCTAAGTAAAGAAGTCCCTTCCAAGCCTCTTTTGGCTTGGAGCTCTTGCAGCATGGTCTGCATCAGGTAAGTTTACAGCATGGTCTGCATCAGGTAAGATTTAATCTATGAGCCTGGCTCCTATGGCGCCAGGACTGACTCTCCATATGAGCCTGGCACCATAGGCGCCAGGACTGGACCCAAATAGCCCCTAGCAGGGGTTGTTGAGCTTGCTTAGGATAGCTTGATGCCTGCTTCAGGGGTTGCTGGACGTGGTCTGGGTCCCCGGGGGTAGGCATCATGACAATGTGCTCCCCTGAGTGGCATGCATCAACTGCAACAAAGGACTACCTGACTGCCATCTTCATGATGTCTCAGTCTGCCCAATTGCTGTTGGACCTGCTCACCTTCACCCAAAACCGGTAAAATCTCATAAAAGAGTAAAAACATTCCCAGACACAATGCCACCATACTATGTGCTCCCCTGAGTGACATGCAACACTGCAACAAAGGCCTCACCTGACTGCCATCTTCATGATGTCTCGCCCGCACCATTGCTGCTGGACCTGCTCACGGACAAACAACACAGGTCCAATTTCATAACAAAGTGACGACATCCCCACGCAAAATACACCATACCATGTGCTCCGTAGATTTGCATTTAACAACTGCAACAAAGCCCTCACCTGACTGCCATCTTCATCATGGCTTGCAAAATCCACTCTTCCACTGACATAGACATGCAGTGCATGAAAGAAACTAAAACAGGACTGCCTTGAGGTGTCCTGCATGAAACAAAGCAACTTGACTGTTATGGTTGACCTAGAAGCACCCAAAGGCGGGGTGGCACGCCTGCCTGTCCGGAACCTGCCCTCAACACCTTAAAGTGTTGCCCTCCAAAGTGGGCTGGGGCCCCCATGAGGACCGTTGCTGAGTTAGGTGTCCGCGCCCTGCATCGGAGGCTGGCACACAATGGCTGGGGAAGCAACTCTGGAATCCTGGTGCTCTGGCTCGAACACCTTCAATCCATGCCCTCTCCATGGCTGCCTAGTCAATCCCCAGTAGTACTTCCCTGGGACTCCAACCAGACCCTGGGACCCATCTGGGCCTTCAACTTCCTGGCTCGCCTATCCTCTCCCTCTATGGCCAGGCCTAATGGTCCACACTTGTTCTGGGGCCCCAATCATGGCATGGAGGAGTCTGTCCTGTTCCTGCGACACACGTCTGTCCCACAGGGAGACACATACCTCCAAATATCATGGAGCCCAGCCACAGACAAATGTAGGACAGAGCTGGGCCAGCCACAACCAACAGGCCTTCTGGAACGACCACCCCGGCCAGATTTCCAGTTGGGCCCAACTGAAGAATCAGATGGCCTACGATGGTTCTCCCCAATCACATGGCTGTGCAGTCATGAGGTCATGCCTGCCTATAGGCCACCATTGAGGATCTTGGATTAATCCACACCTCTGCAGTCTGAGGACAGGGCTCAAGCTGCCACCTCTGCACCATGAGTCTGGGGCTTAAGCCACCATCCGCAACCAATGTCCACCCTATTTTACCAGCATCCAATGGGTTGGAGTACTGCCACCCTGCAGCTGGGTGGGCCAAGGCAATCTGGTCTGCTAGGCTGAACGGAAAAGGAAAATAGCACTCCCCTGCCAGCCCACATCTACTCAGGTGCACCCAAGGTGGGTGGGAAATTCCTGTGCACCCGTGGCACAGCAAGAGGAGGACGAATGAATACCCCTGCAGGCACTGGCAAAGCTGCTGCTCCATTGACAACACCTTGGCTCAGGGGATGACTTTCAATAGATCACAGCAAACTAGATGTTCAGCTACTTGTGAAACCATGACCCACAATCAGGTCATCTACAAAAGATTTTACACCACATTCCCAGGAACATGTGATGCACTACGGGCAGTAGATGTTGCCCCCTTATGTCCACACTTGAGTCCTGAGGCAAGCACATCTATGCACCGGCCCAAACTCTGGCTATGCTAGGCCATCCAAGCCTTCACAGTGCTGCGTTAGCATTACAGTTTAGGGGGTATTCTGATTCAGAGGCATTCAGTCATAATCCCACAGATGGCAGCTTTGCCCCATTGGCTCCTCAGCCAAGCACGTACACCAAATGTCTGAACATGCAGTTCAACTCATAATTATCAGGATTACTATTGAAACAACAAATCATTAGTAGGTTAATACTAGTCTGTCACAAGATGTTCTAAACGCAGCTCACATTCCCTATTAGTGGGTGAACAATCCAACATTTGACAAATACTGCTTCACAATGATAGGAAAAGCTGACATGGAAGGATCAATATGTGATGTTGCTATGAATGCTTGACTGCCACAAGAAAGTTATCCCTGTGGTTGTTTTCAGACACCTCCTGCTGTCATGAGGGCCTGCTTACACCTTCTGTCCTCATGCAAAAAATCGACATGCGGCAAGCTTTTGCCTTTCGGTACTGCAGGATGTTTCAGTCATCTCTGCGATTGCCTTAGAACACCTCCTTATTGTAGGACAGGTGTACTGCCCCAGTCATGCTTCCCACCTGCCAATGTCCGCAGAGCAGTTTGTGCCTGGCTATAGCTCGGTGCTTGGAGCCACAAATGACAGCCCCCTCATTTGCTGTATTCCACCACTGGTCTGAGGGCCTACCACCTATCCTACACCTCTTCTGTCTCCTCACAGTGACAAACTATAGTCTCGTATCCCCAATGATTCTGCCATGCCCATTCTCTTGACTGTGGTTTACTAGAGAGTAGGTCTGTGGTTTACTAGATAGTAGATAGGGACAGTGGGAATCCCATTCATGCATGCCACCAATGAGATAATGTGGCAAGTGGCCATTTTTGTACAACCATAGTGACTCATTCCGGGTTAATGGCTGCCCATCAACTGATATTTATTGTTTTTTTTAAGGCTGAAGGCATAATCATGTAAAACACCAAAGTATACTGTAGGTATACCTGGTGCAATACATACAACAGATGAACATATATGTAACAATAAATCACTTTAGACGCCTCTTAACAATATTATCTAACAATATATATACATTTATAACATTTACAAAAGTCTATAATATTGCAGGGCAGGTGCCCCATAGGAGTCACGGTACAACACAACTATCGGGATGAAAGTTCAGAGTCTAATTCCAGATCCCTCAACAGAATCAATTTAGGATTTGGTCTTGAAAGAGCATGGTTTACGGGTACGGTTATCCCTCCATGGCTATGACCTTCATTTAACAGCCAGACGTTGGAGCTCATCACAGGCCTATGTCCGGCAGGCATCCTGGAACGCTTTATCTGATTCATGAATGTTGGCAGTCTTTCGTCAATTCCTAGTCCATCTCTTGGTATTCCTCTCTCATAAGGAACTACCTCAATCTCTTTGTGCCTTAATGCTGAGATCTTGACGCCTTGCAGATCATCAATTAGACTGCATGGTTGAGCGTGTCTTGCAATTGATTTACGATGCCCAATTGCATCTACCTTCTCTCTCGGCTCAATCTTATCCATCAAAACTAGTGTGTGGGGTTTGGATTCATGAGAGGAAGCAACCTCAACTTCCTAAAAAGGTTTTAATGATCCAGGAAATACCTCATCTGGAATTGGCTGGTTTTGATTCCCTATTTCTCTTGGCACACCTGGCTACCAGACCATGGTCAGTACAGGTGGACATGGTATACCCCTTTTGCCTATCCCCAAACAGACTCCTCCCAAGAGAGTCATAGTTACTCTCGCCATTTACCTGCGCTTCATTGAATTTCTTCTCTTTGACATTCAGAACACTGGGCAGAAATCGCATTGTGTCAGCACCCGCCACGGGCCTTTGTGATACTGTGTTGCAATTAAACTGTCGGATTGCCATGGTGCTCACCAGTTCTTAGTCAGCTTCTAGGTGTCAGCTGAGGCAGCAAACTGCACCTGAATCCCAGGAGGTATGATTTACAGGAAGGGCCTAGCTAATGTCCAGAGGAGGCAAGGCCCCCAGGTGGAGATACATCATCCTGCCATGGTGTACAGCCAGGCCTGTGACATTCACCTGCCTGACCCACACAGCCTTTAGAGCCAATTCTCATCCCAAAGCTATGGATCTGACTTGCTGACTTCCCTTACCGATATTGTACCAACATGCAGGAAATCTGTTCACCTTGGGGCCTTGCTGTGGATATGGGTATGGCTGGCACAAGATTTACACCAGCTCCCCTAGATTAACAAGGACCAGTGAGAGCATGCCATATGTTGTCCGAACCACAATGCTTCCCAAGGTTTGGTTGCCTCTCTCGGGGTACACCCATTCCAGGGTGCCCTGCCCTTCACATAGAAAATTAAATTCTCCCCAGAGCACATGCAAGATTCACCAGGATCTTTTGCATTACCACAATGGATGCCGCAAGGGCACCCATCTAAGACACTCTAGGTTAATGAACCTGAACCCGACTCCCTTTTGATCGGCTGAGGACAACGGAGGACATTGCATGCCCCTTCCGAAAAGGCACACGCCGATTTCTTAAGAACGACTGACCCATGTTCAACAGCTATTTGCATGGTACCCTCCTCCACTATAGCCTTCAAGGTTCTTGTTTGAATATTTGCTATTACCACCATCTTCCATGCATCCTCCTGTGGTGATCTGCCTCCAGGGTCCTGGGCAGAGTCCACGTTGCTGCCGAGCTTCTCCTTGGTCTGTTGAATGAGGTCCCACATCCCCTTGTGGACCTCTACCACAGTGCGCCTCTCCACTCCACAAGCATTGATGTGGTATGTGACCCCCCCTGCCACATCCTCCACAGCTGGGTCATAGGAAGGGTACTGCCTGCTCATGAGCACAGGTCGTACTGGTGTTCAACAACATAATCGGTGAGGATTGTTAGCTACTCATCTGAAACGCTTCTTCCTTGGTGGCCCCTTCTCCTTGACCTATGCCTCTTCGTGGCATGCTGCCTCTTTCTGCAGGCTGTCTCCTCTTGCCCCTAGTGGACCTTGGTGGTGCAGGGGCACCTGTAGGCACCCCATAACAAAAGAGGAACTCCAGGGAAAGGAGAGCAAACCGGTCGACCCTGGAAGAACAATTCTCAAACAATATACAGAGACCGGTCACGAAAGTAAATCCAAATGGCAGAACATGTGTAGGGGGAAAATGCATGCTACACTTGGGTCACTGCAGCATTGGTATTGTGATGTGGAATGATTTGTTGCCATGTGTATCTAGCCACACGTCAATATGCTCAGTTCAAATGCATGTCTCATAATTGTGACTCAACCTTTTCCCTAGACTTGTGTCATTGTAGTCATTCTGTTTGCAGGGCATGGGCATATGTGTGTGTCAGCTGCTGGTTGACTCATGTTCACTTCATGCTACTTTTACTATTGTGTATAACACTCATACATTGTCACTGTTGACTGATGTCTATGTTCTTTGTTCCATTTTCCATAGTTGGAGCGGCTGGCGAAGAGGGTGCAAGCAGTGCTTTGGAGCAGAAACCCAGTGACACAGACTCCAGACCCAGGTGCAGACCCCAGCCATGCCCAATTGCGACCACCTCTTCAGAGGGCAATGTGGCGGGGGGAGCATTACATACATCCTGCAAGGCTGCTAAGGGTCCAGGGATAACATCATTGTGGGGGACACCTCGGCAGCGGTGGGACAGGGTGGTGGTGACATTGCCACACAGGGGCCCCAAAGCATGGAGACCTCTCAGGATGCATCAGGTTTGATGGAGGTGGAGAAGCAGGATAAGTGGGCCATTGTAGCTCAGCCCATGTTGTCAGATGTGGGTACCGAGGTTGTGTGCAGGCTGCACACCTGTCCCTGAGATAGAGGGATGTGCAGTCCACTGTGAAGGGGTCGGCACACCCCTCTATCACTTGGCCATCTGTTGCAGTGCTAAACGCCTTCAACAATGCCTTCACTGAGACCAATGCCACACTTCCAGCTGATATGAACATCAGGGATGAGCTGCAGCCCTGCTGATGGGTGCCTTGAGGCAGAGGGCTTTGATGTGTAATGCTGTACAAGCATCTCATGAGATGCTTGTACAGCATCACAAACAGATGGGTTGTCTCTTGGTACAATTGGCAACAGCACTTCTTTCCGGTGGTCTCTCTGTGCTGGCCACGGCAATGGCCCTCTCCTCCTCCTGAAGTGTGACCCAGTCATCTTCCAATGATGCCTCCGTGGCAGCTTCTAACATGGCCTCCTTTGCACCAGTTCCACAATTGCCCAGTCTGGATGTGCCAGTGTCCCTGGTGGAGGTGGAACTGTATGCAATAGCAGAGGAGGTGGCCGCTCATTCTGCGCAGGAGCCTACAGGTGAACAGGCAATGGAGCTACACCAGGCACTTGAGGGCAATGCAGGTGCTGTACTCCTCTAACACAGTAGGAGAGGCAATCAGACACTGACATGGCAGAAGTGAGGAAGGAGGCCCAATGGTGCCTGTGGGCTCTGGTGTCAGCCCGGGTGGATTATGTGAGGCAACGGGAGGTGGATAGGCAGCACGCATGTGATACAGCAATTGCCAGGGACAGGGACGAGCTGGGGGAGAGGTTGCTGAGTGGGCAGGCTGCTATCCTGGGGGAATCTTGCAGGGCAATGGAGGAGATTGAGTCTCAGATGAAGGAGAGCCTGCGAGCCCTACAGGAAACAACAGAGGCCGGCCTGCAGGAGGAGGCAGTAGAGGGGGAATCGCCTTTGGTCAAGGCATTGTCTGACATCACAATGGACTAGCCCACCACCGGTTATACAAAGTTCTTTAGTTGTAGGTTTCATTTGGTAGTTATATTTACTTCCTTGGACTACATTTTCCTCCCCCTTTTTATGTACATAGTTTGTTTTAATACAAGTTAATGATTCTACCACACTGCTTGCTGTCTCTTTGTCCATGTGCTCAATTTGTTTGGCCATGTTCTCCAAGTGAGTATTTCCAATGGCTGTCATGTGGCTTAGGGCCTCACTCTGTGTGTTGTGCTATTACTGTGTTGTTTGCTGGCGGAAATATGTGCATTCTGTGTGTGTGTGATGAACGTTGCATCCATGTTCATTAACCCTATTAAAAAAAAACAAATGCATTAGATGCTTTTTTTAGATGCTTTTTAGATGCTTTTTTTAGATGGTATGGCATTAGATGCTGTGACTGTCGATGGAATGACTATAAACCCTATTGTAGATGTGGGGCAGGTCTGTTGCTTGCCTGCTTCTGTGATTTGCTGTACAGGCATGTTGGCTAATTGTGTACCTGGAGTGGATGGGTGTGTGAAACATGCATGCTGTGGTTGACTTTGTAATCTATTGGTGAATATGTTAATGGGTGTTTTGTGATGTCATGTACTGTTAGTGCTTGACATGATGGAATTATTTTCATTGAGTTGGAAATATGAACATGTGTTTCACATGTAAGGGAGGGACCATCAGATGACTGGAGGTGGCAAGGGCTGGTTGTCTGATGCCATTCCTTGTGAAGGGGCACCGCATTGTTGCCATCAGTATTTCATTGTTTGTTTGAGTGACTTATTTGGTGTGTGTGTAATAGTGTCAATGCAAGGATGCTTTTGGTGATGGGTGAGATGTTTCATAGTGGTGTTTGGGGTCTCTTATTGGGATGTGTTCTCACTTCTTCATGTGGCTTGATACATGTTCCACATGGTTTAGATGTTTATTGCACTGGTGCTTCAGTTCATTGTACGTTGAGTTCCTTTCTGGTCCACTGATGTTTAGATGTTTAGATGTTCCTTTGACACTTGCTTGTCAACGTGGGTGTGCCCACACTTCATTCACAGATATGGCTATTTTGCATCCTGGGTGTTGAGAAGGGATGTGGCCTCACTTTGGATCAGTGGGCTACACTCATACCTTGTGCACTGTGAGACGTACATCATGTGGCCAAAGTGTAGCTGGTCCAACAGTATGGTGTCCTGTTGATGTGCTGCTGAGTGTGATCTAGCAAGGAGCCATGGAAGAGGCTGCAGTCCTGGATTTAATGGCAGTGTTCCCAGCTGATAATATTGGAGGAGGATGTCTGACAGGTATGCTTCATGGTGGACTCAAGCCAGAGGAGCTGTGGAAGGTTGGTGTTCCGCAATGGGCTTGGACAAGGGCAGACGTGTGGGTGGTTTCTTGGGTTGGGGGTTGGGGCAGAGGTCAAGTGGGGCATTCAGAGAAGGGTAGACTTGCGGTGGTGTCATGGGTTGAGGGGTTGGGGCAGAGGTCAGTGGGGGTACTGGGGAGGAGGGTGGACTTCCAGGTGGTGCCTTGGGTTTGGGGGTTGGGGCAGAGGTTAGTCCGGGTACTGGGAGGAGGAGGGGATTGTGGGTACTGCCTTGGGTTGAGGGATGGGGCATCGGTCAGTGCGGGTACTGGGAGGGGGGCGGACTTGTGAGTGGTGGTTTTCCTTTTGTGGGACAAAGTACAGTTTCACCAGGATTCACGGGTGCTGCTTTTAGCTAGGGGGATGAGGCCCAGTTTGGATGGGCTACGCAGGTGCTGCTTTAAATTAGGGGGCCAAGGCAGAGTTTTGCCGAGGTACGGGGGTGCTGCTTTGAGTTAGGGGGATGAGATGCAGTTTTGCCGAGATACACGGGCACTCCTTTGAGTTAAGGGTTTGGGGCGCAGTTTCGTAGTGGTTCTGGGACGAGGACTTATGCGTCGCATGAGAGGGTGGATGTAATGATGATTGCTTGTAAGTAGTCCTTGATAACTTTTTTACATGGGCCTGGCACAAAGGTTGTTTGATGTGCACATTTTTGTTTGACATGGGGGCATGTTGTAGTCGTCCTGGGAGCAACTTGTTATTCTTCGAGCAGCAGATTTCTTTGCACTTTTGGTTCCATGAATCGGCTCCCCACACTAGTCTTTTCAACCGAGCAATGTTCTTTTTCCTGCAAATTAGGTAGCACAGACTTAGCATTTTTGTCTGTAAATTAGGCCCCTAATAGTTTCAAGTGTATCAACTGAATGGCAACTAGAAAGGATATTATTTAAATAACAGAAATGTTAACTTAAATTGTAATACAGAATGTATAATATGAAGCCAATGAAAAGAAAGAACAAACCATACATGAATTTCAAGTTCTATAGGTAGGAGGTGAAAGCATTTTTGTTTTGTTTCAGTGGTATTAATACAGAACAGTGATCATAAACAAATCTGAACAATGAATTGCAGACTGTGACGGCGTAATTAGAGAAACAATGTCAAAAACTGTGGCAAAAAAATTCCTAGTACAAAAAAATCAATATTCTTTTAGTGCATTTTGGCACAAGAGTAAAGGACTAGGAGTAGGGCGAACATTGCTTTGGTGAAAAAACACATTGGGTGTCATTGCGGGTTGGGCGGTAATATGACAGAAATTCCAAACGGCAGAGTTACTGTTACCACAGTGGTGTGCGGCAGAATTAGCACATCATTACAACTTGTTGAAAGTGTACAAACAACATCAATGGTAACAGTAATTCTGTCCAGTGGAATTACCGCCCAAACAGAGACTGCAACAATAAATATGACTGTATCCAGCAGAATATTTGTTACTGCAGTACTTTTGACGTTAACTCTGCCGGCGGAATTACTGCAGGCAGAAATAGCATCATTGCCAGAACAGGAAGCATGGCAGTGGCCATTTTGAAAAAGCCAATTCGATCTGAATCCACCACCTCCTGTAGCAATCCTAAGCAACAGGACACATTAGTCATGTTCCAGGACAGATCTGAGGCTAAGGAGACTCCATTCTGGCTCAGAAAATCTAAATTCCGTGATGTAGAGTTACAGGTCCTCACTGATGAGGTGGTGGCCCACGTGGAAGAACGATATGGCAACTGCCACTGCAAAACCTCAGGGCAGTATAGGTCAACCATCTGGGCATCCATCTGCCAGAAGGTGACAGTTGTGGGCATGGTCCCCCGGGATGGAGGGGACTGCATAAGAAGATAGAATTACCTCAATGTTAAGGTGTGCAACCTACTCTCACAACACTGGCAGGGGTCATTGGCCACAGCAGGCAGCACCATGGATCATCTTGTCTTTACCCCATGGGAGGAGATAGAAAGTTCCATCCTACACATGGAGGGATTGAGGGAGTTGGTGGAGCTGAGGCCGGAGCCAGCAGCCAGGACCAATCTGATGAGTGTGAACGTCCCCCCCCACTTCCCCTGACAATGCACTAGGTAAACGACCAATCAAAGTATGTGTCCCTTAGCGCAGATGGGCCCAATGGACAGTGTGAGATGCCACCACATGTCCATAGGAAATGCCACCCAATGTGTACCAAATCAGAGCCGGGTTCAGGCATGGGTGATTCAGCCTACAACCAAATAAGTATTGTGTGGAAAGTTTTGAATGGATCTCTACCACTGCTCTGGGCAACCTTCCACATCACCGTTTTTAGCCCATCTGCTCCATTTCAAAAGGGGTACAGCCATATAAAATCAGTCAATTACTGCCACCAATAGTAGCAGCCCAGCCCAAACTGCTAGGCCCGGTCCCCTGTGCATGGAAACACAAGCAACCCCAGACATGTTTCAGCCTTGTTGGGCCTCCTCTGTGAGGTGCAGCTTGGTTCTGTATGGTGCAGCTAGCAAGGGACCCACGTCTGGGCATACCCTCTTTCACATAGGGAGATAAACTGCAACCAAAAAAATGAAGGATGGAAGATTTTGAATGAATCTGAACCACTGCCTCTGCTCTGGGCAACCTTCCACACCACAATTTCTTAGCCAGTCTTTGCCATTGGGGTCCAACCCAATGCAAATCAGTCAGGTGGTAGCAGCACAGCCCGAACTGCTAGACCAGATCCCCTCTGCATGGAAACACAAGCAACCGAGTTTCAGCCTTGCCGGGCCTCCTCAGTGAGGTGCAGCTTGGTTCCCTATGGTGCGGCGAGCAAGGGACCCACGTCTGGGCATACCCTCTATCACATAGGGTGACAAATTACAACCAAAAAAGTGATGGGTTGAAGGATTGAATGAATCTGAACCACTGGCACTGCTCTGGGAAACCTTCCCACCACTGTTGTTTAGCCCATCTGCGTCCTTGCAAGACGCGTCCAGCCATATACAAATCAGTGAGGTACTGCCTGCAGTGGTAGTAGCCCAGCCCAAAATGCTGGGCCAGGTTCCTTCTGCACAGAAACACAAGCAACCGAAGACATGTTTCGTCCTTGTTGGCCCTCCTCAGTGGGTGATTCGGCCAGTCACCCATGGCGCCACGAAAGCCCCACTGACACAACAGGGGCTAGGGGTGCACAGATTATCATTGTTCCCTGAGCGCTGCCAGGGCCAATGCCATCACTGCATGCAGGGGTAGGTGGGCAACTGTGCACGTAACCATGTACAGCAGTATGAATGTGCATGGGTGCACAAGCAACTATGTGCAGCACTCATGTGTTTTGATAAAGACCAAGTGCCAAAGTGGACCCCCAGCACAACCACATGGAAAGGCCACCTTGGCAGCTCAGGGGACAAAGAGCACATGTCAATGGGGTGTACACCCTCAGCAGCCACTACACCCACCTAACTGTGGTCATATGCAATGGCCTGCTAATGACCATACCCTTCAATCCACATGTGCAGGATGTCTCTCCACCATGTAGCATGTGTGACTAGAAAGCTAACTTTCAAGTATGCATATGTACTGACAGCATGTCATTTCTCACGCAACAGGGTTGCAGCCGACTCAGGAGGAGGAGGAGCAGGGTTAGGGCCATCAAGGGCTACACCATTAGCCGCCACCCCTGCAACACCCTTCAATGGGAATGGCAGGTTAAAGGGCAGCAAGTGACACCATGGTCCCACAGCACCACATCTGCCAGTGTCAGTGGCAGCACTGAACCCATTGAGAGTGATCTGGACACATCCACAGGGATGGCACCCATGGCACCTGCAACTGTCCCCAAACATCCTGCCAATGTGGACATGATGGGGGGCCAGCGGCTGACAGGCGTGCCTGAGGCCACCCAAAAGGCCCATGTCACGCTCTTGCACTTGAGCGGGACAGCCAGCATCATGGACGGCAGCGATGCCAGGAGACAGAGTGTGATTCAGACATCAGATCCTATGGGTCACCGTTTTTCAGCCCCAGCCCCATAGGCCTCAACCCATTCCCCATGCCACACAGGATGATGCACTGATAAGGAGGCCGGATGCGATGGAACAGCGCCAGATGCGGCTGGAGAGACTTGCCAACACAAAGGTCCTCCACATCTAGGGCATCTAGGGCTGTGTCCAGGGTGCCACAAACACAGATTGTTAGGGCCATAGACCATGACAAACATCAGGTGTTTGCAACATCTGCCACCCTGACTGTCTATGGACAGACAGTGTGGGAATTGACAAACAGCATCTCAGCCTTCGCCGAGGCCATGAAGGCCACCAGATAACTGACCATGCAACACCTCTCGGGGCCTGAGTCTGAACAGTCCGGCTCCGTCACCCACCACAGAGGACTTGCTGCCCAGCACCCCATATGCCCCCTGGCATGCATGCTGGCCCCAAAGGTGCTGGGTGACACCAGTAAGGAAAATAGGCCACACACGTGGCTGGACATTTGTAGATAGGCACAAGGTTGTATTGGGGATGGTGTTTTGTGAAGGGGGAGGTGAAGGTGTGTGTTGGGGATGGTGTTGTTTGAAGGGGGTTATGGGGTCAGGGGGTGTTGGGCGTCTGAACATTTTCACATTAAACATTTGTTCACCTGTAGCAATGCCAGGACATTCCTTTTTTTTGTACATGTGTTTAGTTGTTAAAGTGACAATATTTTCAATGGTGCATGGCATATAGAAAGAAATGTGCTCAGCAAAAAAGTGTTAATGAGTGCCTGACAAAGCATTCATCCAGCTCGGACCTCATCCCGGCGACTGCATGAACTGCATTACCCACAGGCAGTGTTTTCACCTCTTCAGGGTGTGGCATGTCCACTTCAGGGTGTAGGGGGACATTCCTCCTGAGGCACATATTGTGCAGCATGGTACAGACCAGCACAATTTTACCAACCTTTTCAGGCCTATACATGAGTGGCCCTCCGGTCCGGTACAGGCAGCAGAAACGTGCCTTCAGAAGTCCGAAGGTCTACTCAATACAGAGACTGATACTGCTGTGTGCATCACTGTAGGTCACCTTCTGTGGCATCTGTAGATCCTGCACAGGTGTCATGAGCCATGGCATCTGGGGGTATCCAGAGTCACCTGAAAGGACAAAGGTCAAAGGTGTCATTCACAGTGCATTGTGAATGTTTTGCCATTTACTACAGCATGTTGATGGACATTCTGTGCATGCATTCAGAGTTTCATCACACCACATGTCTTGCTATTACAGTATGTGCATGTGGAATCAATCAGTATCTGCTTTGTTGTGTTACACCCTGGACCTAGCTCACTGACCGCAGTTGCCATTTTTCAGGGTGTATGAATGTTATCGCAAGATGCCCTGGTGCCTGTTTTGGTCCTGTATGTTGCCCTCATGCATGTGCCCTGATGGCTATTTAGTTGTACCTTAGAGGGTATCTGTTGTCTGTGTCTTTTCCATGATGGGGAATGTAACTAAGTACTTGGTTCAACAACTCCCAGTGTTACTTTTATTTCCTGCAGTGCAGCACTTTGTGGTAAAATGATTAATGATGAATCATGTTGCATTTGAATACCTGTATTCATGTGTGCGTTGGTAGGCTGTTGTGCCAATGCGTATATGCATACTCATACAGCACTGTCCATCATGCCCTAGTCCTGTGGGTTGTAGGTTGTCCTTTGTGTGGTGAGAGGGTAAGTCATGCATGTATATGGCTTTGTCAGGGCATGCATTTTTCTGTTGTGCCTACACAACTACCCCTTCACATTGCTTTTCTGTAGTGAAGCAACTTTCCATTGTGTGATGGAACTTGTACTCACCCACTATCCATGCCCCTTGGCCTCTGTGCCCCTCCAGGTTTCCAAGTAGTGTACTGTTGCATAGGACCATGGCATTGTGGGTGGAATCTGCGAAGTGGGTACAGCAGTATGTGATGTAGAGTTCTGTATCACAGGTCACCTGGACGTTGAGTGAGTGATAGTGCTTCCTATTGCAATACACAGCTTCATGTGCCTGGGGGCCACCAACGCCACATGGGGTTCAGTTCAGGGCTGAAATGAAGTTTGCCATGTGTGCCATAGCATGAAACTGTACCTTCATGGCATGCTCCTGTGCCAGGGTGCTGGGCATGGAGATATACTGTAACACATGGCGCAGGAGGGCTTTCAGCACCTGTCCAAGCACGATTGAAAATGTTGGCTGCACCATGCCGTGCAGCATTGCCATGGAGCGCAGAAAGGTGCCAGTTCTGAGGAATTGCAGGACGGACACTAGCTTTACCATAGGGGGCGTAGCTGTTCGAATGTTAATCCTGCTTTCAATGACCCCTGGATAACGGTGAGCAGATCACCTATGGTCTCCCTGTTCAGCCACTGCATGGTTACCAGCTGGATGACTGTGAGAGTCCAGAGTGAGGGCCTGGGTATGAGCGCTTTCCTTGTATCGCGGCTCCTCCTCCTCCTCTCTGCGCCCTGTGCCATGTGCTGATTTTCTTGCCTCTGTAGGCAAGCAGCGTGAGCAGCTGCATGTTCCAGTTCTCAATCACTAATGGCAGCATGGTGTTGGAAAGTGTGTTTGGGAAAGTCATATGCCTTATGTAGCCCTTTTGAGTGGATTGGGTGCACCTGTCGCTTCATTTGTGGCACCTATATACATTTAACTGAGCAGTGTTTTTGGTGGTATTACCACCCAATTTCAGTGATATAACTGCCTTATCTCAACTTGTGATATGACGGTAATACAGCTTTTGTGCTATTAGCGGTAATGCCGCTGTGTCACATTCAGCAGAATTACCATTGACGGGATTACTGCCAACTCATAATTTGGTGGAACGGTAATTGTGGCAGTAATTCTGTTACTGCCACTCTTACCATGTACCGCTCAACTCGTAATGAACCCCCATTGAAAGTTTTTTTTTTTTAAATTCTAGGGTGATTTTTGCCCTAGTGCTATTTGTACTTGGACTTGTGCAACTATTCTCTAATAGCAACCCCTGGACCTGATTTACAAGCATGTTTTTTCAATGGGAAAACACCACTGGAAAACGATTTGTAAATCATTCCCTCTATGTGAAATGTTTTAACAAATATTGCTATTGAAAAAGAGATAGGCTTCAGGTGTGGATTCCTATTAATATTAAGAAATGCATTTTTTGTTCGAAGTGATTCCCATTAACTCCTTTACTTTTGTTTTATTTTGTTTCACTGCACTCACATGGTTCACACTTGTCTTTCGGTGTGTTCAACATTAATACCTGAATTGGGTATAAGAAACATCTGTTATTGACTTTTAGTTAACATTCTTACTTTGTTATTACAAGCACTATGTAAGCAAGCGTTCCAGTTCGAATATGTATTTCCTCTAAGTGAAGGACCACGCGTTTTACGTGCTACGTTCACGATGGTGGACAACAAACACATGTATTCATTTAATGCGTTGCCCTGTGTTTTGACACGCCACATGATCCTTTAAATGAATACATGTCATATAAACAAGCATATCTGGGATGCCCTACGTTAATCACCATGATCGACCACACCCCTTACATTATGTGTGTGTGGTCACACGGTCCTGCGAGTTAAATTAAAGTGTGCAATATCGCCAAAATACAGACAAATATCTTTAAAATAGTTTGTCTTGGCATGCAGTGCTCTGACGCCCCCTGGGGGCGCGTATGTGCTTATACAACCACACAAATACAGTTACATGCATAGATAGTGTACTTCTTGACTTCCCAAGAGATCTATTCTAGCATGTTGATCATACAGTACATATTTTTTTTTCTTTTCGCCACCAAGAGTCCAAGTGGAATGGAACGTGCTCTAGTGGGTTGGAGAGGATATCAAGTGAGAGTTTCCCCGTTAAATATATAGCGGGTATTTCCACATTTGCACACTATTTAAAAATAAAGGCTACATGCATTACTGAAGCTGTACAAACAATGCAAACTACTAAGTGCCCAGCAGGAAGTGGAATCAAGACGTAACTCATTGGTGTGTGTTCACTGCCGATATGGCACAGGCAGAAATATGAAGTATCCTATAAGCCCCTTCATTGGTCTATTGCTGATAAAGTAGAGTATGGAAGGGACCACATACAGTCAGTGATGGAAATGCAAAAAAACAAGTGATATCATGTCTAGGAAAAAAGAGACACCCACTTCCTCCTATATATTTATATGTAACATTTAAATAAAACAGGAATATGATTGTCACTTTATAAACCACATCATACACTCATAAACGGAAGACTATGAGCAGCAAATAGCAATTTGCAGGAAACCTACACATTATCCTGTATAATTGTATTTTAAAGACTAATAGAAACACAAGAAACACAAGGTCATATTCTGACACACACGCGCAGACATTTTAAAAAATCAGGGAGAGCTTTTTTTTGCAATTACCTTTGTATTGGTGTCCCTAAGAATTTACAGCTAGACTAATTCACGGAGCGTTTTCCAATGGGAATGCGCAATTATAAAACAAGACTGTAACTCAGGTCCATAATCTGAAGCAAACAGTTGCTCTACAGGGGTTTTCCGAAGCAGAAGCAGATGCACGAATCCAAGCTTTAGCATAAACAGTAGCCCATAATCCAACCCAGAAGTGTGACACGCGTATTTACCAGGTTCACTGACATGTGACCTCCCTCCCACTGGCCTAACTCATCTAAATACTGTCAAACGTGTCTTCGTAAGGGCGCCATGACGGAGTGGAAACTGCGAGGCCTCGTACAGTTTTTCCCTGCCCGTAGCTCCCGAGTTTATGATTGCTTCTTTTCCTTATCCCAACTGCGACTTGGGCTCGCATGGATTGGTCAGGTTTTTGACTCACCATTGCAGGGTTTGTTCCAGTCTATCTGAAATTATTATTTGGGAAGACATTTTTCCCACAGCCTCAATCCAGGGATCTATACCCCTATTCCTGCACTGAATACTGATTTGTTTGAATTGAGAACCCTCAAAATCTGGAACCTAGTAGAGAAACAATATTATTTTTTTTAATTTATTTATTGTTGTTTTAATCAAGATAAAAGAAAATCTTGATTTTTTCAACATTACAATATTAGCAAAACATTTTCTGGTAAAATACAACATTTATGCATACACAATTGTTTGTTACAAATTGATATGTTTAACAGATATGCATAAAAACATGAAAGTTAGATTGATTAACTCAATTTTTCCCTAGCTTTTTTATTTTTAAACCGTACAAGTTCAAAATAGCATATCTAACAGTTTTCCTTACAGTGTGAAATAGCAAGTTCCATAATTCTGTAGTAGACTCAATGTATGATCCCTCAAATAAAGGTTTAAAAAACAAGATCCTCTGTGGAAGTAATATTACACATTCTGCACATAAGTGTCTCAACGTTTCAGGAGCGGATTGACAGTATCGGCAAGGCAGTGCTTTTAGTGGTAAGAAACATTATCACATGTAACAGGAACGGAGGATGGGCAAAAGGTGTCTTTCTTTTCGTAAATAACAAAAAAAACCTATTTTTAAAAGTATGACAAATGTGTTATTTATCTACATTTGGTTTTGGGCATAAATGCGATTTTATTTAACTAATGTGCATTTGTAAAATGTTGTTATGTCAAATTTTTTCATTTAAAAAATATTTTTTTACGACGTACATATTTTCATTTAAAACAGTGATTGATTTTACAGATGTATATTATAGTCAACATACATTTTCCAATAAAGAAAAACCACTAGCTGTCAATCTATTTGAATTACATTTTCCAAGCACTAAAACACCCTTCTTCAATTTTAACCATGATGAACCGTGCGTTAGTTAGATTTAGGTCCGCAAATAAGTATTCAACGAGAAAGATTAGCTCTAAATTAGGCAAGTAGTGCTGACGTACATGTGCTGAGTATTCATTTCGAATGTATATGTTCTTACGGCCCGATTCATGGATTTATTTGTGTGACAAATCAAGGACTTGTGCACAAAATCGCACGTAAATCCCTGTTCGTTGATTCATGGAACACAATGCGCAGGGTTTACCTGGGACTTTGGAGGAACCCAGCGCCGGTCCAACACGTCACAGTGACATCACAAAGGCCTTTGCTTGAGACTCCAAGCAAAGGGCCAGCCGGGCCTGTGCAGTCACCTAAAAAGGGGGCAGAACGCATGGAATGAGGAGGACAAGTGAAAATGTGGGCATTATGAGCGATGTTCCACAATGAAATATTCGCACTGCCCATGCGTGCAAAACAACCGTATTCATGGAACTGAAAGGGATCGCCGGCACGCAAAAAAAGTACATGCAAATCCCAAAACACCTTTGCCACGCGATAGCAGGCGTAAACATCAACGCACACTCAAACAAATGTATAGAAAGCATGTGCGATCAACAAACATACATATACAGCCACAATGAATGCACTATTTGTTGCAGCTGTCATCCTGGGACACATCAGGAGGAGGAGGACGGCCAGGGCCCGAATCTTCCACCCAAGGACCAGCCTTTGTGGGATGCCTGATGACCAGGTCTATGGCAGGTTTAGGTTCCTCCCCATATCATCCTAGACCTGGTCACAGGTGGGAAGATGACCTCTACCCTGTGCTCCCAAGCACTGAGCCCCTTGCAAAAGGTGCTCACTGTGCTGCATGTTTTGGCCACTGGCAAATTTCAGTTAACCACCTCTATAGTCGATGGCATTTCACAGGCCACACAGTCATGCTGCCTACACTAGGTGTTGGCAATAATAACTGCACATCCTTCTGTCCGCCGGCATATCTATATGCCCAGAACACCTGCAGAAAGGCAAGCAGTGGTCCAGGATTTGTATGGGGTGGCACACTTCCCAAAAGTGCTAGGTGCCACTGATTGTACCCATGTGCCTTTACGCCCACCGCGAGCAACAGAGCACATCTACCGCGACCGGAAATACTGGCACTCCATCAATGTTCAGGTTGTGTGTGATGCCAAGGGCATCATTACTAAAGTCTTTTCCAACAATCTTGGCAGCACCCATGATAGTTACCTATTCAGGATGTCCCCCCTACACAGTGCACTGGAAGCTGGGAAGCATGGAAGCACATGACTCATTGGTGAGTAGGAATGGCCATATGGATGCATGTTGCACACAGACAAATAGACCTTGTCAAAAAATGACAATGACAACCATTCTAACCTCTACAGGGGACAGTGCCTACCCTCTGAGCACATACATGATGATGCCAATAGGCAACCCCAACACACCTGCTGAGGTAAGATACAACACTGCCCATATTGCAACTCAGGGCAGAGTGGAGCACACATTCAGGGGTCTCAAGTCATGTTTCTGTTCCCTTGACCACTCTGGTGGTGTGTTGCTATATGCACCACCAGTAGGCTGCAGGATCATTGTGGCAGCATGTGTCCTTCACAATGTTGCAACACAGCGTGGCGTCCCGGTGGACATGTTGGTGGCACCCCATCCACACCCACAGGCCCACCGCTTGCGTATGGCTGGGAAATGGGCAGGTGGAGAGGATGCACGTACCCAGCTTGTGCAATCATATTTCACCTAAAATCCCTCCCCTGTCATGATCTCTGCTTCCAAAAGATCAGGACTTGCCCGACTCCCTTGGAAGCAGACCCATAACCCCGGTTCCGAGTGCCAGCCTGTCCCAATTGGGACCTTTTGGACCCTGTCCTGGCGCCAGTGGCACCAGGCTCATAAAGATGCCCAGTCCCAGCGCTGGAAGCGCCGGGCTCATAATGCTTGGGTGGACTTACCTGCAGCAGACCATGCTCCTTACTTACCTGCCAGTTGAACCCCTGATCCTCTTCTGTTTGGGACTACTTTTCCTGTTGGGTGGGGCAGGAGCCACTCCCTAGGTTCAGAACACTGGAACTCTTCTGGAAAGCAGGAACTCTTTTCTTACCTAGGCGTGGCTGTGGAAGGAGACACCTAAGCACTACAGGAGGCTATTTAAACCACACCCGATGGATGAATCTTGCTTTGCGTTATTCTGCATTCTCTGCAGCAGAACGCTCATCGTGTCTTCTGCTTCTGATCCTGGGCCTACGGGAACAAAGGCTTACCATCCTGGAATCCAGTCTTCAGCAGCACCTGTAAAGACAAAGAAAGAGCAGGTTAGCACTACGGTCTTCAGTGGCAGCGCATCTCTTACCTGGTCCATCGGCTGTCACCAACGCCTCGCGCTGCATTCCGGCATCTGAAAGACAAAGGCTTACCTACTCTTCGCATGCTCCGGAGGTCTTCACACTGCATTCCGGCATCTGAAAGACAAAAGCTTACCAGCTCTTCGCACGCTCCGGAGGCCTTCGGCGCTGCATCCCGCATCTGAAAGACAAAAGAAGGTGCGTTTAAAGACATTGGGCAACTTTATTACTCACGTGCCATTACTCCTTCCCACGCCGAATCCAGTGGGTATTCCAGCACCCTTCAGCTTCTCTAAAGCTCCGAACTTGTACCTGCAAGATAAAAGGGACAGTTAGTGCGCATCGTGAAGCAGGCTACAAGCGCTTACTTACGTGCTTCCAGGCGCTTCTATTCCTCACGCGGGTTCGATCCTCAACTCTCATCAGCCCGCCATCCGCCATCGCCGGAACCCTGCAAAACAAGAGATAGCATTACAAAAGACTTTTAAGACATTTGAAGTGCCCAGAACTTACCGTTCGTGCAGTTAACGACGGACAGCAGTCCTCTGAGGTCAAGAGGCCTGCACCCTTATCCAGTGAAGAAACTGGTTACGGCACCCTGCCCCGAGGCAGATGGAGAGCTCGACGTTCACTTACCTAAGGTAAGGGCGTTAACCTTTGGGGTTCTACAGGAGAAGAGAAAGGGAAGAGGAGAGAGGCACCCAATAACCCCAGTTCATTAATCCCATATTTTCTATCTGCAGACATCTTACTCTTCGAGTCAGACATACAGTGCACAGAGGTCCAGCCCAAAGAGCCAACCGTGTGTTACACATCACCTTTGAAGATACGGCATTCACCCAGTCAAGACCGGCGCCTCTGCGGGAATCAGGTGAGCGTTACATCCCCTGTGGAGTGCACATGATCCTGCTACATCCCAGGTGCCATTCAATGATGACAATGGGCCAATCCACTGTGCCCACACAACCACCCTGAGAAAGTGCACTTGGAAGTGCTAAATTGTGTGCATCCCTTAGAACTAAAACACGTCATCCTGTGTTTCCAAAAGAAACACATTGAAGAGGGAGCGTGCCACTACCACCATGCCAACCAAGCAATGAAATCACCTCTGTGTCATCAAAACCATCCCACATGTAATGTAAAAAGATAATTATACTGTACACTATACCCACTGTAGTGCTCCCCTTCTGCTGTGCTGGATCTGACTAACTAACATACCAGTCAAATGTGTAAGCATCGATAAATCCAGAAACATCATGTTTAAGCTGCAACCCATACATGGCCTCACCTATTCACATGTACACAAACTGCAACAAGCACAATCGCTAACATATGCACACATGACCCACATTGTGCATGATGCGCACAAACATGTCCCGATTGTGGGATGTACAAAAGATTTGCAGTATTGACCCACAAGTTCTTCAACATTCCATAACAATCAATATAAATGAACATCTTACCTGTCCCCCTGGCATGCAGCTGACAGTCAAATTTCATCCCATGAAATAGCCATAATTTCCTGATGGAAGGAAGGATCTGCAGACAAAGAACAAAATGAAACATAGTGCAGCTAACACATACATGCCCCCAAAACATGAAGACACAAGGGCGCCCCTCAGTGACATGCAACACAAGCAAACAGCAACTCACATGACAATCCATCAACATGTGTCCCAGCACGCATGCACAAACACCTGCACACTGCATGCAAATCAAACACACAAAACACACACAATGACAAGCAACAACATACCCCACACGGCCTGTCAACCGCAATGGCATACAGCAAATGTGCATGTCACGTATCCCCATTCACTAGACGATGGCACATACATAATGCACTCATCAGACAACATGCTGCATGAAAATGTGAAGACATCACATATGCAGATAATAGATTCCAGCAAAAAGCTGGTACACCCCTTGAAGACTACCAATGAAAATATAAGGCATGCCATCCCCTGGGTAGAATTGGGGCAGTGCACTGAGCACAGTCTTGGGAGGTCATTTGTTAGGCACTTATACAATTACCCCAAATGTTTTGAAGTGCACACAGGGCAACAGGGTCAGGACAGGGGAAGGTAGTCAATGATAAATAATAGAATCAATGTTACAAACAAATCATGAACATAACTTGGAGGGGAGAGAAACCCACTATGCCTTGTGAGTGTAGACAATGTGCAAGTGTACAGGGGAGGGTGGCAAGGGAAAGGTTTGGATTTGTTCATGGAGACCAGCTCACGGTGAAGAGCTAAGAAAATAAAAGATAACTGTAAGTGCAACCTCCCGTGGTGATGCTGTGCGTGAGCAAGTGCAGTATATACACAGTTGATTTGATGATACATGTGGGGGGTCAGGGCCCCAAGGACACATGAGGGCCCTGCACATCAAGCATGGTACTTTATGATTAGCACAGAAGAGAGGGGGAGAAGGAAGAGGAGAAGAGAAAGGACTTGAGGATTATTGGTAACTTAAGGAGGTCCTGCTCAAGACCCAGGGGGTGAGCAAGGCTATTACACAGTAGGCAGCATGCAGAGGAAATGGATAAACCAACAACCCTTCCTATACCAAAGAGGTTGACACGCAGGGAGTTGTTGCCAGAGCAACACAGGAGTCTAGAAGGGGAGTATTTGATTGGGAAGCATTGAAGATAGAGTGGTACCTGGCCCCAGAAATCCCTGTGGATGATACACAGGGATTACAATGTAATCCGTGCTGAGACTGTGAGCCACTGAATGCTTTGTAGTGCAGGAGAGATGTGGTCCCTGGTCCTGAGGCCAATGATAAGTTTTGCTGCCCTAATATGGGTAAGATGGAGGGGTCGCAGATTGGATCAAGGAACAATAAGGAGGAGGCTTTTGCAGTGGTGTAGCCTGGAGAGAACCAGTGTACGGGTAACATTGAGTCACAGGGGGAAGGTGTGGAAGTGTACAGTTACTATGAGAAGGAAGAGCTGAAAGTGGGACTTCTTGGCAATGTGCAGAATATGAGGGATGAAGGAAAAGGGGGAGTCGAAGATCACTCTAAGATTCCTTGCTTCGGATGAGGGGGCAGAGGGTGAACTCACGGAGAAAGGACACAGCGAATAGAAGAAGTGGGCTGCATGGGATTCAATAGCGAGACTTTTGCTTCGGATGGCGTACAAGCTGAGGTCATTTCCAGTGCACCAGGTCAGGATGTCGGAGAGGCAGTCAGGGTGACTTAAGGTGCAAGTGTGTCAGTAGGAACTTTGCTGGGGAGGTGTATGTAATCAGCATAGCACTGGAATTTGTGGCAGAATGAGGCAATTAAGCATTGCAGCAGATAAATGTATATGTTAAAGACACATGGCAAAAAAATGGAGAGCTGCGGGATGCCACAGGTGGAGGAGGAATTAGGGTAGGAGAAAGGACACAGTATGGTTTTGTAGGAATGGTTGGCTATGAATGAGCGAAGCCAGTCCACTGGCTGCTCTTCGAGCATTTTAATGAGGATAGAATGCTTCTCTGTGTCAAATGCAGATGAGATATCAAGCAGGATGAGGGCACCAGGGGATTATGAGTTGAAGGATGCTAGCAGTTCCTCATGGGTGTTTAGGAGAGCAGTGTTTGTGGCTCAGGGAGGTTGGAATCCACACTGGTGTACATATACACTGCCAACAGGTACATCATGGGCGTCCATTTGGGGGAGGGCAAACTTCACAAGCAGTTTCCTCAGGAAGGTGGTGATTGAAATGTGGTGGTAGTTGGCTGGGCAGGAAGGCTCTGCAGATGGTATTGTAAGGATGGGTCACACAGGGGAGTTCTCGAGGGATGATGGAAAGGAAACTGCAGCAAAGCAGTGGTTACAAAGATCTGCAAGACCAGGGGCCATAGAGGAGATGTTGCCCTTGATGGTTCTGGATGAGCATGGTCCCACCTGTTTGGATGAGACCTTCATGGAGCGAAGAAGGAGAAGGAGGAATGAGGAGGCTGATTGGTAGGGGGTCAGAGGGAGGAGGTTTAGTATGTCTTGGCTTTTAGAAAATAAATGAGATGCAAGTGCATTACAAAGGGACTGTGAAAGAGTAGGTGAAGAAGATGCAGTGGATGGGTTGGCAAGTTGTCAGCACAGTTTGGAGACTGCAGCCATGATGCAAACCACTAGAATGCCAGAACACACATACTCACCTCTTGCACTCCCGGCAGGACCATGCTTGATGCATAAATGCATAGAGGCCGATGTCCCAATGGAATGCGGGCCACCGAGGCAACTGCATGGTAGACATAAACAGACAACAAAGAGCAATGTGATTCAGCAACCCTGGATAAATGCATGCTAAATGTAGGATGCAAGCCAAAACAGCATGGTGAATGCAGACTTTATTGTCACAGCATACAATTGGTCAAATACTGCATTAACTCGAATGCAGCAGTATCAGGCACCCAGTTGTGGTGAACTTGAAGCTTCAAGCAGCATGGTGCAGCATTCATAGTACATGCATGAAAAACCACCCACACCACTAACCCTAATGTGCTGGTACGCAACATAGCATCCCACAAATGTGCATTAATACCCACATGTTTGTTGCTTTTAACTGGTACTGCACACCGTAATGGTTGATCCATAATCAAGACAGCCCAAATGCCCCTTCTATCCATAAACCCACAAAATTGCAAGGGATGTGAAGTGCCACTCTTTACACATGATCAAAGTGCCATGAGCCACACATCAGCCGGCCATGCTTGCCACTACCAAAAACCCATGAAAGGCCCACATAGTAAGAATGTCCAGAATTTAGAATGTGAAAACAATCGCCCCACCAATCCATCAACACTACACCATGCCCAGACCCATCATCAGAGGCACACCCTGTGAAACACGCACCCATTATGAAGTAATGGTGGCCCACAAGACAAGTCAATCCCAAGTGAACACACACAGTGCTAGACTCCCATGCAAACACCACACAAGTGTCTGCTAATGCCCTTCACTTACCTGTACAGGGTACCCACCTGCCTTGCAAACAAAGCAAACCATCAGGAGATGCTTCCCCTAAATGCAATCACGTGCATAGTAACAACAGAAACAGCATGTACATCCATGACAACACATGATTTGCTACATATAATATGCAGAGATCACGCACTGCAGGAGCAACACAGGGTGACAGGAAATAGATTGTGATCAACCCAGGAGTGCATTGTACCACGACAGAGGGAGGTAGAGAGAGTGACACTGAGAGGTAAGCCCAAGGAAATGACACATCAAGGAGTATGCTGCCTGGATTGGAGATGGACGATGACACGTGCTATAGCACAATAGGTGCGGCCATAGAGGAATTCACCAAGGTAGATAACAGAGTGAAATGAGCACCACTTAAATAACCATACCAGCATATTAGCATGCAAAGCAAATATAAGTTAAGTAAGATATGCAACAAACATGCACACCAATGAAGCATGCCCAACATGCAAGACAGTGCTCATGCTTACCCACTGACTGCGCCAGCATGGTGTGAATCTTGCATCAAATTCACCCGGAACTGTGTCTCCTAAACAGAAACAGGAGGGACAGTGCCTGGTGGAAGGCATGGGGAGCATGGACGTCAAAGGGTGCAGGGCCTCTCCCCTGGGACAGCAGTCACCATCAGATCACAGATTACTGAAACAACATGGGAGAAGACATTACAGCAGGCATAGTGAAGTACCATTCACACAGAACACATGTGCTATGGAACAGATAAACCATATTTACCTGCACATGGCATCCTGTACACCACCATGCAAACATGCAAGTTGATCTCACTATGCATGCCTGCATGTCCTCCACTGCAAAGGTCATGGCCTTGAGATGTTGACAGCACACCTCAAGGAAAATTTAAGAAAACAAATAAAAAATAAACCAGGAAAGGGCCATTCAAAAATAAAATGCCAACATACGGGGCTGGGGTGAACAAAAGTATCCAAAAATAAAATAAAATAAAAAATATAAAAATAAAAAATATCCATCATGGACCGTGGAGGGGGGAGTAAGGAGGAAGGAGGGTCAGGGTGCATGTCAATTTCCACATGGGTGGATGTTTAAAAAAAAAAACTCCTTGGGTTGTTTCAGAAGGTGGTAGTAGAGCTTGAGGCTGACCACATAGTGCCCTGGCCTGGTCCTCAGTGGCAGTGGCCATGCGTGACACTGATGACTGCAGAAGCACACTGAGGGCTTGGAGGTCACCATGCACAACTTCACGGTGGGCGCAGAGTTTCGCCAAGACATCCTGCCTCAATGTCATCATCTCTGTTTGGAACAATCTCCTGGTGGCTGCCTCTTCCTCACAGACTGTAGCTCTGTGGGCCAACAACTCTTGCCTCAGGGGTTCCCTCTGTGCCCAACCCTCTGCAAGCGGGGATGCCTGCAGAGACCTCAGATCTGCCCGTCAGCTCATGCTGCTGGCCTCCAGAGCAGTCTGTGTGAGTGGCATGTGGACCGCATGACCTGCAGCTGTTGCTCCACCTGTGTTGCTGGTGGGATCATGGAACTGGCCACCCTATACATGCCCTCAGCCAAACTCTCTAAGGCAGCACCCTGCCAGAGTGCGGAACACAACATCTGCTGCTCCTACATGGTCTGTCCAGGATGCACACTGTCCCCACGTATGTGGAGCCCGCGCCTGCCTGACCCAGGGGAGCATGGCCCTTTCTGTGATTCCACTGTTTCTGGCTGCAGGACTGCAACCCTCTCTTGGACATCTCGCCCGGGACCAGAAACCAATACATGGGAGTGTGGCCTTCCATCCGTAACAACCACAGACGGCCCTGACACCACTGACTGGTGTGTGATGGCATCTGACCCCCTGCAGACTCTTGGGCCCCAACTGTTCCAATAATTGGTACACTTACCTCCACCAGCATTGAGGACTGCACATACGGATCAGCACCAGAGATATTGGAGTCCCAAGACTCAGTATTGTATGCCGAAAGTCCCAGGTTGGTCTTTAGCACCAGTGGATTCTCATGGCCTGCCACGACACATCTTCCATTGGTGCTCTGGGCAGGCACAGACACATCTTCCTCCTCTTCCTCCTCCTCTGCATCTGGTGCCTCCTGACCTGCACAAGGACAGAAAAAGACATGAGGAATCATGTGAAACGTGTCTACAGTAAACATGTGTATCACATTTCTGTCATGCAACAAAATGCAGGGCATACTACCATGAGAGAAGCAGCATCCACACACTATGTACAAGAAGCCATCTGATCATGGCATATGCAGACTGGCAACAAAATTACATGCTCAGGCCCATGCAGGCAGTGGACACATTGGTGACACACGTGGTTCTTAGCAAGCACATTATGGCACATGGAACTACAAACTATTGATTAATACCAATGAAATGGGCATGGTCATGTGACTCAGTGACATGCTATTACATGGCATTTCAACATGTAGACACACATATTGACACCCAAGTACACATCCATTACATACCACACCAGTGTTGAACTGGAACAGGGACTGCACACAATGGAAATATGCCCTAAGTATTAAAAAAAGGAAAAGGTCCCAGTTGAAGTATGACTGTAAGAGTAACACCTAGGCAAGGTCTATGAAGTGGAGAGAGTAATTAAATGCAGTTGCAGATAGGAAGAAGGTACAGTGACCCACCAGGGGAATGGGGGCATGGGCCCTTTTAGTGTGTGGTGAGTGTAAAAGGTAACAGGGATCAGGCCTCACAACAAAACAACTCCAGAGTCATTGCCATAGCGGCAGCGTGAATGTGCACAGACTAGAAATATGAACACTCACTTATGGCACGCCGTGAGGCATGTTGGTAGTCTCTTGCGAAGATATATGTAGCATGGAAGCACCTACCTACATATTTAAATATAATGATAATGATAATGATGTGTTATTTAGATAGCGCCTTAATCCAAAGCGCTTTACAGAGCACATATTTACATACAATATCACCCAACCGAAATTGGTATAGAATCTCCACCCTGCAGTGCATGAAGTTTAACCCGTGCTTCAGACACAATCACATGTCTAGCCGGGCAGAGTGACTGACATCACTGATTCAACTAAAAAGATGGCACATTGTGTTTTCATGTTGCAGATATTGACTAGGCATGCTAGTGGCGGACAAGTACTGTCACATGGCCATGTGCAATTAATGTAAAACACATGGGTTTCATCCACTCTTGAGTACACTGGACAGGAATCAGTACACCACAAACATAAAGAAAAAGGGATACCAGGTAAATCTAAACTCCGGTCATACCTAGAAAGGACCGTTATTTATAAGAGTACAATAAGGCCGGAGTAGTGGATGCTTCTTTTAGATGAAAGACAAAGTGACAGCACTGTATTCTACATGAACCCTAATATATTCAAAAAGGTCATATGCTACAGTAAAACAGGAGCTGAAAAAATTCAATTCACATCCAAATCACAATTATTACAAAAAATGTATTGATTCCTAAACATTCATAAAAATCCAATACTGGATTATAAAATATGGTATAACAATTATTATATGTTTTAATGAAAAAAGAATGAAAGGAATGAAAACTTGACACATTAATAACAAAATACAAAATTAGTTCATTCAAATTGTGACTACAATTGTGCATCAAACCAAGAAAAGAACTACCAACAACTCTCAAAAACTCCATCCATACTTCACTCGTACAACATCACCATACTCAATCAATTAATTTGAACTAATGCAAACAAAAATCATTACAGTGAAAAAACTAAATATATCACCACTGCATTACAAATACATGTGTTACAACAAGATAACAAAACAAGAGTATGAACACAGTTAAATACTCTGATTTGTGTGACTGCACCAATTAGTCACTACCTAATACCAATCATTCATCAGTACTAATTGATAAAATGAGAAGACCAAACATGTTTCTTTCCCAATCGTTTGATAATTGGATAAGTGGAAATTCATCAGTGGTTGGAAGGCGTGGAGTCTTCACGAGGAGAGCAATCCATAATCATTGCTGATGCACTAATTTCCAGTGCTTTGAACTTTCACACTGCATCAATTGTATAATTAATTATCCGTTTCCCATTGATTCGTATGGGTTAATTTCATCGTCAACACATCTGGGCGTGGCTCACAATTAGAATGTCAGGTACAGAAATATGATGAGGTATACAGAATTCGATGTCTTAAAGAATAATGATGGTCCCCATTGGTGCGGTAACCCGAAAAAATTCACTGGCACCTTCCTGTTGTGTAAAAAGTGTCCACAAATGCTGGCACCTCACGCAATTCTTCTTCTGTCAGCAAATGATGCCAGTACACCACAACCTGCTTCACCCAGGGCAGTCATTCAAATGCTGCAAGAAGCGCAACACAATCATACATTTTTGTTATCTTTCACTACACGTACTCAGGATACACAATCTTGGTCACTCACCAGACGTGCCCTCATAATTTTGCAGGCCTTCCCACACCTTGCACCTGCTCCGGTAGAATGAATTGGCTCATAGCCTCTTCATGTGGGGTGAGCACGTCCTCCTCTGGTGACCCCCCTCCAGTTGCCATAGCAGAGATGAGGTTGGCACCCATCTTGGACTTGATGCGACCGGTGAGGTCATTCCAGCGCTTCATGACCTGAGCTGCAGTGCGCTTCTCATACCCTAAGCCGTTTACCTCATCCGTGACATGCTGAAAATGGACCATACGCTGAGGAGGTGTATGTGTGCTCCCCGGTTGCCAGCATATGTCATTGTGTTGTATGGTCACGTAGTCCATGAGCATCTGGAGTTCTTCATCAACAAACCTCTTGTTCCTCAACGTGCCCGTGTCCTGTGCCATGCCATGGGGTTGAGCCTGTTATGCTATGCAGGCTTTGCCTTCTTGGCAAGTGGTGTTGGCTTTGACCCTGTGTGGTTGAGACAACTCTGGGCCCCACATGCCAGACCGCTAGTGGCCTGGGGCATGCCATCACCCACTGGGGCTGAACCAGCAGATTTAGCTGCACTTCCCTTACCCTTTGGGGCTGGGACAGCTGTTTTAGCTGCACAACACTTACCCTTTGTGGTTGGGACAGCAGTTTCCACTGCACGTCCCTGAGTCCTTGGGTCTGGAGCAGCAGCTTCCACTGCACGTCACAAGGCCCTTGGATCTGGGCCAGCAGCTTCCACTGCATGTCCCTGGACCCTTGGGCCTTGAACAGCAGCTTCCACGGCACGTCCCTGGGTCCTTGGGCCTGGGACAGCAGCTTCCACTGCACATCCCTTGGCCCTTGGGTCTGGGACAGCTGCTTCCATTGCACGTGCCTGACCCTGACCCCAGCCACCTCTGCCACCTTTCCCTCTTGGGGCCTTTCCACTCATGTTCCAGGTGTAAGTGAACAATGAAAGGCACACCAAGCAATTGTCCTGGGTAATCAGACTGAGGGGCAGCGTACATGATGGAAAACGCACTTCTGTGGTCCAGCAAGGCTCAAATGTACCCCAGGTGACAAAAATACAGGATGCGTAATGCAAAGGCACCCCAAAAAAGAGGGAAATTGCGTATGAGAGACCTCCTGCATATGAGAACCCGGGAAAGCTATAGTTAAGGTAAGAATAGAGGTACGGGATACACAGGGGTACCCAGAGTAGGAAAATTGTGCACACAACTCACCATTAGCCTCTGAAAATACAAACGTAGACAGGTGTATGCGCGGAGGCACATCCCCCACAAAAATAAGTTTGCACAGTCCCAGAAGTGAATGAATTGTGTGGCACCCCAAAAATCGCAGTATTCCACTGAACCATCTACTCCCCTTCGCACGTAGGGTCGGAATTGCTTCTACACACACTTATGGATCCCAAATCTGGCATGCTCAATGCCAGCAAGCAGTGCATGTCACGCAAGTTACACGCTGAGGGCCTTTCCTCGGAATTCACATGTCTATGCAAATTCCTTACGCGCAAAGCCCTGTCACTCTGATTTGGACAGCCCACAGAATAATACATGGAAGACCCATGATACTGCCTCCCACCTATCCATCTGCTGCTGCCTTTCCAGTGTGTGTGCCTGCTGCTCATATCATCCATGATGATGTGCAAGCTACACGTAAACTGCTAGCACGTCTTCATGATGAGGTATGCTGCCTCCTCATCTGGCTTGCAACATGCCTGTTCCGATTTGTGCTGCATGGGCTGTTCACTAATGTGACCTCCTCATTGTCTTCCTCCCCTGTGCGCCAGTCATCCTCCAGGGTGCCTTCTGGTCCAGATACCACCAGGGCCCCCTGTGCACCAGTCCCACCCACATTGCCCAGTCTGGTGAAGCCAACAACCCTGCCCGAGTTGGGAGTTGAAGGTCAATCAGCTGAGGGATCACGGTTCCTTCCCAGGCACCGACAGGGTCACCGGCAGTGGAGGGACAGCAAGCACCCAGAAGCAGGGCACAGGCCGTATGCCCCCAGGTATCATTAACAGCCCACAGGGCAATCACACAATGCAGGCACTGGGCACTCAGGCAGCAGCAGCCATTAAGGAGGAGGCTTCATATGTCAGGGCCCATCATTGAAAGGGGGCATGTGTGCGATGTGAGGCGGAAGGAACACGTGGACCTCAGAGTAAGGATGTCTTCTGTGTTCCGGCGATATGGGCAGCAAATTGGAGAAGAGACGCAGTGGGCTCGGGAAGCAAGTGTTGGCCAGGGCAGAGATTGCTAACATTGTTAGGCGAGGAGGCGGGCTAGAATCCTGGAGGCCACTTCCAGGTAAGCGGAGGTTATAGAGACACATATGCTGGAGGCCCTGCAAGCCCTCCAGGCATCGACGGAGCCCCACCTAGGGGATGAGGACGTGGCACAGCCCTGGTGGAGAGCCTGAGCGAGATTGGAGATGAGGTGATGGACTAGCCCACTGCATGTGTAAATAGTTATTTAGATATAGGTTTACTTTCTTTATTTATTATTTTCCCCAGACTTTTCTGACATTCCTTCCCCTTTTTTACTGTATATAGTTATTTAGGTGTAAGGATTTTATTTTTTTACAGATATTACATGGACAATTTTAAGCTTCATTTGAACATTTTTCCTGTACATATTTATTCAATATATATCATTGTGTTTGTAAAATTCAACACTTTGTGCAGTTCATTTGTATGTCGGCCTGTTGCTAATTCTATTTTGAGCAAGTGCATCTCTCAACTGCAAGTCATCTGCCTTGTTGGGTACATGCTTGTGTACTGTTGTTGCTGGGATGGTTGTGGATGGCAGAATGCACATGTGCCTGACATGTGATGGTGTGTCAATCAGACAAATGGGTGTGCACTGTCTATTTGGATTTGCATTGACCTGTGCTGTATCACTCTGTGTTCGGCATCACTGTGGTTGGGTTGGGTTGGGTTGGAGGGAGGTGGGCTCACTGTGGGAGTGTTCCATGGTCACATACATAGCACATTACTTTGTTACTGCTGTGTAAAACACATGTTGTGCATACACCTCCAACAGCACCTGCAATCACACAATGCCCTCTCTCATGTGTTGGAAAACCTCTACCACTGGAATGCAGTAGTGGCACATATTTGATGTTCCAGAGTGCTGCACAATTCGCCAGTCTCTGTTAGTCATGCTCTCTCTGACTGCCCAACCACCACCCATGCATGGACCGGTCATGTTATAGTTCATTGACAGGTATTTTGCAACCCAGCTCACTCATGCTCAGGCTGTGACATGCTTGGCCATTATTTGTGGATCTTGCAACAAGTTTTTGTATGTTTGCTTCTGTCGTGGGCACACATTCTGTCACTGTGCTTTGATGCCATGGCAATGTGCCATGGGCAGCATGCATATCGCTTTGCACTCACTTGTCACGTGTGTATATTGGGGGATGATTTAGGCCTGGAAGGGTGTGTGAGCAGATACTCCACTCATGGATGGCCCTCCAGGGATTGCGGTTGTTTGGATTTGCAGGATATATGCTCATGTTGCAATTCATGATGCTGTCACACCACGGAAGTTCAGGTGAGCAACAGACATTCATTGCAGTGGTGATTTGTCAGACTGTCAGAGTACTGTATATGAGGGGGCTACCATCTGGGTGAGGCTGCCTGTGGCAGGTGTCCCGTCTTGAGGGGGCTGCCTGTGGGGATATCCAGTCTGGATGGGGCTGCCTGTGGGGGGTGACCCTTCTGGAGGGTGTCCGTTCTGTAGGGGGCTGCTGGTGGGGGGTGTCCCATCTGTAGGGGCTGCCTGTGGGGGGTGTCACAGGTCTGGGGGCTGGGGGCTGGTGTCCTGTCTGGAGGGGGCTGCCTGTGGGGGGTGTCCAGTCTGGATGGCGCAGCCTCTGGGGGCTGTCACAGGTCAGTGGGGATGGGCAGGTGATTTCCCATCTGGAGTGGGCTGCCTGTGGGGGTATCGTAGGTGGTATCCTTTCTGGATGGAGCTGCCTGTGGGGTTGTTGCAGGTGAAGGGGTCTGGGGGCGGAGTCTCCTCTGGAGGGGGCTACCTGTGGGGAGTTTCCCTACTGGAGGGGTCTGCCTGTGTGGGGTGTCACAGGTGAAGGGGCTGGGGGTGGTGTCCCGTCTAGAGGGGGCTACCTGTGGGGGTTGTCCAGTCTGGATGGGGCTGCCTGTGGGGGGTGTCCAGTCTGGATGGGGCTGCCTGTGGGGGGTGTCCCGTCTTGAGGGGGCTGCTTGTGTGGGGTGTCCCATCCGTAGAGGCTGCCTGTGAGGTGTATCCCATCTGGAGGGGGCTGCCTGTGCGGGGTGTCTAGTCTGGAGGGGGCTGCCTGTGGGGGGTGGTCCGTCTTGAGGAGGGTGCCTGTGATTGGGTGTCCAGTCTGACTGGTGCGGCCCGTGGAGTGTGGCGCATTTGGAGCTGGCTGCCTGTGGCGGGTGTCACAGGTGAGTGGGGCTGGAGTTTGGGCCTTGTCTGGAGAGGGCTGCCTATGGGGGTGTCCATTCTGGAAGGGGCTGCCTGTGGGAGGTGTCCTGCCTAGAGGGGGCTGCCTGTGTGGGGTGTCCCGTCTGGAGGGGGCTGCCTGTGGGGGGTTTCACAGGTGAGGGGGGCTGCTGTGTCTACTACAGTGGTTCATGTGCACTAGGGGGCTATGTGTACAGGATGGGTGCTGCGTGTGTAGGGGAACTCACTTTTTTGTTAGGGTGTAGCCTACACTTACGAGGGGGTGCGTGATTTTGCTGGCGTACGACTGTTCTTGCGAGGGAGGGCACTTGTTTTCTTTGGGGTGCGGCTGGGGATTGCAAGGATTTGTCACACGATTTTGCTGGGGTACGGGCTGGGCTTGCAAGGGAGGGCACACTTTTTCTCTGGGGTAAGGCCTGGGATTGCAAGGTTTTGTTGCGCGATTCCGCTGGGGTACGGCCTGGGATTGCAAGATTTTTTGCGCCTTTTCTCAGGGATGCGTCCTGGAATTGCAAGGTTTTGTCATGCATCAAGCCCATACATTATTGATGAGCTTGAAATAGTTGAGCGCAAAGAAAGTGGTCAAGTGTGGAAAATGTGAATGAGAAGATGCCCCTACAAAGTAGTTAATTCTACGGAATGTTTGTTGATTCACAAAATAGTAGCATGACATTAGCGCCTTTATTTATTGGAGTCAAATACTCCTAGTTGTACTTTGTATAAGCGTGGAAGTTTACTAGGGAAAATATGAGGAACAAAAGTGGATTATACTATTTCTTTCCCTAAAGGTGGGCAATGTGCATTATTTGGGAGTTACATAGAAGTACATCTCCAAAATACTTTGCACATTTTTGAATCAGCAAATGTGTAGATAACGAATAGCAGTCATACATGAATAGGCATCTAGTTTTGTACAGTTATCGCTTTCTTTCTCAGTGCCCACATATCATTGCCATTAGTCAGCAACGACAGTGGGCCTGATTCACAAAGAAGTGAGCAGGTTTACATCTGATGTACCCTTGACTTACACCTGGAGAGGACTATTAGATTCACAAAGAATGTACACTTAGGGCTGGATTCATAGAATATTTTGCATGCTGAAAAGTGACTGCACTTTTCAGCGCTCAAAACACCTTTCGGCAATTCATAGAACGGACCTTATGCACATTACCGTGGTTTGTCATGACTTTTCGTGCAGTCGAGCTCCGTGCGCCACAATCCACACAAACTGTGAAACGGGCCTACACAACAAAGTAAATAGGGGGCGGAACATGCATATTGCCCATTCCCCTGCCAAAAGGAGGAAAAACAAGGATTAATGTGGGCATGTTGAAAGGCGGACCACGCAAAGAAACCATATGCACATCCAAGCACAAACATATCCGAATTCAAGGATTTCAACGCAAAACTTCACGTCGGAAAAAGTTGCACGCAAAGCTTGTGATCTCACTGGAACATGATACTAGACACAAAGTACTACACACAAAGGAAACAGCATGTAAAAAGCATGTAATGCACACCATTCCAACATCAGTCAGCCTGGATGATATACTGGGAGCCATGGTACATGGACACAGAAGGAGGAGAATGCAGAGGCCCTGGATTATCAGAACACGCACAATGCTGTTTGGGTTGCCAGGCATCCGGGTGTATGCAAAGTACAGGTCCCCCATGTCATCCTAGACCTGGTCAGAGAGTGGGAGGAAGACCTTGCATCACCCACCATCTGTTTACATGCACTCACCCCCCTGGAGAAGGTTCTGACAGCCCTACACTTCATTCCCACAGGTTCCTTCCCGTGCACCACTGCCATTGTAGGGGGAATATCTTAGGCCATGCAATGCATTTATCTACAAAATATATTGGGCTGTGTCACATCATGTGAGTGCGTGAGTAGGCACATTTATATGCCACACACACTGCAGGCAAGGCTGAGAGTTTTTCAGGATTTCTATGCTGTACAACACTTCCCACTTACCACAAATAATGGCAACAACTACCATCTACACATTTGCAGGCTACAGTGCCTACCCGCTCTCACCATTTCTGTTCACACTATTCAGGAATCCTGCCACACCAGCCGAGGTAAGGTACAATAGAAGACATATAGCCACCAGTCTCATAGAGGAGTACCCATATGGGGTGCTCAGAGTCATGTTTCCACCCTCTGGTAGGGTATTGCAATATACCCCACCAGTAGTAAACAAAATCATTGTGGCAGCTTGTGTCCGTCACAATTGTGCCACACAGTGTGGCATACCAGTAGAGATACAGGAGGGACATTGCCCTCAGCCACAGACACACTCATGCCCTTGGTTGGACAAAGCACACAGGAAGAGGCTGCACACATTCAACTCATGCAATCATGCTTCACATAAATACCAGCCCCTGCAGAGCACACACAGTGAAGCCACATTCCCAGTGATATCCACTGATAACTTGGGGCCCATCCACTGTGCCCATTACAATACCCTGAGAATGTGTGTCTGGGAGAGACAAAATGTGTATGTCCATAGTCATAAAATCAACTGCACCAACCACTGACAAAGTCATAACAAATGGAAACAATAGTATACATGTTGCACACAACAAAGCCTACAGCACAATCAACAAAACCCCTTTGCATGTACGCATCCCCAAAACAAATAATGTGCATGGAGACCCCAACCAACAAACATGAGAGCACAAGTAAGAAGGCACAGTGCAAAAAGCAACCAGTAACAAACTCATTCCCTGACAAAAATCATGTACACAATACACATATAAATAAAAATAATCATATCAACTGAGAAAATGGCGAGCTCACTTCAAGAAAGATGCACAATCACACCTCACATCTTTGTGCATCTTTTGCCTTGCGTGCTTGCTCCAGCTGTACCCAGGAATCAATCCATGCTCCACTCTGTAGGTCTCCAAACCAGGTGACACTGATGAGGTGTTGCGTGGAGGCATCCCACAGCCCTGTTCCCTTGAATATTAGCAACCATCTACCCTTGCAGAATGCCTCAGTCCTGAAAAACAACAAAAGATCAAAACATGTAACACATCCATGCCCCCATTGATACCACAACCATTTGTCCCCTGGATGACTTGTAACTATTGAAATCAATGAGTTGCTAGCACCCACTACCATGTCACACCCACACCCATGCAACTGGACCAGCCCACCTAAAGCCAGTACAATGCAAAACACCCCACACAGTGGCACCATCACAACCCACAATACCTCCACTGCCTGCCACTTGAGTGCCATGCTGGGAAGGACCAGGTTCCTCTTACTCCTTGTCCCGTTGAGGGGTCATTATGATACAACAGATCAGGCTGTAGTCAGAACGACACTAAGAAAACTCCAGAACGGAGACCCCCGAAAGGTTGGAAACCCAGGATTCCCTTGGAAGCCCTCCCAATGCCATGATTTGGCATCCCCTGATTAATGTAGCATCAGGTCAGTGTAGGAAACACTGGCAGGGGAGCCGATTATGGAATATCCAAGATTACAGTAGGTGAAATCCTCAGCAATTGTAGTGAAGACAGGACCGGGAAGAAGCCAGCTGGGCAAACAGGCACCAGTGAAAGAGGAAGGCAGGGCACAGAGACAACAGGCAGAAAATAGACAAGCAGACAAGAGAAAGGAATGATAAACAGAGGGCAAGAATACTGGCACACAAAAGGGAGCAGGCACAGGCAAGAGGAAGGGAAGGGAATACATAGCCCAGAGGAACTGGACTGAACAGGCACCAATGAGCATTGAACTGAAGGGGGCGGTGAGATGCACTGAGCAGCTGGTAACAGGTGTCAAAATAGCTGCAGGGGTACATTACGCGGTAAGCATTGCCATGGAAAACAAAAACATTACGTCTATGGTGTGTGCCTGGTGTCCGGGGGTAGCGGTTGGACAAACAGGGTAGCCCCTACAAGTCCTGCCATGCTGTGCTGGGTCTGGAGTTGTCTGGTGAGTACAACCACATACAGAGACAAAGCTCCAGGAGTCAACTGCCAGCGTGGGTAGACATGACATGAAAAGGTAAGTGAACGTGATACCGTGCGGTAGGCATGACAGATACAAAAGCAAGCAATGACTCACCAGCCTCCCAACCCCGTGTGTCCCCGCACCCATGCAGCTGGATCTTCTCACCTCAGGCCAGTGCAATGAAAAACACCCCACACAGTGATAGCCTCTCTGACACCAACAACACCACATGTGCCCCAGTGAGTGCCGCCTTGAACTTACCTGCACATGGTACACACCTGTCTTGCATCCACGTCATTCCACCTGAAACAATATTCTAAGCTTGCAAAGACATGCATTGCATAAAAGTAAAAAAACTGGACCGCCTTGACAACTTCCGTATGGAACAAGGCAACATGACCACCATGGACTACCCAGTGTCAATGACCGG